>NC_137069.1:9738434-9823434 GCF_032717465.1 Coenobita brevimanus | reverse complement strand
TCCCTTTAAATCTGCCCATATCCCTTTAAATCTACCTGCATCCCTTTAAATCTGCCCACATCCCTTTAAATCTACCTGCATCCCTTTAAATCTACCCACATCCCTTTAAAAATACCTGCATCCCTTTAAATCTACCTCCATCCCTTTAAGCCTACCTGCATCCCTTTTAATCTACCCACATCCCTTTAAATCTACCTGCATCCCTTTAAACCTACATACAGCCCTTTAAATCTACCTGCATCCCTTTAAATCTACCTGCATCCCTTTAAATCTACCTGCATCCCTTTCAATCTACCTCCATTCATTTTTGTTACTAGACTGTTATATCATCTACTTCGTCCACTCTGATCTACCCCTTTCATCCGCCTCTGAGTACTAGTTTCTCTCTCTCTCTCTCTCTCTCTCTCTCTCTCTCTCTCTCTCTCTCTCTCTCTCTCTCTCTCAAGGTTTTATTTGCTTTATTTTCGCCACCATTCCTCGCTTCTTTACAGACTCCCTGGCCACGATAAAATTACACAAGAGATCAAAATAGAAAACTATTTAAAACTTTATATTAACCTTGGATGCTAAATTATTCTGCTTCGACCAGTCTGTATGTCTCATTAGTTTCGTCTCCATTCGTATCCATCAGGGCAAATGTCAGATTTATTCCTGTAATAATTACTAGCGTGAAAAGTGTCTGTATAAATCTACTACTACGTCTACTAATAATAATGATACTAATAATCTCTCTGTCTCTCTATTGCTAGACGCCGTAATCCCGTAAGGTGTGGCCATTGACTTTGAGTTATTTGTTTTACAGGGAGGGGCACTAACCCTCCATCAACCCACTTGTTCACACGTAGGATTTGGTTATATGGTTACCACCCAGCGTTGTAAATGGTTTCTTGGCTTACAGGAAACCATTTCGCTTGTCACTCAATGTAAAGCCACCTGTAAAGGAAAGAAAAGCAATAAGAAGTGACAGGAAAGATGGGAGAAATGGGAAGAGAGGAGGGCAGGCACAGAAAAAAAAAATGATAAAGGCTAAAGAAGAAGTAGGCAGCACTACATCAAGTGAATGGATGATGGTCGCCACCACGTACCACTAATAATAATAATAATAATAATAATAATCCATCCATCCATCCATCCATCCATCATCGAATCCTACATTGACCCATGAGGAGCGTAGGAGCCCGGGGTTAGGCAGTTGGTCCCGACGTTTAAGATGAGAGTGAATAATAATAATAATAATAATAATAATAATAATAATAACAATAACAACTAAAACAACAACAACAATAATAAGTAAAATAATCATAATAAATAATGATAATAATAATAATAATAATAATAATAATAAGACAAATAAACAAATAATAAATTTGTAATAATACCACAGCCACATTTTTTTTTTTTTTTTTGTGGCTTGAGAAAATTTTGGTTATCCAAATTATAACATTAAATAGTGTCGAGTTAATTTGAAGGTGCACAGTAAATATATACTGTATACTTAAATGAAGGACGATGGGCAAAACTACTACGAAGGTGGTATTGTTTACAGTATGTCTGTCTGTGTGTCTGTTAGCACGATGACTTCGTAACTGCTCAATTAATCATCACATAATATTACAGGTGTGTAGTAGAGATGATAATCTCCTACGAGTTCGAAATTGGTGAAAGTAGGTCAAGGTCAAGGTCATATTCCGAGCCGTGCTTGGGGGAGGCGGTGGCTGAATCGGTAGAGAGATGGACTGCAGTCCTAATGGACCCAGGTTCGAATCCCGACTGGAGCTGGGAGTAGTTTAAGGTTTTGAATTTCATAAAAAGCAAATTTTTCTGATCTACCAGATGACCCGCCGACATGTCATAAATGTACCCCTGCTAATACCAGTACACCAGTCCTGTATGAGACAGCCCTAGCATGTATTAAATATGGATGGTGGGTGTTAGCGCCGAAGTGGTGACATGTGGAGATGTAGGAGGACTACTGGGCCCCAAGGAGGACTCCTGGGACTTGGAAATAGGCACTGAAGCCTTTGCCCAGAGTCGGCCATGTAAAAAAAAAAAAAAAAAAAAGTATCGGCCCGCGGCTGGTGTGATTAGCTCCTTGGGGAGGTCTCTGGCTGTTGTTGTTGTTGTGGTCTCAGACTGATCTAAACGTGAACCCTGTGGACTGCAGGCCGAAGTTGCCATCCTCCATCACTCCACCATTCTCCTTTCGGGGGATAGGGAGGGAGTTGTGGGACGCTTGTATACCTGAGCAGCGGTGCCACCACGTGAAGGCGTCCACCACCACCATCACAGAAGAATGACGGAAAGGAAATGTGAAACGACAGGTGTGGTATGTATGTGGAATGTTAAGGGAAGGGAAGGACTTATCCAGGTACTGACAATGGAAATGCAAGCTAATATTGGAATGCTGGAGTGAGTGAGTAAAGGAGTGAGTGAGTGAGTAAAGTGTAAAGGAGTGAGTGAGTGAGTGGGTGGATGGGTGAGTGAGATTGTCAGCCCAGAAGGGAAGGACATATCCAGGTATTGACAGTGGAAATGCAAGCTGATATGGAATGTTGGATTGAGTTAGTGAGGGGGGGGGTGAGAGTGTGAGTGAGTGGATGGGTGAGTGAGCAAGTGAATGGGTGGGATTGTAAGCCGAGAAGGGATGGACTTACTGAGATGTTGAAAGTGGAAATGCAAGGTGATATTGGAATGTTAGAGGGAGTGAGGGAGTGAGTAAGCGAGTGAGTGAGTGAGTGAGTGAGAGAGATTGTAAGCCGAGATTGGAAGCTAAAGATTGCAATTTTCTTCCTGGTTACTTTGAATGTGCGATTTGATGGAGAGGAAAAAGAGAGAGAAGGGAAGAGTGAGCTAGTACTAAAGAAAACCTGCAGGGAAGATGGGAGTCGAGATTCTGAGTGGAAAATCTGGCAGCTCAAAAGACAGGTTGAAGAGAGAGAGAGAGAGAGAGAGAGAGAGAGAGAGAGAGATTGTAGGACTCGGAAGGCCCCTTGACACTTCTTCCTGACCAGTTTATCTCTCTCTCTCTCTCTCTCTCTCTCTCTCTCTCTCTCTCTCTCTCTCTCTCACCCCTGTTTCCTCCCTTCCTTTTCCTCTCTCACTGATTTTCTCTCTCGCCATATCTGTCCCTCGCTTCTATTTTCTTTCATTTTCTCCTTTTTCACCTTCCTTTATTTTTTCTCCTTTCTCACTCTCCTCTCCTCTCAGTGCACTCTCTTCTTACTTTACTCTTTCCACCTCTCTCTTTTTCCCCCTCCCCTCTTCCCTCCTCTCACTTCCTCCTCTTTTCCACCTCTCTCTCTCTCTCTCTCTCTCTCTCTCTCTCTCTCTCTCTCTCTCTCTCTCTCTCTCTCTCTCTCTCACACACACACACACACACACACACACACACACACACACACACACACACACACACATTAGGTTGTTTTTTATCCCGTTTCTCCTTCTGTCTGTGTGTCTGCCCATCTGTTTATCTGTTTATTTATTTATCTTTCTATCTGTACCAAGAATATGAAAACATAAATTACTGAACAGAACTGCACTAAATTTTTCGTAATGATAAACTTCCATCAGAGAAACAGGCAATTAATTTTGGCCCCGAGAAAGATAGTAACTTTTTCATCCGATTTTGACCAAACTGGGTGGAAGGGTTGAGGGTCAGGAAAGGGAGGTGGGATTAGATTTTGAGTACAATCGGTAAAGGACTAATGTTAAGGTCAAGTGGTTGGCCTCTTAACTCATATAGGTCTGACCTCGTTGTTGGGGAGGGGAGTGGGGTGAAACGAGGATGAAATGACCCTACTTTTCAGAATAACAGGTCAAAGGTCAAGGTCATAAGGCAAGGTCATTTTATACACTTTTCATTCGATTTAAGCCAAACTTGGTGGGTGAGTCTACGGTTAGGTAAGGATGAGTTGGTTGGATTTGAAAAGTATTGTCAGTGTGTTCTGTCTATCTGTGCATCTACCTTTCTGTCTATCTATCTGTCTATCTAGTTTTTTGCTCATCTGTCTATGCCAGACTGTCTACCTGTCCATCTATCTGTCTAACTACTTATCTGTTTGTCTGTCTATCTCTACTTCTCTGTCTATCTATCTGTCTATCTATCTGTATCAATATTTATCTGTCTGCCTATATATCGATTTATTTTTATCTGTCTATATCTGTCTGTCCATCTTTGTGGGTTGGTGTAGGTAGGTAAGGATGAGTTGATTCGATTTAGAGAGCGATCAGTCCAAGGTCGGGAACACAAGGCAGGGTCAAAAAGGGTCAAACTTTCTTCCTTAAGGTCAACCTCTAAGATAAGTGAACGTCTTTCGTTAATAATCTTAAAGGAAGAAGGCAACCCACTCTAAAAACAGTAGAATTTAGGTGGTGGCGACCATCATCCATTCATTTGATGTAGTGCTGCCTGCTTTTTCCTTCACCTTCATCACTCTTTTTCTGTGTCTTCCCTCCTCTCTTCCCATTTCTCACCATAAGCCACTCACTTCATGTAGTGCTGTCTACTCCTTCCTTCACCTTTACCTTTCTTTTTCTCTCTGTCCTCCTCTCTTCCTTTTTCTCACTATCATCCAGTCACTTGATGTGGTGCAGCCTACTTCTTCCTTCACCTTTATCATCTTTTCCTGTGTCTGCCCTTCTCTCTTCCTGCTTCTCACTATCATGCACTCACTTCATGTAGTGCTGCCTACTTCTTCCTTCTCCTTTATCATTCTTTTTCTATGTCTGCCCTTCTCACTTCCATTTTCTCCGATATTTCCTTCGCTTTTTATTACCCTTCTTTCATTTTCAGGTGGCTTTACATTGAGTGACAAGCCAAATGGTTTCCTGTAAGCCAGGAAAGCATTTACGACGCTGGGTGGTAACCATATAACCAACTCATTCGTGTTCACGTGTTCCCTACTTACCAACAAGTGGGTTGGCGGAGGGTTAGTGTCCCTCCCCGTAAAACAACTAACTCAAAGGCAAACGGCCACCTTCTACTGGATTATGTGTTTGGTTGTGGATGGATGAATGGAAAATTGAAAGAAGAATTGTGCTACAATTTTTCACGTCGACATTATTATTTTCCTTCCAGTTTTCATTACCATACTCCAAAATAAAAACTAAATAGAAAATGGGACTACAGAACAAGGGGGAGAGAATGATTGTGAGAAAGGCATTTAGAACGATTATGTGACGCGGGTATTGCGCTGTTGAGTTCCTTCTTGTTTTATTAAGTTCTTATGTTTTTAGGTGTGCTTGGGTGCGATTCCAAGAGGAGAGAGAGAAAGAGAGAGAGAGAAAGAAAGAGAGAGAGAGAGAGAGAGAGAGAGAGAGAGAGAGAGAGAGAGAAAGGGGAGGGGAGAAATACATTATGGTGGTCAGAAAACACTCAACATTTATCTTTTCTCTCAGTTGTTGACGGAGTTCCTGTTCACCCTCTCTCTCTCTCTCTCTCTCTCTCTCGTAGGCGTGTGTGTGTGTGTGTGTGTGTGTGTGTGTGTGTGTGAGAGAGAGAGAGAGAGAGGGAGAGAGAGAGAGAGAGAGAGAGAGAGAGAGAGAGAGAGAGAGAAATATGCCTTCGTCTGTCCTTGGCTGAATGCATCTGATATGAAATATGTGTCAGAGCAAGCGTGCATGTGTGTGTGTGTGTGTGTGTGTGTGTGTGTGTGTGTGTGTGCAAACGTGTATACATGTAAGCACACCCTATATCCGGTGGCTGAATCGGTAGATAGGCGGCCTGCAGTCCTGATGGACCCAGGTTCGAATCCCGACTGGGGCAGGGAACAGTTTAAATATTTGAATTTCATTAAAAGCAGAATTTACTGGTCTACCAAAGGACCCGCCGACATATCGGAAGAATACCCCTGTAATAACAATTCACCAGTCTTGTATGAGACAGTCCTAGCATGTATTCAATATGGACGGTGGGTTATAGCGCCAAAGTGGTGATATGAGGAGGTGTAGGAGGACTACTGGGCCTTGGGATAGGCTACTGCCCCCGAGATATAGGCCCTGAAGCCTTTGCCCAGAGTCGGACACACACACACAAAAAAAAAAAAAAAAAAAAAAAAACAGCGTCCAGAGTCCAAGCATTTTTGAAGCCTCTTCCACCCCAACACACACCCATCAAGGCGACATAAAAGACCCAGATTGTGCCGTGTTCGCAGGCCAAAGAGCGCGGTGAAAGTCCGTAGATTTTTTCGCCTATTTTTCAACCCTGGGATTAGCATTTGTTGACTGGACCTTCGGACTGGACCTTCGGTCTGAGCACTTATTGTACTTTGTGAGGGTTACGTGACGCCTTTTCTCTAGTGATTTAGTTTGGATGTTGTACTTTTTCTCTCGTCTTTTATTTTTGTCACTTTTGGTATAGACTTAAAATGATGTAATATGCAAAATAAATCGCTAAAATGGAGGTGTTAAGGTGTCCTGTGACTTCTAGAATATGCAGTTGATTAGAGACGGTGCTGGAGAGGAGAGCCTTCGCGTAGTGACACACTTATAGGGAGAGGTGTAACTATTAAAACTCTTCCATGAGCCAAAAACAAGGCCCTCTCACCTCACTCAGTCCTATGGTGTCCTAATTTGCAGTTAAGTTGGTTTACAAGAGTTAGTATGTCTGGGTTTACAAGAGTTAGTATGTCTGGGTTTACAAGAGTTAGTATGTCTAGGTTTACAAGAGTTAGTATGTCTGGGTTTACAAGAGTTAGTGTGTCTGGGTTTACAAGAGTTAGTGTGTCTGGGTTTACAAGAGTTAGTATGTCTGGGTTTACAAGAGTTAGTATGTCTGGGTTTACAAGAGTTAGTGTCTGGGTTTACAAGAGTTAGTGTGTCTGGGTTTATAAGAGTATGTCTGGGTTTACAAAAGTTAGTATATCTTTGGGTTTGCAGGAGTTACTATGTCTGGGTTTACAAGGGTTAGTATGTCTGGGTTTACAAGAGTTAGTATGTCTGGGTTTACAAGAGTTACTATGTCTGGGTTTACAGTAGTATGTCTTTGGGTTTACAATAATATGTCTTTGGTTTATTTCAAGTTATGGTTAAATTGGAACGGCCATATTCTTAACACCCCTTGCCCTGGAGTATGTCTGACCACCTCCGTGACCAATACCTCGCTGCTGGGAATAAGGGGTCAAGAGGTCATGGATTTTCAATGTGGTTTAGAGGGAGAAACCAACACCCCGGAAAAAAAAATTGTTTGAAGATAAAAACAAGAACATAGAGATATTGTTTTGCTCCCTCTTCCCGTTTTCTAATAGGACAAACACTCCTTTTTATCGGCATCGTTTTCTTTCCTCTCCCTTCTTTCCTAGAGGCACAAGTTTTCCTCATGGTTGTCATTCTTCTCCTTCCTCTTCCTCGTTTCTTAGGATCACAGTTTTCCTCCCTTTTTTACATTATTTTCCTTCCCTGTCCTCGTTTCCAAGAGCACAGTTTTCCCCCTTGCTTTCATCCGTGTTTTCCCGCCTCGCCCAACCCCCGATTTTGAGAATTACTGTCGTTTATTTGAGGAAGTCGAGGTGAAACTTGAAGGAGGCTGTCTTCCGCCTCGCCTCAAAAGCCGACTGCACTCAAAGACATAAAAGCCCTCTCGCCTCTCACACACACTCACACGCACGCAAACACACACGGACGCACGCACACAAACACACACACACACACACACACACACACACACACACACACACACACACACACACACACACACACACACACACACACACACACACACACACCACTACTGTACCTTTTCATCCTCTTTTCCTTCCGGGTTTCTCCTCTCCTTCTCAACACCCATATAGCAGAGTTGGAAGCCTTTGAACTCTCCCTGGAAACCTCTTGGGAAATGTCTTAAGGCTTTTTCACCCCTTCCCTACGAGGATATTATTATTTTTTATTTTTATTAGTAATGTCAAGAGATGAGTTATTCTTAGTTTAGGGTGATGTCTTTTATTTTTTTCTGGAGTTTTATTATTATTATTATTATTATTATTATTATTATTATTATTATTATTATTATTATTACTACTACTACTACTACTACTTCTACTGCTGCTGCTGCTACTATTACTGCTGCTGCTACTGTTACTGCTGCTGCTACTACTACTACTACTACTACTACTACTACTACTACTACTACTACTACTTCTACTACTACTACTTCTACTGCTGCTGCTGCTACTATTACTGCTGCTGCTACTGTTACTGCTGCTGCTACTACTACTACTACTACTACTACTACTACTACTACTACCACCACTACCACTACTACTACTACTACTACTACTGCTGCTGCTGCTACTATTACTGCTGCTACTACTGTTACTGCTGCTACTACTGTTACTGCTGCTGCTACTACTACTACTACTACTACTACTACTACTGACTCCACCACCACCACTACCACCACTACTACTACAGCTACTACTACTACTGCTACTACTTTTTGGCGCCTGGTGGTTTACTGGGTAATTAAGGCGCTCCAATCGGATTGACCGTGTGTAGGTTTATATCCAAGGGATGGTTAGGGTTTATTGCTCACGTAATGCCACCCAGAGATGAGTGAGGCTGGTCACTCTCATCTTAAATGTCAAGATCAACTTGCCTAGCCCCGGGTTCCTTCGCTGCTCATGGGGCAACGTAGGAATGGATGATGATGATTACTACTACTACTACTACTACTGCTACTACTACTACTACTGCTACTACTGCTACTACTGGTCTTCTTTTCTTCTTCATCTTGCGTTATTTTGCTTTTCTCTGTAATATCGTCTTTTCCATTTTAATTCGCCTTATACCAAACAATTTTATTTCTACCTGGGAAAGATCTCAGGAAATAAAAACGAAGGAGTTAACTAAGACACTAACTCCTCAAGGTTGAGAAATCTTCCGTAAGCAAAATAAAATCTTTTTAAGATGGCCTGGCACGTACTACAGAAAGGTCACTCCCATCCTTCGCTTCCCACATCTGTTGACTTAATCTGTTCCAACCAGTCCTAGCAATTTGCACATGTTTTTGCTTCCTGTTCTGCCTCTTCCTCTCACTCCTTCTCTGGGCTGCCACTCAGTTACCCTGGGTGTCCATTTTATGTTCTACGACGTGACCTTCCCACAGCCATTTATACTCTCTCTCTCTCTCTCTCTCTCTCTCTCTCTCTCTCTCTCTCTCTCTCTCTCTCTTTCTCACTATACAAAGACCCCAAACCTCTTTCAGCTCAGTTGATGACCAGGTGTAGTTAGAAGGACGGTTGATTTAACTAGTAACCAAGGAGACTCGTACCTACTTCATAATCACGGCCCACAAATTTCAACCCTCCACGACTTAGTAATACAGGTGTGGCATTGACCCCGTCCCGTCAGGTAATAGCAAATCAGGTGTATGTAGACCCAAGTAAGCGTCTTTAGGCTAACTTCATATTCCTCGATTTTTTTGTGCTTATATTGAGCCTTTGAATCCTGGGACTTAACTACGAATGCTACCAACAGACGATTTTCTTAAGCTTAGGGGGAGACGATTTGCAGAGGTGGGGTTAATTGAGAGTATTTATAACCCCCTGGTTCGAAAAAATCGTAAAATAAAAAATCGTTTTATAATAATAAGTAAAGGAAAGACACTGGAATAAAGGGGTTGATTTCTGTTTGTCTCTATTCGTCTTCTTGATGGCTACTATCAGACGATTTTCCTCAGCTCAGTATTAGAGTTTGTTTAAAGAAAAAAAAAAAAAGAGGTGAAAACAGTCATGGCGTTCTTCAAGTTGCGTTGTTCTTAAAGTGTGTGTGTGTGTGTGTGTGTGTGTGTGTGTGTGTGTGTGTGTGTGTGTGTGTGTGTGTGTGTGTGTGTTTGCGCAGCTCTGTGTCTGTGTCTGTGTATTGGTACGTCTGTGTGTGCTAGCATGTGTAGCTTTGTGCGTGTGTATAAGTGTGTGTGTGTGTGTGTGTGTGTGTGTGTGTGTGTGTGTGTGTGTGTGTGTGTGTGTGTGTGTCAGCATTTTTACAGTATGTGTGTGTGTCTGCATAACCAATATCCACTTCTTTGGCCATTGAAGTTTGCTAATAAACCTCAATATCCTTTTAACACTAAGAATAAACAGAGCGTTAAAGGAAGCTAATCTGAGAGGCGCAGAGACCAGAAGATACAGGAGTCGATATAATGGTTCTTGAACACTATTATGAGACTAATTATCAGGGGAGAGAGAGAGAGAGACAGAGAGGGGGGGGGGCAGAGAGTATTTGTGTTCCTGTTTTGTGTGTGTGTGTGTGTGTGTGTGTGTGTGTGTGTGTAATAGAGTATGTGTATTTGTTCAAGAAATGTATGTGTGCTTGAGAGAAAGCGACACACACACACACACACACACACACACACACACACACACACACACACACACACAAACTGAGAATGAACAGTACCAGAACACACGCCAATAAGTAGAAACAGTAATTCTTGTTTGATCTTCCATAATATCAAGTGATGATAGTCTTTAACTTCACGTGGGAAATATTGCGAGGATTAAAACTGTACACTGGCCAAACGAAACACCAGCTAAGGGTTGGTATCTTTGAACACTTGGGTCTGTCAATGAGAACAAGCAGGTCATTAGCCAAACCATCCTACAGCGCCATACGTAAACATTCCCTACAACCTAACCACCCCATCCAAATTGACTCCTTCATTAGCCAAACCATCCTACAGCGCCATACGTAAACATTCCTTACAGTCTAACCACCTCATCCACATTGACTCCTTCATTAGCCAAACCATCCTACAGCGCCATACGTAAACATTCCCTACAGTCTAACCACCCCATCCACATTGACTCCTTCCCAGTCCTCACTACCCGTGTCAACCAGGCAGAGTTCTCTGTAGTGGAGTCCCTGTTGACGGTGCAGCATAGGCCGTCACTAGCCAGCAATGACACTTCCCTTGACCTCTTGTGTTTTTAATGTAAGTAGCCGACTATAATGCTTTACCTGTGGACTTTACTTGACTTTTTTTTTTTTTTTTTTACCTTTTCCTTGGCTTTACTATTTTTTTACCTTATTTATACTGACTTTTTACGTTGTTTTATTGTAGATCGACTAGTTCATTTAATTTCTGATACTTTTATTTCCTTTTGTGTTAGTTTTTATAATAAACTCTATAAATTGACTGATGTTTCTTTTAACTTGTACTGTACATTGCCTGATGATGGAGTAAAATTGTCTCCCAAACTGTTGCGCTCCCCCCTTCCCCCCAAAAAGGACGATGCTCTATAGAGTGCTGGTTTTATATATATATATATATATATATATATATATATATATATATATATATTCTTGAAGGAGACAGACAGACGGGGGCGGAGGGTGGAGTGATGGCGCCTGGTACAAGATGCAGCGTCAGAGCGTCGTCCAGGGCGCTGATTAATCACGAGAAGAAGCGAGGGAGGAGTGGCGAACACTAAAAGATTAATTATGGGGTGGGGGGGGGAGGGAAGTGCCGTACCAGCGTTGTCAGTAAAGCCAGAGTTACTAAATTTTGAGTGATAATGCTTTAGTTTGTTTTATTACATACGGAGGACTGTAGTTAAATTTTTGACGATAATGATCATGATGATGATGATTAGCGACTGGCGAGAAGCAAAAGCAAGGAGGAGCAAGCTGTAAGATTATTGGGGAGGAAGTGTCGGTCCAGCGTTGCCACTGAAGCCAGTCTTGCTAGACAAGAAAGATTTGGTTGGGTGTTTAGCTATTTTGCTGCTAAATTTGCTGTTTTTTTTTCTTTTTTCACCTTTTTTGTAGATGAAAAAGGGAGGGATTTATATTTTTATATTTATTTATAGAAGGCATTCACTTTTCAACATAAACGGTTTTATTTAGTTCTTCGTTCCTCTTATTTTTTCTTAGAAATAGTTGTTGTTGTTTCCATTTTGTTGCTAAATTCAGCGATGTATTTTGCAATATACAGTTGACTCTTTAGCCATTTGTCTCCTATGTTTTCCCTGCGTGTTGCAGTTTTGTTGCTAAATTTATCCAAAATTTCTACTTATCTCCGTTTATTTATTCATTTAGTAATTTAGGTATACAGTATTTATGACCATCTTTTACCATTTCACTTATCGTTCTCTATTTATTTAATTGCTAATTGTTAAGCTGTTTCGTTCTTACATAGCATACAGTCGTATTTACAGTAATTTGGGAGAAAGCCCGGACCGCCTCAGACTAGCGTTGCCAGTGAAGCGAAACTTGCTAGAGTTTGAAATATCCTGTTTTCACGGAGGGATAGTTTTGCTAGATTGTGATTTGTATAAGACTTGTTTATTTACTTATTTATTGATTTATTTATTTATCTATTATAGTCCTGGACTCAGTTATTCATTCAAGCACAGCGATTTTGATGCTAGATTTACGGCTGAATTAGAGTAATTCTTGCTAGATGTAGAGGATTTTTTTTTTTTAACCTCACGCAGTTTGTTGACGTATTCATTTAGCGATTTATTTTCCCTAGTTTTGGAATATACATCAGAAATTTGGTGTCGTAGTTTGTATCCTAATCCCTGTAATAAAATAAAATAACGTTCTCCCTACGTGTCAATTGGGGTTGGTGGAGGATTAGTGCCCCTCCCTGTAAAACAATTAACTCTAAGCCCTTGGCCACCCCATTTGGGATACATGGCGTCTGGCAATGAATGGATGAATGAATGAAACCTAAGCACTCCAGTCCCCCCAAAAATGGTCTGATGGTAGTGAAAATTTTGAGGCATGGGGGATGGTCGATTTTGTTCTATAATTTCATGCTCCTGTCGCCAGCTGTCCCCCCCCCCCCTTGCATGTTGCAGCCAAACACTAAATAATGCAACAGGCAACGAAGCAAACACCCCTCCACTTTGTTTGCTCAGTGGGGGGCAATTTGGTGTTGCTGTAAACAGCGTCTGCTTTGTTTACATGCTGGATATTCTGTGGGAGTTCGTGGGGGCGAGAGAGAGACAGACCTGACTTGGGTACTGAGAGAAAGAGGGACAGATGGATGAGAGACAGAGGGAGGTAGAGGAAGGGATTGTGTGTGTGGGGCGGGATGGTGTGTGTGTGTGTGTGTGTGTGTGTGTGTGTGTGTGTGTGTGTCTGTCTGTCTGTTTGTTTCATGTATTTCCCATCTCATAGACAGTACATACACAAGACAGTTAAGACACACGCATAAACCGAAGAGACAGACGTTCACACACACACACATACACACACACACACACACACACACACACACACACACATACACACGTCAGTACTTACAGAATTACAACGGATCCCAAAACCAAAAAAATACACTATTTCAAAATACGAAGGATTTTTATTTTTACTGCTGGAAAAGTCAAAACCAAAGTTGAAAAAATAATACGTGACATATTGAAGTCAGTGTCTGTTTTGCTAGTGGAGGGAATTTATAACCAAGAGTTGCAAAGTATTTTTCAACAACACGTGAGGTTATTCAGGTGATCAGACTCCCTGGAATACTCCCTTCATATTAACCTGGCCCTATTTTTCATTTTGTAGGTAATTTCACGTATCTGAGTGGCAGAAAAAAGATATTGCTAAGACTTTACATCTTTTTCATAGCACTTCTTTGTGACTAGCATCAGACTATAGTGCTAATCTGTTGTTAAGCACAGCATTCAAGATAGAGTGTGTGTGTGTGTGTGTGTGTGTGTGTGTGTGTGTGTGTGTGTGTGTGTGTTGTATGCTCTGTCACATGTATTTGTCTGTCTTCTGATAAGTATATGAGTGTTGTGTGTGTGTGTGTGTGTGTGTATATAACACAGCTTCACTGCATGCATAAGACCCGCGTCCAGGCTCCTTCATTAGGGACTCTACTTTATTTGCAAATTTTATCAACGCAATTTTGCAACAAGACTCTAAGTGCCATAATATTTGTAAGTGTGTGTGTGTGTGTGTGTGTGTGTGTGTGTGTGTGTGTGAGAGAGAGAGAGAGAGAGAGAACCTCAGCACGAGGACTTTAACCCCTTCCCTACAATGATCTATTTTTTCAGTTTATTATCGCTACCTCCAGAAGATATTCATAGTAATAGTAAGCAGTAGTAGTAGCAGTAATAGTAGTAGCAGTAGTAGTAGTAGTAGTAGTGGTAGTAGTAGTAATAGTAATAGTAGTAGTAGCTGCAACCCCAGGGTCATCTGAATGTAAACCCAGTGGACTGCAGGCTGAAGTTACCCCTCTTCTGCAGTCCACCATCCTGCTTTGGGGCTATAGGGAGGGAGTTGAGGGACATTTATATAACCAGACAGTGGAGCCACCCAGCCACATCAGTGCCACCACGTGAAGGCGTCCCTCTCCAGCACTAGGCCAAGTTAAGATGAAAGAACTATACCATGACGTCTCATCAGCAGAATAAAGTCAGGTGCAGTTACAGTATCTGATTTAGGTTATAAATTTCCTGCAGTTGCAAAGAGACACTAATAGCGATATGTCACGCTTTTGTTATTAATTTGTCGATCTGTTTGCCTGTCTGTCTGTCTATCTATCTATCTATCTGTTTTATTTTATTTTTGGCTTTGAGTGGCCTCGCAGCTTAAAAAATCTTGCATACTTTGTAAACATGCATCTTTTGGTCTTCCCATTCTCTGCAATCGTATAAGCACTGATCTGTTGAATGTGCGTGGGGGTGGGAGTGTTTTTGTGGGGGGGATGGGGGTGGGAATGTGTGTGTGTGGGGGATGGGGGGAGTGTGTGTGTATGTGTGTGTGTGTGTGTGTGTGTGTGTGTGTGTGTGTGGTGTAGGAGAGGCGGAGGAGTGATGCATAATAAAGGAAAATTTAAAGCAGTAAGGAAAATGCTTGAAGAACGAGTGCCTGAGGATGAGGAGGAGGAGGAGGATTACAAAGGATTACAAAGGAAAGCAAACAGCCTTCTTTCGAGACTGCTTGTTACAGAGTAGACTATGACTACAAAATCTCTCAACATGATGAAGGATAAAGATAGTAAAGCAAGAAGACTCTCTCCACCTCCAACCCCTCCAGGAAAAAGTGAGGAAAACCACCATGCAGCATGGAAAAACTGACTTGGAAATTTCACAGGAAAGACTGGAAAGGAAAAGTCACATTCTGTAATATTTTATCTATAAGCTACCAGTTTGAATAACCTGACAGAGAAAGCACAGATTAGGATCTGCACAGATAGCCCTGAGTTAACGGTCACTACTCTTACTTTCGACCTGTGATGGGCTGTGGATCACTGAGGGTCCCTGTTAATCAAGTGACCACCATCGGGATTTTTTTTTGATGTACCAGGGGTCACTGCTTCAGGAGGAAACTTGTGTACTTGTCCCACATGGGAGAGTTCCATGTCTCAGTGGTGTGAACGGAGCTGGAGCAGGATTGACTGCTGCCTGCCTTAGAAGCGCCAGGCAAGGCTGCCGCACCACCCCAGAACATCCACACTGTGCAGTGTGTAGTTTCCACATAATGTCCACAGATGCCCCATTGACTCAACGTACCCGTTCATAATGTCATGCCGTAGTTATTAGTTTATTTGAAGAGGAGGAGGAGGAGGAGGAAGGGGAAGACGGAGGAGAAGGAGGAGGAACAAGAAGAAGAGGAAGAGGGAGGGAGGTAAGGAGGAGGAGGAGGGGCTGATGGAAGGGAAGGAGGAGAAAAGAGATGTAGGAGGACCCGAAGGATTTAATGAAAGTAGAGTGAGAGAGAGAGAGAGAGAGAGAGAGAGAGAGAGAGAGAGAGAGAGAGAGAGAGAGAGAATGGACATAAATCCAAGAAAGCCAGAAGAAAAGAACTTTGGTAAAGGAAAAGGCGAAATCGAGGAGAAAAATAAGTTCCAGACAGAGAAAGAAGAAAATAGCAAGAATCCTGAACACTGAGAAAAGAAAAACCCAAGATAAAAGAGACAGAGGCACCGACTTAGAGAGAGAGAGGGGGGGGGGAGCACTATAGCTAATGCAGCGGTTTTGCTTTGTCTTAGTGGGGCGAGACGGATGATCCCGGCTGGGTTAATGTTGGAAAGCATTCTTGAGAACTGGCAACACTTAACACGGATCAGGGTGTGCGTGGATCATTTATTTTGGATTATTTTGCATGGATTAGAGTGTAAGAATTATATTAACACGGAATAGAGTGCGTGGATCTTATATTCCGGATCTTTTAGCGCGGATTAGAGTGCGTAAGAGAGCGTGGATCTTTTATTTAGGATTAATTGACACGGATTAATGTTAGGATTATAATTATTAACACTCTCTCTCTCTCTCTCTCTCTCTCTCTCTCTCTCTCTCTCTCTCTCTCTCTCTCTCTCTCAAAACCATACTTTTCCCTGCCCATTACCCTCTTCCATAACTCTCCTTCGCCTCCTCCTCCTCTTCCTCTTCCTCCATTCTCTCTCGTCCAACGTCCTCCTCCTCACGTCTCCTATTCCTCTACTTCCTCCTCCTACTCCTCTTCCTTTTCCTCTTGTTCTTCCTCTTCTTACTCCTCCTATCCTCTTCTCTTCCTTTTCGTCCTCCTTAACTTTTCCTGTCACATCTTGAGTCTCTCTCTCTCTCTCTCTCTCTCTCTCTCTCTCTCTCTCTCTCTCTCTCTCTCTCTCTCTCTCTCTCTCTATATATATATATATATATATATATATATATATATATATATATATATATATCTGATTGTCTATCCATTTATCTCACTTCTCAGCTTGAGCTCTCTCAAGCTCTTTTTCCGTCTCTCCTTTTTCAACTTTCACACATTTCAAATCTCTCTCTCTCTCTCTCTCTCTCTCTCTCTCTCTTTCTACATACATACATTAAGAGGGTCCAAGTCGGTCCGAAACAATTCATTTTCACCAGTAACTTTTTTTTTTTTTTTCTAATTATGGGTGTATTTTTTGTTTTTTTATTTTTTACGGTATTAACTTTTACCGACACTATTATTTAAAGATCTGTCTATCTATCGCCAGACGCCTTAATCCCGTAAGGGGTGGCGACAAACAAATCACATCCATGTCGCCCTGTCCCCCGCCATTTCACTGCCCTGCTCCTATCTCACACATACCTCTCTCATATACCTCTCCACTCCATCCCTCCCTCTCATCCTCGGCCTCCCCTTTCCTCTTGCCCCCTCCACCTCACGCACATACATTTCCTCGTCAGTCTCTCGCTCTCCATCCTCTCCACATGTCCAAACCACCTCGGTGTGTTTCTCCTAACGCTTCTTATCGCATCCACATCCACACCACAACGCTCCTTCACATCCTCATTTGTCAGTCTCTCTCTTCATGTGACTCCGCAGGCTCCTCTCAAATAACTCATTTCCACTGCTCTCACTCTTGACTTCTGTCCCTCCAACAAGGTCCAAGCTTCACTTCCATACGTTAGAGGTGCTATCACAATACTGTCATGTAGTAACTTTTTCACTTCCATGCTCACTTCCCTGTACATGTAAGGGTGGATGATCAGTTAATCCCCCTTGATGGCATTCCATTTCTCTTGTGTTGTGAGGACGGCTCCGTCAACGTACCAGTGTCTACCCTCCAGTATTTTCTACTTCCCTTGTGTCAGTTTCTAGTTCTTTGCATCATATTCTACTTCCCTGCATCATATTCTACTTCCCTGCATCACATTCTACTTCCTTGCGTCACATTCTACTTCCCTGCATCACATTCTACTTCCTTGCATCATATTCTACTTCCCTGCATCACATTCTACTTCCTTGCATCATATTCTACTTCCCTGCATCACATTCTACTTCCTTGCATCATATTCTACTTCCCTGCATCATATTCTACATCTCTGCAATATTTTCTACTTCCCTTGCACCATTTTCTACTCCCTTGCATCATATTCTACTCCTTTGCAACATTTTCTACTTCCCTTGCATCATTTTATACTTCTCTGCATCACATCCAACTTCCCTGCAACATTTTCTACTTCACTGCAACATTTTCTACTTCCCTACATCACATTCTACTTCCCTGCATCACATTCTACTTCCCTGCATCATATTCTACTTCCCTGCATCACATTCTACTTCCCTGCATCACATTCTACTTCCCTACATCACATTCTACTTCCCTACATCACATTCTACTTCCCTGCATCATATTCTACTTCCCTGCATCACATTCTACTTCCCTGCATCACATTCTACTTCCCTGCATCACATTCTACTTCCCTGCATCACATTCTACTTCCCTGCATCACATTCTACTTCCCTGCATCACATTCTACTTCCCTACATCACATTCTACTTCCCTGCATCACATTCTACTTCCCTACATCACATTCTACTTCCCTGCATCACATTCTACTTCCCTGCATCACATTCTACATCCCTGCATCACATTCTACTTCCCTGCATCACATTCTACTTCCCTGCATCACATTCTACTTCCCTGCATCACATTCTACTTCCCTGCATCACATTCTACATCCCTACATCATATTCTATTTCCCTGCATCATATTCTGCTTCCCATGCAACTTATGTCAGTCTTGTAGTGTCTGCTTTTTTTACTGTTTAGTTGTGTGATTATTAATTTCACGAAGCAGACAAAATATCTGAAAATTTCTGCTCCTCCCACACCAGCAGACAGAGCCGTTTCAGCAACACACAAGACAGAGAAGTACAATATATGGACCACCCCAGATTATTGACAAAAAAAAAATAAATAAATAATCTCTTGGGGATCGAACCACCAACGCAAGGCCAACACTTTGACTGAGGCGTCCTGACCCTCTTGACCACCAGGCGTCTATATACAAAATCCCTAACACCTCTGCCTAAGTGACTTAATTTGATTTTTTTTTTGTTCCTTAATGTCCTTTTCTGTGTCATTTAAATCACTAAAATATTGCCATACTCAGCATAACGTACAAAATGATGTTAGCCAGCCTCATCAGAAAATAAATCCCCAAGGAAGAGGTGCTAGGGAGCTGCCTGAACTGATGAGATTGCGAGCGTTAAATACAACTATACTTAAGAAAATAATGCATACTACTGAAGTTAATAAAGGGACGGGGAGTTAAAGGGATAGGGAGTCAAAAAGCTGGGGAGTTAAAGGGATAGGGAGTTAAAAAGCTGGGGAGTTAAAGGGAGAGGGAGTTAAAAAGCTGGGGAGTTAAAGGGATAGAGAGATAAAAAGTTGGGGAGTTAAAGGGATAGGGAGATAAAAAGCTGGGGAGTTAAAGGGAGAGGTAGTTTAAGGGACAGTAGTTTAAGGGACAGGAGTTAAAGGGACAGGGAGTTAAAGGGAGGGAGTTAAAGGGAGTAGGGAGCTTGTGCCAAGTTAAATCCCATGTCCTCTAGTTGGTCTTCAGCTTATTTTCCTTAGAGTCAAGGTCTCTCTCGGTCTCTGTCTTGGTCTCTGGGTCTCTCTTGGTCACTCTCTTGGTCTCTGAATTTTCTCGACGTATTTCCAGCGATTTTAACCCTTCCTTCATTAAGTTTCATAATCTCACTCATCTCTGTCTTGGTCCTTCAGTAGGTCTGTGCCTAGGTCTCTGTCTCTGTCTCGTTCTCTGTCTAGGTCTGTCTGGGTTTTTGTTTAGGCCTCGGACTGTCTAGGTCTTTGTCGTTACGTAGCTCTCTCTCTCTCTCTCTCTCTCTCTCTCTCTCTCTCTCTCTCTCTCAATAATAATAATAATAGTGGTGGTAGTAGTAGTAGTAGTAGTAATAATAATAATAATAATAATGATAATAATAATAAAATGAAAATAATAATAATAATAATTATTATTATTATTAATCATAATGATAATAATAATAATAATAATAATAATAATAATAATAATAATGAAGTCTCCCCACTAAAAAGATTAAGTTCATAAACGTTTCTGTGTAAGGGCAACGTTCTTTGTAAGGCGAACGTTTTCTTCACGTAATAATCTTGTCAGGACAGCAGCTGGAGTCGCCATTCGTCTTGCAAGTTACGTGGCGCCTGAGAGAGAGAAGAGAGAGAGAGAGAGGTGGGGAGGAAGGAAATGAGGGAGAGAGAGAGATAGACATAAGATCCCCTTTAGATGTAGATAGATAGATAGATTGACATAGACAGAGACAGACAGACCGAATGAGATAGACAGATAAATAGAGATGGAGATAGAGATAGATAGATAGATAGAGAGAGAGAGAGAGAGAGAGAGAGAGTGGGGGGGTTAAGGAAATAGAAAGAGGAATGGGGAAGAGAAGAAGGATGATAATGATAGTGACAGGGTGGAGAAGAGAGGAAGATAGATGGATATTAGACAGACAGACGGATAGAAAGATAGAGATACAGAAGCACACACACACACACACACACACACACACACACACACACACACACACACACACACACACACACACACACACACACACACACGCACATAAAGAGAGAGAAAGTGAGAGAGGTGCAAAAGAAACACACCCACACACACACACACACACACACACACACACACACACACACACACACAAACATAAAGAGAAAGTGAGGGGTGCAAAAGAAACACACACACACACACACACACACACACACACACACACACACAGAAAGAGAGAGAAAGTGAGAGAGGTGCAAAAGAAACCCCCCCCCCCACACACACACAGAAAGAGAGAGAGAAAGTGAGAGAGGTGTAAAAGAAAGTGGGTTTATGGGTGTAAGTTAGTGCGTCAGGGGGGGTCATGCAATGGATCAGCGGGCCAGGTAAGGAAGGTAGGCCAGTGGAAAGGTGTAAATTCATTAGACCTGGTGAGTGCTTAAGTCTGCCCAGGTAAACTTTGTAAACGATGCTAACTGATGCTTGTGGGGGTGGAGGGGTGGGGGGAGGATTGTGGGGTGAGGGGAGGAGTTGAGGTGGAGTGTGATGTTGGGGTGTGTGTGTAAGTTCAGTAGTCTTTAAAGGAAATTTTGTGAATGCGACTGATTGAAGTAGACTGGATGATGATTGGTGGGGGGAGTGAGAGAGGTGTGGGTGTGAGAGTGTATGTGTGGTGTGTGTGTGTGTGTGTGTGTGTGTGTGTGTGTGTGTGTGTGTGTGTGTGTGTGTGCGTGTGTGTGTTTGAGTGTGTGTCTGGGAGGGGTAGTGCTTTGTATGTGTGTGTGTGTGTGTATGTGTGTGCGTGAATAGCTTCCATTTCCACTTCACTTCTGTTTCTTGGTCGTACTTCTCCTGTTCCTTGCTTCCTTCCCTCACCTTCCTTCCCTCCCTCCTTCCTTCCCTCCCTCTCCTGGGATCAGTAAGCTCCTTGACAACCTCACCGCTCCCTCTCTCATTCTGCGTCCTTTCTTTCCTTCATCTCCTTCTCACTTTCCTTCTATCCTCTCCTTTGTTCATCTTGCCTCGCTCCCTTCTCCCAATCTGATTATCTTTTCCATATTCCCTCCATCGTTCTCTGTCTTTTATCTAATTCTACTATCTGTTTCCTTCATGTGCTTATTCTCCCATTCCTTCTTCTCCTCCTCCTTCACATACTCCCTCATTCTTTGTCCTACTCTATCCTTGCTTTCTTTCCTTCTCCTACTCCTTCCCTTCTCGCACTCTCTTTCATCTTCCTATTCTCTTTTTTTCTCCTACCTCCTCCTTCCTTCTGCTGTTCCCTCATTCCTTTCTTTTCTTCTCTCTCTTCTTACCACTACACTTTTCTCCTCTCTATCTGTACCTCTACTCTCACCTCTCCTGTCTTACTCTTTTTCCTGTCCAGTGTCTCCATCATTCTAGTTCTTTTTCATACCATTATATAGAGTGAGAGGGAACACGTTACTTGTAGGTGGACGTGTGTGTGTGTGTGTGTGTGTGTGTGTGTGTGTGTGTGTGTGAAAGAGAGAGAGAGAGAGAGAGAGAGAGAGAGAAAGCACAGACTAAACCAATCTTTCCCTTTGTTCAAGCAGTCTTCCTAAGCGCCCACGTCTTTACATGTCACCACTTTAGAGCTAATACCCACCGTCCATATTCAGTACGTGCTGGGGCCATCTCATTCAAAACTTTCTTTATGGTATTAGTTTTTTTCTATGGATTCTGCGGTCGATCATAAAACGCTGTTGTCATTATATTCTTATCAGCAAAATTTTCAACGCCCCAGCCAGGCAATGATCTCGCGGTCCGCTGCCCTGTCCACTCCGCCACCACCTCCTCAAATCGAGTGTTCAGTGAATTAGTGATGGTAGCAGTGGTGGTGATGGTATCAGCAGTAGTAGTAGGAGCAGTAGTAATAATAGTAGTAGTTGTTGGGAGGTTATGCTCTCACCTATGTTTGTCTTTCACTTTGTCCAGACGATATCTCCAGAAGTTTTCAGTGAATTTCAATGAAAGTTGGTAGAAGGGTGAGCCATGGGCCAAAAAAGAATTGTTTTAATTTTGGGGAGGATCCGGATCCTGTGTATGATTTCTCCAAAAGTTCTCAATGAATTTCAATCAAATTTTGTGGAAGAGTTTGTCATTTGTCATGGAACAGTTGATTAAATATGGGGGTGGTTCCGGATCCTATGTATTCCACACAGTGTTTCCATCGATCCAGATCCGAATCCTTTGTAATTGCAGTGGCATTGGCGGAGGTATGCGCTCTCTGGGTGCTTGCTAGTTGTTGTTGTTGTTGTTGTTATCCCAGGTTCATCTGACTATGAACCCAGTGGACTGCAGGCTTAAGTTCCCCTCTCATGCATTCCACCAACAACCTTTCAGGGGATAGGGAGGGAGTTGAGGCGCGTTTCATAACCAGACAACAGACTCGCCTACCCATGTCAGTACCACCGCGCGAAGGAGCCCCTCTCCTGCACCTTCATATGCAGATTATGATTTTTTCTATGCAAGGAAGAAATAACCAAAGGCCAATTCTGGTAGGGAGCCCTCCAAACTCACCAAAACACAGCCCTAGTTCCCGATGCGTCTCGTAGTTCTTGGTCTCCTCCTCCTCCTCCTCCTCCTCCTCCTCCTCCTCCTTCTTCTTCTTCTTCTTCTTCTTCTTTCACACCGATAAGGGTCCATGAATGTCTAGCTTTCCGCCCACTCCATCTCCGCTCCTCTGATTCACGTCCCGATTCGCAAAGGAAAAAAGCTCTGTGCCGATCATTTGGGAGCAAGACATGGACAAAGAGGGTGATACAGAGTTGCAAGTTGACCGTCTTGAGATGTAGGGGTGAGAGGGTAGGCTATTGTAGTATTTTTATCACTAACTTCATCATTATTATTATTATTACTATTATTATTATTATTATCATCATCATCATTATTATTATTATTATTATTATTATCATCATCATCATCATTATTATTATTATTATTATCATCATCATCATTATTATTATCATCATCCTCATCCTCATCATTCTTATCATCATTTATGGTATCATCATCATCATCATCATCATCATCATCATTTATATCATAATCATCATCGTCACAATCACCATCACTTACAGTACATCATCGTCATCATCGTTATCATTATCATTTTCACCAACATCATCATCATAGTTATCCCTATCGTCTTCATCATCATTATCATCATCATCATCATCATCATCATCATCAGCCAGAGCCATTATGAAGGCTTCTCCCATCTTTCTCCACTCTGACCTTTGGGCTGTTAACCTGTTCCATCCAATCCCAGCAAATATGTAAACTTCATCTCACCATCTTGTTCTCAGTCTACCTCTTCTCCTCACTCTTGAACTTACGAAAACGGTGGTCATCTTAAGAAAAACTGAGTTCCTTCAAGATATAGGGAAGATGAATTGTTTTGAAAATAGTATGTGTTGAAAAAATAGTTGATATATACTTAAAGAAGACATCACACACACACACACACACACACACACACACACACACACACACACACACATTGAGAAAGAGGACAATGAAAGAGAATGAGGAGGAGGAAGGAGCGTAACTCAGGTTAAACTAATCAAGGCTAACTTACTTTAATCTGAGAGAGAGAGAGAGAGAGAGAGAGAGAGAGAGAGAGAGAGAGAGAGAGAGAGAGAGAGAGGTAATGAAAAGGGGAATGGGAAAGACAAGGAAATGAGAATGATAGTGAGACAGCGAGGAAGAGAGAGACATAAAGACAAATAGATAGATAGATAGATAGATTGATTGCTTGACAGATAGATAAATAGATAGGCAGATAGACAGACCCCTTTGCAAGGAATGGTCTCTCAGCTGAACTAAGTCGGTAGCTAGAATGTTATTAGTATAAAGTCATCGTACTGAAGGGGTTACATCAAACCTTCCCCTACCATCTTTTCTTAAGCGATTTATTTTGTTTGTTACACCTTACTGCCCTACTCTGTATTCTGTTCTTGTTATTACTAAATTTTCCTAAGGGAGAACCCCAGCTCCCTAACATCATTTCCTAAGCGATTTGTGTTCTTTAATACATCTTACTTTCCTTTTCTGTGTTAAATAAATCCTTGCATCATCGCCATCCTCTGTATAAATAATGTATCAAAAGGATACTAATCAGCCATATCCAAAAATAAATCGCTATGCAAGTGGTGTTAGTATGCAATCTTTCCTGTCTGCAATATCAATCCTGAGCAGTTTTCATATCGCCATGTGCAATCACATGCAGTGTTCATTAAGTCACTTAGGAAGATGTGCTGCGACACCTGCGTCGACGAGAATAGGACAAGTATGAATTCAGAACGAAGTAGTCTGTAAAGGTGCGGCCATTTTTATGTGAGGAGATGGGTCTATGATGATGTGGCAGGGGTAAACCTGTTCTGCTGTCAGGCCCTGCTGCGGATGTCACTGATTGCACTGCGCAGTTGACCCTCGTGCGGTGTGTTGCAGTGAAGATCTGCCCCTTCCCTCCTCTGGGGCTAAGTTACGAATGAATGTGTTTGAGTGGATGAGTAAACGGGGAGTGTGTCGTCCTGTCTCGGCTACCTCCCTTTCCTTGGGGGAAGCAGCCTAGGTGTATACTGTAGATAGGTACATAGATTTTTTTTTTTTTAATGCAAGGAAGAAGGAACCAAAGGCCAGGAACCCGCTATATTATTCCCTTCAAGAAAAAATAAAAAAGTAAATAAATAAAAATGAGCCAAATTCAAGATCCGTCCATTTCGAGGTCACAGGCTCCCCTTCCTGAAAATGTGACTGTCAAGAAGAAACGAGGCTCAGGGGTCCGTTCAACGTTCAGACCCGGACATTGCAGTAGCTCTAACCCGGTGCATCGTTTCCTCTTGTCGGTCACATGTGTTTCGAGCAAATGTGGCCCCAAACGAAGATTTTATTCAGCTTTTTTAGAAACACCTAAATACACTGAGGTGGTTTGGCCATGTGGAGAGGATGGAGAGTGAGAGACTGACTAGGAGAGTGAATGTGAGTGCGGGGGAGAGGGCAGGAGAGGTCGATGATGAGATGAAGGGATGGAGTGGAGAGGTTTACGAGAAAAGGGGATGTAAGTTGGGGGATGGGCAGTGAAATGGCAGGGGACAAGGGGACATGGAGGCGATTTGTTTGTGGCCACCCCTTACGGGATTAAGGCGTCTGTCTACAGATAGATAGAAATGCGTGGTGATGATGTGAGAATCTCTCTCTCTCTCTCTCTCTCTCTCTCATCTCATCCAAACACTGGTATATTTCTTTCAGCGGATTGGAGACGCTGAGAGAGAGAGAGGGGGGGTAGGGGGAGGGAGAGGAGAAAAAATGGAAAAGTGGGATGGAGTAGAGGATGAAAAGAAAATCTAGAGAGAGAGAGAGAGCGAGAGCCTCTTGTGGTACAGAGGTAGAGTGTGCTTTTCGTACACGGGTGAACAAGGGTTCGCGCCCCGCCACGGTAATAAACTTTGGGAGTGTTCATCCGGCCACGTACTGCATTGGCGGACACAAAGAGTGCTGTGGTTGAACCAGTGTTGCTTACTATAAAGTATGCTTGCACCCAGTCGGCTTGCGCGGGCCGATTACACTTGGTTCACAGACTACACACACATCCAAAGCCACTCCAACACTACAATTACACTTACAAGCACTTCTCACCCTACATACAATCTCTACCAGACAGCCTAAGCCACTTGGTAGAGATACATTGGCTGTATCGTCCCGACTTCGGTCGGGATGGGCCGGTCCTGCAGTGGGTACTCAAACGGCTGATGATTGTAGAGAGAGAGAGAGAGAGAGAGAGAGGAGGTACTGGAAGAGGGAGACTAGGAAAGAGAAGAATGTTGAGAGAGAGAGAGAGAGAGAGAATCAGTATTTACCCATAAACTGTGACCGATTCTTCAAACTTTTTTTTTTTTTTAAATTTTCGAGTCGCCCATTTACAGGTTCTCAATTTCTATATCTCCCAATGTGCAATGGGGGACGAAGCCATTTTGACCCATCCATATCTGTACATTTTCTGTTACAATTATACCTCATTACGAGTATTATATCTTTTTTCCCTCAATATACTCACAATTATAGTATATTTTCCTCATTGTACTCCTCATTTATAGCATATTTTCCTCATTATACCTCACGGTTTTACTTCGCCTATTTAATCCACATTTTCTCCTCGTCCAGGTAAGCAAGGGGGGACTTAAGCAGCTTGGAGTCAACCACACCTGTCATCATTTCCAGGTAGAGTAGATCCCAGCAAAAAGAATATCAGAGAGAGAGAGAGAGAGAGAGAGAGAGAGAGAGTCTGACTAAGGAGAGGAGTGAGAGAAAACGGTTTGTGTAATAAAAGTGTCTGAGAAAGAAAACTTAGGAAAAAGTGAGTAAGAAGTGAGAAACTGAGTGCAGCGACGATAAGACTGTGACGGTGAAAGAGTAGAGAAAGAAAGTAGGTTAGAGAAAATTCAAGTTTAAGGAAAATGGGGTTGGGGATGAGAGTTTAAGGACACCTTGGTAAAAAAAAAAATAATAATAGAGAGAGAGAGAGAGAGAGAGAGAGAGAGAAAGAGAGAGAGACGGGGAAAAGAGGGAGGGAGCGAGCGAGCGAAGACTTTAAATGAGTGTGTGTGTGTGTGTGTGTGTGTGTGTGTGTGTGTGTGTGTGTGTGTGTGTGTGTGTACCTCTATATAAGCATATACACTGTAGGTGGACCGAAGGGAAGAAAAAAAAATCAACCAAAGAAACGTTAGCTACCCTGGGAAATTGTCAAAGTCCTCCCTCTCCCCTCTCTTAAACTCCCCCCTCCCCCCCTCCAACCCTCTATCTCTCACCTACCCCACTCCCCAGATTCCCCCACCCTCTCCCCTCCCCTCCACCCAGAGATCCGCTGAGTCCACCCCTGTAAACACGAATACCGTCCCAGATAATGTAGTTACGCCGAGTTATGCTGGCAAGTAATTCCAGGTACAGTATAAAATTTTGGGCTACTCCGTGCGTGTGTTTTCGTGGCACTTGTAACTTACCCATTCTCTGCCTCTGTCTCTGTCTCTTCGCTGTCTCCTGTCATTCTCTTTCTGTTTTTCTCTGTCTCGCTGTGTGTGTGTCTTTTTCTGTGTTCCTGTCTTTCTGTGTGTGTCTCTTTCTCTGTGTTTTCATGGTGGTTGTAACTTACCCTCTCTTTGCCTCTCTGTCTCTGTCTCTTCTCTGTCTCCTGTCATGCTCTTTCTGTTTTTCTCTGTCTTTTTCTGTGCTTCTCTCTTTTTTCTGTCTTTCTGTCTTACTTTCTTTTTCTGTCTCTGTGTTTTCATAGTGGCTGTAACTTAGCCTCTCTCTCTCTCTCTCTCTCTCTCTCTCTCTCTCTCTCTCTCTCTCTCTCTCTCGTCGTGGGTGCTGCTTCAGCGGTGCCAGGTGTTATAGATCATACAGACTTCACGGTCCTCACTATAGGTCACTCACTTTAACTTGGCGTAGAGTTTTTCATCCTTTTGCAGATTATTTTCTATGTCTTTGTGACGGAATAAGACAATACTAAGACCCTACATCCTTTCCATAGCACTTCTTCGTGACTAGCATCATGTTCTAGTGTTAAACTTGTGTTATAGCTCAGCATTCAAGATGGAGTGATGTTAGGTTAGCGAAATAACAAAGTCATTAATAGGGTATTTGGAGAGAGAGAGAGAGAGAGAGAGAGAGAGAGAGAGAGAGCGAGCGAGCGAGCGAAGGACACGACAGACTTTCAGAGCACAGTGATCCTGCCAAATACCTCCGTTTCTCTCTCTCTCTCTCTCTCCTCATCAGTGTTAATGTAATTATTTTAGCTCGTCCAAAATTGCAATAAATTACAGACATCAAGGAAATTTTTGCAACACTCCGCAACTTTAATTGTGAGTTATGTTTCTCTGTAATGGTTTCTCTCTCTCTCTCTCTCTCTCTCTCTCTCTCTCTCTCTGTATATATGTCTATCTATCTATATATCTGTCTCTGTCTGTCTGCTTGTTTATCAATATCTGTATCTATCTATGTATCAATCAGTCAATCAATCAGTCTATCTGTCCATGTGCCTGTCTGTCTGCCTGTCTTCCTATCTATATCAACCTATCTATTCGTCTATCTATCACAGCAGTTATCTCTCCATCACCACAATTTCCGGTCCCTCACACCTGCTTGAACACTTAATGACCCTGCCTCTATGGGACCATCAGTATACTCTTCACTAATTTACCAACAGAGAGAGCATTGAAATTTAATACACCCACCCAATAGTTACTTTACATCTGAGGCGTCGAACTAATGAGACGAGATCCCAAGCCATATGTTTTATTATGTATTATTACCAGCCACCATAGCGAAGCTGGTATTGTTTTCAGTGTGTGTGTGTGTGTGTGTGTGTGTGTGTGTGTGTGTGTGTGTGTGTGTGTGTGTGTGCCGGTCTGTCTGTCTGTCTGTCTGTCGGTTGGACGGTCGGTCGGTCGGTCGGTCTGTCGATCGGTCGGTCGGTCAGTCGGTCGGTTGGTCTATCTGTCGGTCGATCTTTCTGTCGGTCTGTCTGTCTGTCTGTCAGTCTGTCAGTCCGCCTGTCGGTCTGTCAGTCGGTCTGTCGGTCAGTCGGTCAGTCTGTCAGTCCGCCTGTCGGTCTGTCAGTCGGTCTGTCGGTCAGTCGGTCAGTCGGTCAGTCCGCCTGTCGGTCTGTCTGTCGGTCTGTCTGTCGGTCTGTCAGTCGGTCGGTCGGTCTGTCGGTCAGTCTGTCTGTCTATCAGTCTGTCTGTCTGTCAGTCTGTCAGTCCGTCTCTCGGTCTGTCTGTCGGTCTGTCTGTCGGTCGGTCGGTCGGTCGGTCAGTCGGTCTGTCTGTCTATCAGTCCGCCTGTCGGTCGGTCTGTCAGTCGGTCTGTCGGTCTGTCTGTCTGTCTGTCTGTCGGTCTGTCCGTCTCTTAGCACGATAACTCTGCAACCGCTTTAAAAAATCGTCACAAAATTTTACAGGTGTGTAGTAGGGATGAAATTCTCCCACGAGTTCGAAATTGGTGAAAGTAGGTCAAGGTCAAGGTTATATCCCGAGCCGCGCTAGATATGGGTCTGCTGGTGGCTGGTGTGATTCCCCCCTTGGGGGGCCTCAAGTTATTATTATTATTATTATTATTATTATTATTATTATTACTAGTAGTAGTAGTAGTAGTGGTGGTGGTGGTGGTGGTGGTAATAATAGTAGTAGTAGTAGCATTTTGTCTTTCTACCACAAGGGGTCCTAGTGCTTCTCCCTACTCGGTGTCCATACTGTATCTACAGGACAACATAACAGAAGTAGTCGCTTACGTGTGGTCGACTGGTCTACTCAGCCAGACAAACCGGGGCTGAACAACAGTATCAGCAACACCATTTTTACGTATGCTTTGAACAGGTGCAAGTTAACCAGTGACTAGGTATAAGTGGATAATTATTGCACTGGGACTGAACAAACTCTGGAGTCATTGCTCTGAGATTGCATGAAGAGTCGATGATCCTGGTTTGCAATGTCTCCAGGCTGCATAACCAAACGTTCTTTTTTTCAGTATTTTCTTCGATTTTTTCCTTGCTTCGAGATGGCATAAAATATTTTCCTGGTTGGCTAGATTTTGTTAGGTCGCTAAATTGAACAACCGGACCTTTTGATTTGTTTCCCCTCTATTTTTCCAGGTAATTTTTCTCCTTCCACCTCCTCGCTCCCCTCTGGGTCCATCCCCCTCCCCTCGCTCCCCTTTCAGCCTCCATCCCCTCCCCCTCGCCATCCCCTCACCTCCATCCCCTCCCTCTTTGATGGTTCCAAAAATTCCCTCGCTGGATTGTCACATAATTTCTACGCTATATCCTAGATTAATGGCGGTGGTGGGGTGATTTCCCGTTCGTTCTGGGGGTAATTTCGCCGTTCATCAATTACCGGAGGAGATAGTTGTTTGTCAGGGCGTTCCGAACGTGTATGTATTGGGTTACGTTCTGTATTTATGAGGGGGTGGGGTGGAATTATTATTGTCCTTGTTGCTGTATTCGTTGTTGTCAAAATCGTCATTGACGTTAGCATCATCACTCATCATCATCATCATCATCATCATCATCATCATTTATGGTCATCTATCATCATCATCATCATTCACCACTTATCAGTCATCACCATCATAATCATTCATAGTCATCTATCATCATCATCATCAATCATCATCATAATCAGTCATGGTCATCTATCATCATCATCATCATCAGTCGTCAGTCATCATTATTCATTAGCAGCAGCCATCATCACCATCATCATCATCAGTCAGTCAATCAGTCAGTCACTCACTATTAGTCAGTCATCCTCAGTCAAACATTCATCAGCAGCATCATCATCGTCATCATCATCATCATCATCATCATCATCCTGAGAGTCCACTACAGGCAGAAAGCCCCTGTCGACTTTATCCACTTTGACTTATTGGTTGTTGGCCTATTATGTCTTGCAAGATCTCCTAATTTTATCTCTCTCTCTTGAAGGAGTAGCAGTAGACCGTTCAAGGAGTATTAGACCGTTCAAGGAGTATTAGACCGTTCAAGGAGTATTAGACCGTACAAGATATGTTCAGTGTGGGGAAGGAGGAAAAAGGAGGGAGACTGTTCAGAGTGGAGGGAGGAAGAAGGAGGGAGATTGTACCATATACAAAAGGAGGAGGGAGGAAGGAGGAGGGAGATTGTACCATATAAAAGGAGGAGTGAGGAAGGAGGAGGGAGATTGTACCATATACAAAAGGAAGAGGGAGGAAGAAGGAGGGAGATTGTACCATATACAAAAGGAGGGAGGAAGGAGGAGGGAGATTGTACCATATAAGACGTGGAGAGAGGAAGAAGGAGGAAGATTGTTCCATATTTTAAGAAAGGAGGACAGGGAGATCGAGGAATATTTGGCCAGACTTCCGCTCTTCTAACGTGATATCCTATACTTTCTGAACGTAATATGCCGTTCATGTCGCCCACGTTGTTTTTTGAGAGAGAGAGAGAGAGAGAGAGAGAGAGAGAGAGAGAGAGAGAGAGAGAATCAAATATACCATCAACCCCAAGCTGTAACTAAAGCAACTCAATTATGGTTGCACTTGCCTATAGTCATTTACCTTAACTTGGCCCAGATATTTTTTTACAACTTATTTCGCGTAGCTCAGTAGTGGAAGAAGACAATACAGTGGCTCTACATCCTTTCTCAGCACTTCTACATGACTAGCATCAATATTCTACGGTTAATCTTCTGTTGCACATCAGGATTCAAGGTGACAAATTAGGCCAGGTTAGAGTAGAAGGAGTAGAGAATAATTCCTTTACTTCTTTACTCTGTTACGTTCCCATGCTCGTTCCGCCGTTCATCATGTTCTTTATTAGCGTGGAGCCGTTCAGTGTATGATTTTGATTCGTTCCCTGCACAGTGAAGAATATACACGTACAGATTTGACTGTTCATCTGTCAGGAAATCTATACTACTTTCACCTTAACTTGGGCCAGATTTTCGTCTTTTTGCGGCTTACTGTATTTGACCCAGTTAAGTGGATAAAAAAGACATTGCTAAAGCTCTACATCCTTTACCATAACACTTCTTCGTGACTATCACCACACTCTAGTGTTACTGTAATTCAAGATGGAGGGACGGCAGCTTTATGCCAAGTTAGCGTGAAAGGAATATATGTTAGTTTTTCAGTAGGGGGTAATTTAATTATTAATCTAATGGAGGGATGGCAGTTTTAGGCCAGGTTAATGTGGAAGGAGTATAGGTTATCATCAGTGGGACATTCAGATCAAGTATGGATTTTGGGAGGGAGAGATTTTGGGGGGAGGGGGAGGGATTTTTTTTTAGGGGAAGGGATTTTGAAGGGGGAGGGAGGGGAGACGGGAGGGGGGGGTGGAAGGGGAGGTGAGAAGACAGAGATGGAGGAGGGAGAAAGGACAGGTGGAGGGAGACTGGGAAGGGGGAGGAAGGAAGGGGGGAGGGGGCAGGGGACGAAATGGGGTAGTGAGAAGACAGAGATGATGGGAGGGAGAAAGGACAGCGGGAGGTCGAGGAGGGAGGGGGGAGGGAGAGGGCGAAAGATGAGGGAATGAACGGGAGGGCACAGAGTATTTCCTCCCCCCCACGCCCCCCACACGCCCCCCACTCCATCTCTCGACAGTGGGGGTCTGCGATCACCCCTCCCCCCCATCTCACGAAATTGCTTCATCAACGGGGAATTTTATCACTATCAGTTTTATGATTCTGGGATGAAGTCGTCACTCTGTCTCGTTCTCGGTCTCCCTCACCTTCATCTCCTGACCTTCTCCTCCCTCCTACTTAACCCCCTTCCTCCCTCCTTCTTCCCTCCTCCTTCCTCCGCCTACTCTCTTCCTTCTCCTCGCCATCATCGTCTTAATGTGCCGTAACTCTTTCAACTCTCCCTCATCTTCCCTCTTCCTTCTCTCTCGCTCTCTCTCCTCTCCTTATGTGCAGTCTGTCTTTAATCTCTCTCTCTCTCTCTCTCTCTCTCTCTCTCTCTCTCTCTCTCTCTCTCTCATATATATATATATATATATATATATATATATATATATATATATATATATATATATATATATATATATATATATATATACTGTCAGTCTCATCATTCCATGTAACTTTTGTATTATATCTCAGTCTTCTACCTGTGTGTGTGTGTGTGTGTGTGTGTGTGTGTGTGTGTGTGTGTAGATAGACAGACAGATAGACAGACAGACAGATAAAATATATACTGTGACCACCACCACCATCCTCAGCACCACACCATAACATCACACAGCTGTTTTGCATACTAATATATACCATTGTTTCCCACGAGAGTAAAACAGATATTTATTTTTACATACGGCGAGCACTGGCAGGCGTTTATAATTTATCTATTCCTTGGACGATGATATTCTGCTATTAACCTCTTTTAGTATGATGGCAGTATTATATTTTTTTCTACTAAACACTAATTATTCATTTTACTTACCCCTCTCATTGTACTGTCAGAAACTTTACTCTTTTTATTCTCACCTGGCCCAATATTGTCACCTCTCCACCTTGAATACTGAGTTGTAACAGTAGATGGATTTATATTATGATGCTAGCCACGAAGAAGTGCCACGGAGAGGATGTGGGGTCTTAGCACTGTCTCCTGTCACTGAGTTATGTGAAATTTGTGAATGGACTAACACCTGGGCCAAGTTAATGTGGATGGAGTATAGTCCTGTCATCTCTCCTATTTTTCTGACTACAGTCTTTGAAAATTTGTCTTGAATCCGAGGCAAATAACACAGGTGATACACATGACACTGATCTATGGCCAGGTAAGGTGATCAGTGTCAGTTCCTGTGGTATGTGTCTATCTATAGCCAGACGCCATAATCCCGTAAGGGGTGGCCGTTTGTCTTTGGTTTAGTTTTTTACGGGGAGGGACACTAACTCTTCGCCAACCCACGTGCTGACACGTAGGGGACACGTATGGGTTGGTTATATGGTTACCACTCAGCGTTGTAAATGGTTTCCTGGCTTACAGGAAACCATTAGGCTTGTCACTCAACGTAAAGCCACCTGTTGAGGAAAGAAGAGTAATAAAAAGTGACAGGAATGATAGGAGAAATAGGAAGAGAGGATGGCAGACACAGAAAAAGAATGATAAAGATGAAGGAAGAAGTAGGCATCAAATGAGTGGATGATGGTCGCCACCACTTACCACACACTGTACAGTCACTAGACTATATATTCAAAGCCCACAGGGAGGGAAGTAGGAGTGGGGACAGGACTAGTGTGGCCCAGTGTACTTAACCCTTTCAGTCCGATGGCGTGTCTCACCTGTTTATTCTTGCCGTTTCTAGAAAATCTTATTAATTTGGAGGGCTTTGTCACTCAGTGTAGAGTTACCTGAAGGCAGCACTAGATCCTGTGAGTGGATGGTGAGCGCCCCGACATACCAAGAACATACCAAAAATTAAAGACTACCTGATGAGAATAATATAAGTTGTTTCGTAACCCCTTCGGTTCGAGAGGCCCTTTTTAATAATTAAAAATAAATAAATAAATTAAAAGACTATAAGTAGCAAGAATAAATCAAGAAGGTAAAGAGCTGTATTATTAACGAAATTATTATTATTATTATTATTATTATTATTATTATTATTTTATTATTGTTGTTATTATTGTCGTTTATAATGCTATTATTATGTAAACAGTGATACCCCTATGAATATAGTTATTAGTGGGCGATCTGATTGTAGATAGTGAAACAGATAGACATCTAGAAATATGGATGGATAGATAGAATGATAAAATAATAGGCAGTTGGCTCTATTGATAGATTAATAGGTGGATGGGTGGATGGAGATAGATAGATAGATAGATAGGTAGGGAGATTGATAGTTCAATAGATAGACATAGATAGATAGATAGATAAATAGATAAGCGGATATAGATAGATAGACAGGTTGATTGGTTGATAGATGAACAGATAGATAGGTAAATAGACAGACAGACTTAAATTTCTGGTCCACGTTTACTGTCTGTGAGCAACAAAAGTCTGCATAACAAAAAAAGAAACGAAAGAATTTTTCTTTTGACGCGAAAATAGAAATTTGCTCCAAGAAAAACTTAATACGAGATGTGGCAGTGTGTGTGTGTGTGGTGTGGCAGTGTGTGTGTGTGTGGTGTGGCAGTGTGTGTGTGTGGTGTGGCAGTGTGTGTGTGTGTGGTGTGGCAGTGTGTGGTGTGGAAATGTGTGGTATGGCAGTGTGTGGTGTGGCAGTGTGAGGTGTGGCAAGGTGTAATGTGGCAGTGTGAGGTGTGGCAGTGTGTGGTGAGGCAGTGTGTGGTGAGGCAGTGTGTGGTGTGGCAGTGTGTGATGTGGCAGTGTGAGGTGTGGCAATGTGTGGTGAGGCAGTTTGTGGTGTGGCAGTGTGTGGTGTGGCAGTGTGTGATGTGGCAGTGTGTGGTGTGGCAGTGTGTGGTGTGGCAGTGTGTGGTGTGGCAGTGTGAGGTGTGGCAGTGTGCGGTGTGGCAGTGTATGATGTGGCAGTGTATGATGTGGCAGTGTGTGGTGTGGCAGTGTGTGATGTGGCAGTGTGTGATGTGGCAGTGTGTGGTGTGGCAGATTAAGGTGTGGTAGTGAGGTTTGATACTGTCTCTTCATAACAGTATGCAGAATCTGATAACAAGGCTCGACTCACTATGGATTTCTTCTCTTCAGCTTCAGAGCAAGATAGAGAAGACTGACAAGCAAGATGGATGCTGATGTGACTCTTGATGTTTCCTAATGGCTTTTGAAGAATAAAAAGCAAAGAAGGCTGAGAGAGAGAGAGAGAGAGAGAGAGAGAGAGGGACAGACAGACAGACAAACAGACAGACAGAGACAGACAGACAGGGACAGAGACAGACAGACAAACAGAGAGGGATGGGGACGGGATCATCGCCATCAAAACCCTATTCCCACTATCATGAATGGGGTGGGTATGATCCAGACAGACAGAGGCAGACAGACAGACAGACATGACAGTATCTCTTCATATATCGTGATAGGCCAATTGATGTGCGAGGCAATTGTATGTCTTTGTGACAAAGATTTTACAACACCGAGGAGGAGGAGGAGGAGGAGGAGTGTAAGCCTGAGTTCAGTATTACACTGTGAGGACGGATGGTGGGTGGTGGCAACCATCATCCACTCACTTGTTGTAGTGTTGCCTACTTCTTCATCTTCACATTATCTTTCTGTGTCTGGTCTCCCCCCTTCCTATATCTCCCATCATTCCTGTCACTTTTTACTGCTCTTCTTTCCACTGCAGGTGGCTGCACAGTAAGTGACAAGATTAATGGTTTTCTGTAACCCAGAACTCCTTTACAAAGCTGGGTGGTAACCATACAACGAAATAACGAGGTTATGTGGAACCTTCTTAGGTTCTTCTGATAACTGGGTGGAGAGAAGCAAATGCAGCGTCCATCCGGGAACCATATCTTTACGTTCTTTCCGCGCCTTGCTGTGGCGTTGCGCTGTCTGCCGCAAGGGAACATCAATTCGCAACACAGGATGGCCCTGCAAGGATGGTTGTTTGTCTATTGTTGATGGGTCTGCTCACTCAGATAGACTGGAGTTAACAACAACAACAATACTTCGTAATTAGGTAGGAGCGCACACACACACACACACACACACACACACACACACACACACACTTTGAGACTATCGACCACTTCCAACACCAAACATTGAATACAAAGTGTGTTTGTGTGTGGGGGGGGGGGGAAGTGTGACGATCCAACTCTCTCACTCACCCTCACCCTCATCCTCACTCACCCTCACCCTCACTTTCACTCACCCTCACTCTCACTCACCCTTACTCTCACTCTCACTCACCCTCACTCTCACTCTCACTCACCCTCACTCTCACTCACCCTCACTCTCACTCGCCCTCACTCTCACTCACCCTCACTCTCACTCACCCTTACCCTCACTCACCCTCACCCTCACTCTCACTCACCCTCACCCTCACCCTCACTCTTACACTCACCCTCACTCTCACCCTCACTCACCCTCACCTTTACCCTCACCCTCACCCTCACCCTCACCCTCACTCACCCTTACCCTCACTCACCCTCACCCTCACCCGTACCCTCACTCACCCTTACCCTCACTCACCCTCACTCTCACTCACCCTCACCCTCACTCTTATCCTCACCCTCACCCTCACTCACCCTCACCTTTACCCTTACCCTCACCCTCACCCTCACCCTCACCCACCCTCATCCACACTCACCCTCACCCTCACTCACCCTTACCCTCACTCACCCTCACCCTCACTCACCCTTACCCTCACTCACCTTCACCCTCACCCGTACCCTCACTCACCCTTACCCTCACTCACCCTCACCCTTACCCTCACCCTCATTCACCCTCACCCACCCTCACCCTCACCCTCACCCTCACTCTCACTCACCCTCACCCTTACCCTCACCCTCACCCTCACTCACCCTCACCCTCACTCACCCTCACCCTTACTAACCCTCACCCTTACCCTCACCCTCACCCTCACCCTCACTCACCCTCACCCTCACTCACCCTTACTCTCACCCTTACTCACCCTCACCCTCACCCTCACTTACCCCCACCCTCACCCTCACTCACCCTCACCCTCACTCACCCTCACCCTCACCCTTACCCTCACCCTCACTTACCCTCACCCTCACTCTCACTCTGACCTTCACCCTCACTCTCACCCTCACCCTCACTCTCACCCTCACCCTCACTCTCACCCTCACCCACCCTCTCACCCTCACCCACCCTCACCCTCACCCACCCTCACCCATCCTCACCCTCACCCTTAACCTTACCCTCACTCACCCTTACCCTCACCCTCACTCACCCTCACCCTCACTCACCCTCACCCTCACTCACCCTCACCCTCACCCTCACCCTCACCCTCACTCACCCTCACTCACCCTCACTCTCACTCACCCTCACCCTCACCCAAACTCTCACCCTCAACCTCACCCTCACTCACCCTCACTCTCACCCCACCCTCACTCTCACCCCACCCTCACCCTCACTCACCCCACTCTCACCCTCACTCACCCTCACCCTCATCCTTACTCATCCTCACTCATCCTCACCCTCACCCTCACTCACCCTTACCTTCACCCTCATCCTCACTCACCCTTACCTTCACCCTCATCCTCACTCACCCTCACCCTCATTCATCCTCACCCTCACCCTCATCCTCACCCTCACCCTCATCCTCACCCACCCTCATCCTCACCCACCCTCATCCTCACCCACCCTCATCCTCACCCTCACCCTCGCTCACTCTCACCCACCCTCACCCTCACTCACCTTCATCCTCACCCTCACTCACCCTCACCCTCCCTTTCCCCTCTTTCCCTCGTAGTGTCACTCCCTCTTCCTCCCCCATCGTCACCCCCTCGATTTTCTTTCATATCACTTCCTTTCTCACCCCCCCTCTCATTATCTCTCCCTACTGATATCTCCCCTCACTCCTAGTCTCTCCCTCACGCCCCTCATCAACCTCCATCTCATCTTTCCTTCCCCTCACTCTTCTCTTTCCTCCCCTTCTCGTTTCTCCCTCCCTCATCTTATTTCTTCCTCCATCTAATCTTTCCTCCCCTCCTTTCCTCTGTCCTTTTGTCTCACAGGAAAGATGGTGTTAGGAGAAGGGGAGGATAAAATGATAATTCTCCCCCTCCCCTCCCCTCCCCTCCTCTCCCCTCTCCTCCCCACACATTCTTTCCTCTATCCTGTCCCCCTCTCTCCCTCCCACCACTCATACCCTGCGTCTTGTCATCCCCTCCTCCCTTCTTTCCTCCATCCTCTCCCCTTTTCCCTATCCCTACCCTCTTTTTCTCCATCCTTTTCCCCCTCTCATCCAATCCACCTCCCTTTTTCCCTCCATTCCTCCATTCTCTCAAACCCCCCGACCCTCACCCCTTCTCCCTCCCTTCCCCTACCCCTCTACTTCTTCCCTCCATCCTCCTCCCTCCACCTCCTCCACATTTACCACCCCTGACCTCCCTCCCTTCCTCTCTTCACCCCTCCCCTTACATCTCCCCCCCTCTCGATCTCAATGAACCATAGAGGTAAGATTAGGTAGAGGCGGCATAAGGGATTAACCACGGGTAGGTCAGAGTGAGGCCGACAGACCTGACTCGACCAACATGGCGGCGACCCCTTTGACAGCTGTCTGACTTGGTTCCGCTGACCAGGCGCGAGTGTTTTCTTAGTTGCAAACAGAAAAAATGAGGAAGAAAGTAGGTTATGAATGGAAGGAGAAAAGAAAGTAGTTAATGAATGAAAAAAAAGGAAGCATTTAAGAACATATGGTAAAATGAAGGATGGAAGACAGATGATTTAAAATAATATACATCAGCACATTATGAAAAAAGTTTATATCTATTATTCTATATAATATTCAGCTTGACTTTACTAACTCCAGTCATATATATAAAGTACACTTACAAATTATAATTCACTCTAAAGATACTCACAGGTGAAATGTAATGGATGGGTCAGATTTCTTATCTCCTCTTTCTTTACACCCAAATGCGACACAGGTGGTGGGCATTTTTGGAGTCTTAGGTTATTTGATGGTGAGTTACAACTTAGGACAGAACGTCTCACACCCACAGCTGAACTACAACTAAAACCAGAGGTAGAATGAAGTCTACTTTGTTTCTGGCATTCTCCCTGAGGAATACCAGGTGGACACACAGCTGGAGGTATTAAAGGCTTAATAATCTCATGGCCACACCCACGGAGGTAGGATTAGGACTCTTACCTCTATGGGCACAGCCATAGAGGTAGGAGTGCACAGCAATCTTCTTCAAGTCAGGTAGGTGTTGCCGTGACCTCTTGACTTGACCAATATGGCCGTTTGACAGTTCTCTGGCTTCACCGGAGCCTTCTCACGCCGACTCTACCCTATTCCTACCTCTATGCAATGAACCTAGGGTAAGTGATTAGGGATGTAAGGGAGGGGGTAGGGAGGGGGTATCAAGGGAGGGAAGGGAGGGGATAACGGGGGTAGGAAGGAGGTATAATGGGGGAGTAGGGAGGGGGTGTAAGGGGGTGTATGGAGGGGACATCAGGGAGACACCTACTGTCTTTTCCGCTCCATTCTATTCATTCTCCCCCAGTCCACTTCACAGCTTCCCCCTCCACTTCAAGTCTTCCCCCTCCACTTCAAGTCTTCCCCCTCCACCTCACATCCTACCCCTCCTCTTCACTTCTTCCTCCTCCACATCACATTTTCCCCCTCCACTTCACTTCTTCCTCCTCCATTTCACTTCTTCCTCCTCCATTTCATTTCTTCGCCCTCCATTTCACATCTCCCTCCACTTCACTTCCCCCCCCTCCAGTTCACTTCCTCCTCCACTTCACTTCTTCCTCCTCCACTTCACTTCTTCCCCCTTCATTTCCTCCTCCACTTCATTTCTTCCCCCTCCATTTCCCCCTTCACTTCACTTCTTCCCCCTCCATTTCCCTTCTTCCCTCCATTTCCCCCTCCACTTCACTTCTTCCCCCTCCATTTCCCCCTCCACTTCACTTCTTACCCCACCATTTCCCCCTCCACTTCACTTCTTCACTTCTTCCCCCTCCACTTCACTTCTTCTTCCCCCTCCACTCCACTTCTTCCCCCTCCACTTCACTTCTTCTTCCCCCTCCACTTCACTTCTTCCCCCTCCACTTCACTTCTTCTTCCCCCTCCACTTCACTTCTTCCCCCTCCACTTCACATCTTCTCTCTCCACTTCAATGCTTCCCCCTCCACTTCACATCTTCCGCCTGCACTTCACATCTTCCCTCCACTTCACATCTTTCCCCTCCATGTCACGTCTTCCCCCTCCACGTCACGTCTTCCCCCTCCACGTCACGTCTTCCCCCTCCACGTCACGTCTTCCCCCTCCACTTCACTTCTTTCCTCCCTCTCCACTTCATTCAGTCCCACGGATCATAAAAAGAGTGAGGCAGTTCGCGAGTGAGGAGGGGGTAGGATAAATCAAGACATAAACGGTGATACGGGATAAGTAATGGCAGGCAGTATCATTAGAATACAACAGATGGACAACCAGGGTAACTGAGTGGCAGCCCAGAGATGGAGTGAGAGGAAGAGGCAGACAGAGAATAACAGTGAGAAAAGGAGTGAGAGAAAGAAGCAGACAGAGAATAAGATGGAGAGTTAGAGTGAGAGAAAGAGGCAGACAGAGAATAAGGAGAGACGGGACGAGAGGAAGAAGCAAAGAATAAGATAAAGAGATGACATTTAGAGGTCTGCTAGGACTGGATGGAACTTGCAAACAGCCAATAGGTCAGAGTGGAAAAATGTTAAGAAAGGTTTCTGTCCTGTAATGGACCCTCTTTGGCTGCTACAGATGATCATGATAATTTATGAGACAAGACAGACGGTCAAACGGAAAATTGTGGTACCGTAGAACACAGCAGGGTTTTGGCTTTTTATTATATTATTCCTCATCACACTAGTGGCGAGGTATAATATTCTTGTCAATATTATTATTGCAACTCACCACACCAGTGGTGAGTTAAGTTTGTTCTTGTCAGTATTATTATTATTATTATTATTATTATTATTATTATTATTATTATAACTCGCTTAAAGGCCGCCTTCGGGGGCCTTTCCGCTCGATGTTAAAAAGGCTGTGTTACGATAACTTCAATGTCCACAGAGAAAGTGATCCGCCTAAAGGCCGCCTTCAGGTGGTCTTTGTTCGATGTCAAAAGACAAGAAATGAGCCATAACTCGGGAACCAGTGGTCCGACTGGACTGGAAGTTGTTTTATTCTTCAAGTTAGAGCATTTTAGAAGTACCTTGCCCTAACAAAAATTGTGCTACAATGCGCTAGTTTTGTTGTGTTAAGGTAGCAAATGGACAAACCGACAAATATTCAGAAATCAGATCATTGTAATATCTGTAGATTATTATTATTATTATTATTATTATTTACAACTCACCACACCAGTTGTGTGACCCTGAGTTTTGGGTCAAGGGCATTCATACATGGTAGCCAGCAGTTCACCACATCAGGTAATCCAATTTCTTCCTCAGTTCGACTACAGGGGCTCCGTGGACCTGGTATTTTCATCAGGCTTCATATAAAGTTCCATTAAAAATAAACGAATTTTGAACTTTGACCTTGGCAGTGACCTTGAGTCTTGGTTCAAGGTCATTCATACTTGGTAGCCATGCATAGCATATCAAATTCTATAAATGTACCAAGTTTGGTGATTATGGTTCAATTCTTTCTTGATTTTTTAAATTTTGTACTTAATGACCTCAGGCTACTTTCCGTTAACCCCAGGGCGATCTGAGAAACTACTTGCCCAAATGGGCCCATAGTCACTTCAGACCTGCTCCCTGACCTTAGCTATGTCCCACAAAAATTTCAAGTCTGTACCTTTTGGTCTCTAAGAATCAGCGAATAGACTATTTTTATAGGTTTTTAGCTGTACCTCGAAAAGTAGCAGTTAGAACGATGATACTGAGTCATAAGACGCCGCCAACTGGGGGACTCAGTTGGCCTATTATGGTGGCCGTAGCTCTGAAACTGAACCAATACGAGCAATTTACTTATTCATATGAGAATAACTATAGTAATAATATTAATAATGATAATAATAATAATAATAATAATAAAAACAATGATAATGATGATGATTAAAATAATAATAATAATAATATAATAATAATAATAATAACAATAAAAACAATGATAATGATGATGATTAAAATAATAATAATAATAATAATAATAAAATAATAATAATAATATTGATAAAAACAATATAACTCACCACTGGTGTGGTGAGTTATAACTAGAAAATGGAAATTGCCGAGGATGAGATGGAGGGATGGGGTGGAGAGGTGTATGAGAGAGGGGTGTGTGAGTTGGTAGCAGGGCAGTGAAATGGCGGGGGACAGGGTGACGTGGAGGCGATTTGTTTGTGGCCACCCCGTATAAGGGAGTAAGGCGTCTAGCAATTGATAGATAGATAGAATTTCAATAACTCACCCTGTGACAAGGTCATTAAGAATAGACTATTCGCGGATTCTTAGAAATCGCTAAAGGTACAGACTTGAAGTTTTTGTGGGATATAGCCATGGTTGGGGAGCAGGTCTGAAATGACTAGGGGCCCATTGGGGCCAGTATTTTCTGAGATCGCCTCGGGGTCATTGAAAAGTTTTTTCGGATCTGCCATTTCTGCCCTGCGAGGATTTTCTTTCCTTTACTTTCTCTCAACGTGTTTGACACTCTTCTTGGGGGGCCCTTCTACTCTTCACTTCGAAGTGCTCACTATAAGAAGGGTGTTGAAATCACTAGATCCAGCGATTTCTACAATGTTGGGACACAGTAAATCTGCCTCAGCTGTCGAACTGAGGAAGAAGTTGGATGACCTTGTCATGTGTCAACTATTGAAATTGCTAATGGCAGTTTCCGTTTGCAAGTCATTATTGTTATTATTTTCGTGAGACGATTACCATCTAATTTAGTTACTAAGTCGCTGTTTATTTCAGTATATTTTATTCATTTACTTACTATATTTTATTTCTTCTTTTTGTTAGGGTTGCTGGTAGGAAAAGAAGTGGTGTGTGTGTGTGTGTGTGTGTGTGTGTGTGTGTGTGTGTGTGTGTGTGTGTGTGTGTGTGTGTGTGTGTGTGTGTGTGTGTGTGTGTGTGTTTAGTGGAGAAATTCGAGTCTAAACAAAAACTTTACCCATTAAGTAAGGTAAGACTGAGGTGTTGTGGTGTTGATCTTACGGCTTATCATCGTGTCTTTTCCCCTCTTCTGCCTTCCCTCCCTTTCCTCCCCCTTCCCTCCCCCATCACCCCTCCCTTCCTTCATACGCATCATTAACCCACGATCAGTATCACCCTCCGCCCTGCTTCACCTCTCTCTCTCTCTCTCTCTCTCTCTCTCTCTCTCTCTCTCTCTCTCTCTCTCTGTGAGGAGGGCGCTGTAGCACAGTGGTAGCGCGCTGGACTCGTAATCGGGGGATTGCGGGTTCGAGCCTCGCCCGGGCTGCCGTGCCGGGAGTGATAGCTCGCTCCTGTAACCCTAGCGGGGCTATATAGTCCAATACAGGGCTTAGCTCGGGAGAACTCCATTTCTCCCATTTTCTCTCTCTCTCTCTCTCTCTCTCTCTCTCCATCTTCATTAATTCCCCTTCCTCTTTCTTCTTTATCTTTCTTACCTCCACCCTCCACTTTAATCTTTCCTCCCCCTTACTCTTTCCTCCATCCCCATTTCCTCCTCTTCCTTTTGCCTTTACCTTATTCTTTCTTCTATTTCACCCTTCCCTCCATCATACGCTGCTCATCTCTTCTCCCCTCACCCCCCTCCCCGTCTGTCCTTCTCCCCATCTTTCATTCACCATCACCCCCTCCTGTCCTTTTGCCTCCCCCTCACCCCATTCCACACACCAGATCCTTCACCCCCTCACCCCCACCCCATTCCACACACCAGATCCTTCACCCCCTCACCCCCACCTCATTCCACACACCAGATCCTTCACCCCCTCACCCCCATCCCATTCCACACACTATATCCTTCACCCCCCTCACCCCAACCCCATCCCACACACCAGATCATTCACCCCCCTCACCCCCATCCCATCCCACACACCAGATCCTTCACCCCCCCCTCACCCCCACCCCTTCACCCTCATCCCTCCAATCCCTCTACCCTCCGCCCCCCACCCCACCCTCCAGTCTCACCCCTCTCGACCTTTGCCACTGAGGACCGTGTGCTTGATTCTTGTGCCGGTCAGACTCTAGGACAAAGATTGTTTTCCCTTTTTTTTTTTTTCCCTATTCACCCAGCTGTACAATTAGGGACCTGGACATAACATCAACGGTTGCAGGTCTTATTTTAGGGAAGATTTGGACGCAGAAAGAACTTTTTTTTTTTTTTTTTAAGACCCACGTGTATTCGAGGTATTAATTTATCTATCTATCTGTCTGTCTGTCTGTCTATTTATCTATCACTATCTGTCTGCCTTTCTATCTGTTCATCTATCTATCTAATCTACGTCTATCTATCCACCTGTTTATCTGTCTGATTATGTCTCTCTGTTTATTTATCTACCTATCAGTATATGTCTGTGTCTGTGTCTGTCCGTCTGTCTCTATCTATATCAATGTTTACCTATCTATCCATCTATCTATCTATATGTTTATCTATCTGTCTATCTACCTATTTATCTGCCTGTCTGTCTGTCTCTCTGTCTGTCTGTCTGTCTATCTATCTATCTATCTACATTTATCTGTCTATTTATCTATCTGTCTCTATCTATACTGTATGTCTGTCTGTCTAAATGCCTGTCTGTCTCTCTATCAGTATATCTATCTATATGTCTGTCTGTCTGTCTATCAGTCTATCTATCTGTCTATCAATCTGTCTATCTGTCTATGTCTGTCTGTCTGTCTGTCTCCATACTCAATATATACCCCAGACCGTAACTATGTGCAGATACACACAATACTCCATTCACTCTAACTTGGCCTAAAATTGCCATCCCTCCATCTTGAATGCTGAGTTGTAACAGGAGATTTAACATTGGAATTGGATGCCAGTCACGAAGTGCCGAAGACTGTATGTACAGCCACGGTATTGTCTTTTTTCAACCACTGAGCTACGTGAATTAATCTGCAAAAGGATGATAATTGGGCCAAGTTAAAATGAGTGAACTGTATCAACTTAGTCTCTTCTATGCTTCCCAATATTTAGATTTCTACCTCCTAACACCTCTTCCTTAGCGATTTATTCCAAACTACTCATTGCTATCCCTTTATTTGCTTCTTAACTCTTGTAAATGTTGACATAGATTGCATGAACAACACAAGAGTATAGTAACGGAGCAAAATCAGAAACAAATCGCTAAGGAAGAGGTGTTCGTGAGCATCCTAACCGCACAAGACCCTACTGGATTTCTTCCTCTTCCTTCTTCTTCCTTCCTTTCTTCTAAACATCTTGAAGTTTTTCATTAATTTATTTCTTCATCAATTTTTTTTTCCAAATTTGGTACAATATTTATAAGGGTAAATACTTCTACACGTCTGTATTATTATTATTATTATTATTATTATTATTATTATTATTATTGGTAGTAGTAATTGTTGTTGTTGTTGTGGTAGTAGTAGTAGTAGTAGTATCGGTCGGTTTAGTGCTGGCCCCACATTTGGAGGACGCTGTGAGTGGTGGGTTCGAGCCCCATCTTCTGCCACTGTGTTGGTGAGGTGGACACTCACAAACTGACACCTGTCTGTGGCAGTTTAAAAGAAAAAAAAAAAAAAAAAAAAAAAAAAAAAGGCCTGCATCATACCGTCTACTTCAACTGTCATCTGCTTCACCGTCTTTGCCCTGTGTCTGTCCCACCCTAATGCCCCTTCCCTGGCGATATATTTCTGGATATGGCTTGGCGATATCGTTTTGTACATTATTTAAGCAGAGTATGGTAGTACTGGAAGGATGTAACACAGAAGAGGAGAGTAAGGTGTAAGAAACAAAATAAATTGCTTAGGAAAAGGTGTTGGGGAGCTTCCTTAACCGACGAGAATACGAGCTTAGTCTTTCACAGCGGGCACTCATAAGAAAGTCCTTAACCCCGTTCAATAAGTGGGTAATTTTTCGAAGGATGCGTATTTTAGTGCATCCTGCCCTGAGCATAGACTAGTCAACCCTTTCCCTGAGATTCATTTACATCGATTAGAAAGATTGTGTGTGTGTGTGTGTGTGTGTGTGTGTGTGTGTGTGTGTGTGTGTGTGTGTGTGTGTGTGTTTTAGTACGTTTTTTCCCATATACGATAATGTTAATGTACTCTTATCTCCCTGGGTGTAGGCTAATCGATCCGTTGCCTAAGGCCCAGCACTGCTGCCTGTCACCAACAGATGGCGTTCAGGCCTTCACATGTCCTGTATTTAAGTGCTCTCTCTCTCTCTCTCTCTCTCTCTCTCTCTCTCTCTCTCTCTCTCTCTCTCTCTCTCTCTCTCTCTCTCTCTCTCTCTCTCTCTCTCTCTCTCTCTCTCTCTCTCTCTCTCTCTCACCTCCTCCTATCTCCCCTCTGATAGCTCCCCACTTCACTTCCCTTCAGACCCTCTTTCTCTCTCTCTCCCCTCACTCTTATGTAGTATAAACACCGCTCGTTCCTTTCCTCCCTCCCTCTCCCTCTCCCTCTCCCTCTCTCTTCCCCTCCCTCTCTCACCTCAAAGCACTCCCCTCTCTCTCGCTCACTCACTCCCCTTGCTCACACTCACTCACTCACTCCTATAGCACACACTCACGTCTACTTCTTTTTCTCCCTTTCCCACTTTCTCAAATTTTCTCTCTTTATGTTTCTTAATATTTCACTTTTTTTTCTCCCATTTTCTCTACTATCTTTTTTCTCATTTTTTTCTTTGTTTTTTATTCCTTGCTCGTTTTTATCTCTTATTTTCTCTTTGCCTCTCATTTTCTTTTTCTCATTATCTCATTCTCATATTCTCTCTCTCTCTCTCTCTCTCTCTCCTTATTCGATATCGTTGTTCGAGCTTTCTACTTCATCTTTTTCCCCTCTTCCCCTTTCCTCTCCCCTCTTTCCTATATCTTTTCTTGTTTCCCCTCTCCTCCCCTTTCCCTCCCCTCTTTCCCCCTCTCATTCCGCTTCTTTCTCTCTCTCTCTCTCTCTCTCTCTCTCTCTCTCTCTCTCTCTCTCTCTCTCTCTCTCTCTCTCCCTCTCTCTCTCTCAGTAATGAACCAGGACTCGCAAACAGAAACTTCCCCTGTAAAAGTCAAGATAAAATAGTTTCCTTTATATAAACGTCTTGTAAGTTCAGATACCCCTTCTTAAGAAAGCTGGCCGCGTCTTATATAAGGACCCCAGTAAATAAACGCAGCCTCTTTGTGCTAAAAGCTGGGGTAAATTATTCATCATCAGCAGCAGCATAAAAAAGTCCACTGCAGGATATAATGGTGTCTCCGTCTTTCGCTACGGTCTGTTGGTTTAGCCTGTTCCATCCTATCCTAGCATTGTTGGTTGTATGAGTGTAGTTATCTAATGCAGGAGTAAATTGGCGTCTCTCTCTCTCTCTCTCTCTCTCATTTCTTTTTTGCCACCTCGTCACACCTTTCTCCTCCTACCTTCCTTCCCTCCTCCTCCTCCTCCTCTTCCTCTCCATTTTCTTCCACCCTTCTCCACTTCATTTCCCTCCCCTCCCTCTTCCCTCACTTTCCCCTCTTTTTCTTTTCACTTCCCCTTCCCGTGTCCTCTCATACCATCTAATTCAACTCCCTTCAGCCATTTCCACCCCTCTCCTTCTCACTCATCTCTTCCCCTCTCTCCTTACCTCCTCCCCCTCTCCTCCTCCCCCTTCCCCCTTTCCAATTCCCTCCCCTCTTATTGATATCTTTTTCCCCTCTCTCTCCTCTCTCTCCTTTCCCGTCATTTTACTTCTCTCTCCCCCTCCGTTTCTCTCTAATTTCTATCCCTCTTCTTCCCCTCTCCCCTCCCCCTCCCTTCCTTCCCCCTCTCTCACCCTTCCCTCCTCCCCTTCTGTTCCACTGGTCAACAGCCAAAATGGTTCTCATATGTGAGTATGTGTCCCTGACTAATTTGACAGCACTGATTTCAAATCTGATATTCATTTTGTGTTATCGGACCAGGTTTCTTGAATATCAGACTGAAAACATATTCAATGTGGCATAACTCGTCTCAACCTTGTAACATATTTTGAGGCACACACAGATAATATTGTGATGATTTATGGTACAAATATATGGAAATCCAATGCACATTTTATTAGCAAGCGATGAAGTTCTAAAATACTTCTGCACTTTGCTTTTCTGCTTGTTCAGCTGACTCTCTTCACGTTGTAGCATCCAGCAGTAGTCGCCCATCATGTTGGGACTGAATTGGCCTTGATACCTGCTCTCCATTATAGCAATGTCTTGGTGAAACCTTTCATCGCGCTCGTCACTGATATCTCCGAGGTTATCTGGGAAGAAATCGAGGTGGGAGTGAAAGAAATGAATCTTCAAGGACATTCATGAGCCCAGAGCTCGGTAACTCCGTAACATGCCTGCCACAATTTCTTCGTAGTTGTCTGCACGATGGTTTTCAAGGTAGTTCTGTGAGACATTCACGAATGATTCCCATGCATCTCTCTCCAGCGGGTTTAATGCCTTGTTGAAGTCACCATCATTAACCAGCATGCGGATCTGAGTACCATTCAAGACTCCTGTTTTCAACTTGGCTTCGGATACCACGCCACCGAGCTTCATAGACAAGTGTTGAAACCCAGTACCCGTTTGATCCATGGCTTTTACGAAATTTTTCGCCAAGCCCAGCTTGAGATGCAGTGGAGGCAAGAATATGTGTTCTGGATCCACAAGGGGTTTGTGAAGACAGTTGAACCTTCCGGGTGCATCTTTTGGTCTTGCCGGCCATTCTTTTCTTACACAGTGCTCGACATCAGTTCTAATGTTCCACAGATAGAGAAAGCACATGTGCTTTGTGTAACCGTTCTGAAGGCCAAGAAGTAGACTGATCACTCTGAGGTCCCCGCATATTTTCCACTTATGCTCCTCATACTTGATAGTGGAAAGCACAGTCTTCATAGTTTCATAGCTCTCGGTCATCTTCGCATGTGCTATTGGCACGGATGGAAGCTGATTCCCGTTGTGCAGGAGGACTGCTTTCAGAGTGGCTTTTCCTGAATCTATAAACAGCCTCCAATCATCCAGCTTGTATGGATCAGACTTGCAGAGTTGTTGCATGAGAGACACCGAGTCATCGCAATAGCAAAGGTTGTTTGCCATTTTGAAAAACGCAGACAGTTGTCTATGCCGATGATGTACCATAGTGATGCGCACTCCATCCTCCAGCAGGTTAGAGTCGTGATCCCAGGAGCTTTGCCTTTTCTTTAGACAAATCAAGGTCCCTTATGAGATCATGAAGGGCTCCCTGGTTGAGTGGTTTGGGCCCACTGTTTCCTGAGTCGTCCTGGTAGTCATCATCCATGGGGCTATGACTGGAATCAGATTCGCTGCTTAGCTCGTGTTCAGCAGGTGGGTTTGGAAGCGGTAGTTCTGCACTGTGTGGCACTGGTCGGATTGCAGAAGTGATATTGTGGTACTGTACTGTGGCTCGTGTCTTGACAGTTATTCCTTTGATGTTTGTGAGACAAGTAGCAGTCGTTGCTGTGGTCTTTGGGCTCTCGCCACACCATTGGTACAGCGAATGGCAAACCCGAACTTCGTTTTCCGTGCATCCATTCACTCAGGTGATTGACACAGGACCTACATGCTATGTGAGGCGCCCATTTCTTGTCTTGGTCGCCCAACGGACATTTGAAGTAGCTTTTGTAGTTCACTGGAACAGCCTTCGTGATGGGTTTCTTGAAGCTTTCCGGGGTGAACGCTCCACAAATATAACAAAAACGGTCAGGATCGTTTACACATTTGCGGCGTTCCATCTTTCACCACTGTCAAAGTGACTGAGAATTTCTGAAAGGATAGAAGTGGAAGCAATATATGTAACCTGCCACAAAAATACAAATTTAATCGATGGAACTAAACAAACAAATGTATGAGTCACATCCTGTGAGCAAGATACACCGATGTACTGGTTTTCAAGAACCGGACCTGATACGTCCTTACTGATGCCATAGTCGAGTCAGCACCGTCGATTACCCTGGAATCAGACCATTTCAATTCAGAACCATGAAGTTATTTTTTTCTGTTGACCAATGTTCTTTAACTTTCTTCCTCTCTTTCTCCTCTCTTTCACTTTCCATATCTCCCTCTCCATCTCCTCTCTTCACTCACCTCACTCTCACTCCCCCTCCCTCTCTACCCCCTCCTGTATACTCTCCTCCCTCTCACTCTCCCTCGCTACCTTGCCTCCCTCTTCCCTCACCCTTCTCTCTTTCCCTCTTCTCTTCATCTCCTCTATCCCCCTCTTCATATCCCCCCTCCCCCACCCCTCTCCACCTCCCTACCTCTCTCCCTCCCCTTTATCTCCCCCCTTTTCACCCCCTCTTCTCCCTCCCTTTCACTTCCTTCCCTCCCTCCCCACCCTCACCCCTCTTTTTCCTTCACCTCCTCTTCTCCCTCCTTTCCTCCTTCCTTCCTTCCTTCCCCACCTTTATCTCCACCCTCTCTTCTTCCCATTCATTTTCCTCCCGCAACCCTTCTCATCACGACTCTCTCATCGATACACACACACACACACACACACACACACGCACGCACGCACGCACGCACGCACACACACACACACACACACACACACACACACACACACACACACACACACACACACACACACACACACACACACACACACACACACACACACACACACACACACACACACACACACACACACACTATACATTCACGTTCTCTCTCCAACTACCGCTATATTGAACATTCTTACGATATTCTTAAGACATCTTCATTTTTTCTTGAATTTTTTACTCTTTCCTTGACCAAGTTTGTATGTCGTAAGAAAATTATTGAGACTGAAATTCTCTCTCTCTCTCTCTCTCTCTCTCAGAAATAAAGGTAAACTGTGTATGCTCGCCTTCAGTCAAGATGCATCCTGTGTAAGTAAAGATACCCCCTCAGGCGCCCCGTGCCTCCGCCTCATCCCAATCCCTGTCTTCTAAGTCTGTGGATTGGCGGCTTCTGACTCAGGCTTCTGAAGTGTTTGGATGTTGTTCAGGCTTTTCTTTTTTTAATGCAAGAAAGAAGGAACCAAAGGCCAGGCGTCTACTGTGCCATAGCCTATTGTATTTCATCTGAGAAGAGACGAACCACCCTTTTGAATACTTGGAGGTGATTGGTCGTCTGAGTGCATTCAGTATTACCGGCTTATTTTATTTTATTTTTTTTATTACAAGGGTTACAATAAGTGTTTGCCGATAAGACTGCCCCCAAAATTATTATACATAGTTATTTGGAAAGAGTAATTAAAAAACAGGCCTTACAAAGTTTATCAGATGGCCTAGATACGTGTAAGATTTTGAACCCGGGCCAAATCCAGTGAATTTTTTTTACAGGTTATATAGACTGATTGATTGATTGATCGATTGATTGATACATAGATAGATAGACAGACAAACAGACAGATACAGATTGACGTTCTGAGACTGAAATGGGTAAAGAATAGAATCCAAAGTCAAGGCCACAGCGAGCCTTCGAACGCGACGTAAATATTGATTAAAAAAAAAAACTGATAAACGACAAAAAATGTTTTTTTGTTTATTTATTTATTTGTCAATTTTATTGCGTTTAATACTGGATTAATATTTTATTTTTTTTTCCAATTAGCCCTAAGACCCTGGATAATGTATGTGTGTGTGTGTGTGTGTGTGTGTGTGTGTGTGTGTGTGTGTGCCTCTGCTTACACACTGATGCTGTACCAGGTGCATGTGCTGCCATCTGTACACCTGATCAAAAAACTTGTCTTTACTCAGGTGATCAGTACTTTCGTATTTAACATGGATACATTTTTTAAAGATTCGTTCACTGTTTCAAAATTTAAAGACAGTAGATTAAAGATAGTGTTTTGATTGAGTGTCCAGAGAAAATTTAAAACTGGCGAAATATTGTGAAACCTCCATATAGTGCGTGTTTCAGATGATTTCCATTTTCCGCTATGTATTCGTTCAAAAATAGCAAAATGCTCTCTCTCTCTCTCTCTCTCTCTCTCTCTCTCTCTCTCTCTCTCTCTCTCTCTCTCTCTCTCTCTCTCTCTCTCTCTCTCCTCCCTTACGAACGAACTGATAGAGCTACATTATAACCCTTCCATCCGCAATTCTTTTACTTGAGTGAATTATTCTAACCTAACGATGATCCATAACCCCTGTTCAGTGACAAAGTGAAGGCAGATTGGAAGGACGATTTGGTTGAGGAAGCTCCCTAACACCCTTTCCTAAGCGATTTATCTTGTTATGCCTTACTATCCTCTTCTATGCTACATAAATCCTTCCAAGGTCGATTTGATTCATTCTAATCCCGTGTTCTCGTAAGTAAGCTTCCTAACACCTTTTTCTAAGCGATTTATTTTGTTATACCTTACTTTCCTCTTCTGTGCTACATAAATCCTTCCAATATTGCCATACTCTGGATATGTAACATACAGAAGGATATTAACCAGCCATATCCAAAACTAAATCGCTAAGGAAGAGGTGTTAGGGAACTTCCTTAACAAGCTCCCGAAGGCTTAAAGTTGTAGTATTTGCCCAGTCCTGTCGTGTGAAAACAAACTACCTATTAAAGAGTGTTAAGAGTGAGGAGGTTGAGAGGAGAGGGAGAAGGAGACCGAGAACGAGATAGATGAGAGGCTGTGTGAGGGAGGAAGGTGGGGTATCGTAGGAACAGGAGTCGTTGATGAGTAGGGACAAATGCATGGGTTATTTTACAGTGTTTTGGGAGTTATGATTTAGTTTTGAGAGAGAGAGAGAGAGAGAGAGAGAGAGAGAGAGAGAGAGAGAGAGAGAGAGAGAGAGAATCACAGATAATGTCACCAGTCAATAGTTCCTTTACACTGTCTTAGAACCCTGAAGACCTAATGGGATCATACCAAATTATGACCAATATTAATCACTCAAATCTATAGTCCTTTCACCTTAACTTGGCCCAAATTTTCGTCCTTTTGTAGCTCACTTCACGTAGCTCAGTGGCGGAACCAATACCACGGCTCAACATCCATTCCATAGCACTTCTTCGTGACTAGCATTGATTCTAGTGGTAAAGCTACTGTTACAGACTAGCATTCAAGGTGGAGAGATGTCAGTTTTAGTCTAGTAAAATAAATCAGTCCTATATATACTCCTTTCACCCTAACTTGGCCTGATAGTACCATCTCTCCATCCTACAGCTCAACATTCATGACGGAGAGGTGGCAGCGTTACTAAGCCCAGTTAAAGTGAAAAGGGTATAGGCGAACTTTTTTGTCACCTCCTGTATCCAGACTTCCTTCCGTATTCTCGTCAGGTATGCAGGCTCCCTAACACCCTTTCCTGAGCGATTTATTTTCCAAACTACTCATTAACATCCCCTGGTTTGCCTCTTATGTTTTCTCAGTCTCGACATAGATTGCATGAATAACACACAAAAATAGAGTAATGGAGCAGAATCAGAAATAAATCTGTTTGACATGAATAACACACAAGAATATAGTAACGGAGCAGAATCAGAAATCAGTCGGTAAGGCATAACACACAAGAATATAGTAACGGAGCAGAATCAGAAATTAATCGGTAAGGCATAACACACAAGAATATAGTAACGGAGCAGAATCAGAAATCAGTCAGTAAGGAAGTGTTGAGTAAGCTTCCCAACCTTGCTAGAATATCGTCCTTCGTGTCCCTCTCAAAGGCTGGCTTATCTAGATCGACTTCAAGGTGAGAGCTTTTGGGGGAAGACTAATTAGGGAGAGAGAGGGTGTGTCGCGTGTGTGTCTGTGGGAAGTGTGTGTGTGTGTGTGTGTGTGTGTGTGTGATATTATTAATTACCAAGCACCGAGAAGCTGTTAAGTAATTTGTCTGTCTACATATCACTGTCTAAACTGTCTGTGAGTCTCTACTCTCCATCCGTCCATCCATCCATCTGTCTATCAGTCTTTCAGTCAGTCCATCCATCCATGCATCAATCCATCCATCCATCCATCCATCCACCAATCCATACCAAAAGAATCAGAACACTCCCCATGAACATTGAACACTGAGAAATATATTGATATAATATCTCTCCAAACGGTTTTATTCAGCTTACAAAAGACTCTTGGAACTGGAGGGGTTAGAAGCAGATTTAATATAACCTTTAAAGTATGATTGGAATTTCTGAAGCTCAAGAAAATCGTCTGGTAGAAAGAAGAATATCTTTGCCGTGTAATACTCTTTCCTGACAAATATACCTGCCAAATATACCTGGCTTATAATATACCTGCCAAATATACCTGCCAAATATACCTGGCATATATACCTGACACATATATACCGTGTTATGCTCTTACCTGACAATTATCCCTAACCCCTTTCAGCTCAGGTGATGGCCAGGTGTAGTCTGAATGGAAGGCTAATTTATCTATATTCCCTTTATTCTTACTTGGCCTAAAATTGCCACCCCTCCTTCTTGAATGCTGGATTGTAACGGGAGATTAACACTGGAATATGGTGCTAGTCACGAAGAAGTGCTACGTAAAGGACGAAAAGCCACTGAGCTATGTGAAAGTTGCTAAAAAAGGACAAAAATCTGGGCCAGGTTAGAGTAGAAATAGTATAGTAACCAAGGAGATTCATTCCTACCTCCTAACAAAAACATCATATTTCATGGACCACAATTTTGTATGCAAACTGGAGGGTTGTTTTGACTAGTAACCAAGGAGACTCATTCCTATCTTAACTATAGCTCGTCAGAATTCACACAACCACGATTTGTATGTAGACTGGAGAAGTAATTTGGCTTGTAACCAAGGAGACTCATTTGTACCTCATAACTAAAGCTCATTTATCCAGTCCTGTCGCTTGAAAACAAAGCAACTATTGAAAGACGTCCTCTGAATTCTACCGATTAATTCTGAGGGGAGGGGAATGGTGGTCTATTGGTTAGTTCATCGAACTCGCAACTGGAAGAACCCGAGGTCGATTTTTGGACCGGTCAGACTCTAAGACAAAGTTCGTTTCCCTCTTCGTCCTTATTCCCCCAGGAGGACAATTAGGGACGTGGCTATAACATTGACTGCTCAGGGTCGTGTTGAAGATGAAGGGGGTTTGTAAAGGTGACTGTTTTAATTATCCACGTGTAGTTAATAGGCATTACTCTCAGTCTCTCTCAAACTAACACCTCCCCCTCATCTCTCTCTCTCTCTCTCTCTCTCTCTCTCTCTCTCTCTCCATCTCATCCTTGGTCTCCCCTTCCTCCTCTCCTCCTCACCCCCAACTCTCTCATTGCTCTTATCCCTTCATCTCATCCTCGGTCTTCCCCTCCTCCTCTCCTCCAACCTCCTTCTTTCCCTCTCCCCCTCACTCACATACAGTCTTCAAGTCAGTCTCTAATTCTCCACCTTCTCCACATGCTCAAAACCCTCTTCTAGTCAGTCTCTTATTCACATCCAGATCAACACCACGACGCTCCTTTACTTCTTCATTTGTCTGTCTGTCTCCCCATTGAACTGCACATCCTCCTCTGCATACTTTCGCTAAATCTGTTCTTAACGCATGCACCCAGGCGATTCATGTAGCACAGGGGAGACATTTCTAAAAGCAGAGGTTAGAAATAGCCATCAAACTTACTATACTACTTGGTCAGCGATTCCTAAGCTTCATGTATTGGTCTAAAGGTAGATAGATAGATAGATAGACAGATCGATAAATAGAAGACATCCTTGTACATTAATCTGAGAGATGAGGGATGGCTGGAGGTGTAAATTATCACTAATACTTGATAGATATAGATAGGTAGATAGACAGATAGACAGAGATAGATAAAAGACATCCTTGTGCAATAATCTGAGAGGAGAAGGATCGCTAGAGGTGTAAATTAATACTACTCATACTCCTCTTCACATCAAAGCTCTCTCCCCCTCTCTCTCGCCGTATTACATAGGAAATCATTATGAGACGAAGCATTTTGGGGTGCTGGTGTGTGTGTGTGTGTGTGTGTGTGTGTGTGTGTAATGTTGACAGTGTCTGGAGGTGTCAACAACCCGCCAGGTAAGCCATAAAGATCAGGTACGCTCATCAACCTGGTTTTTAATTACAGTACCGCGTCACCTTCCCCTTCCCCTCCACTCTCAACCTCCCTCGCTCTCCTCCCCCTTTACTTCCTCCCTATCTTCTTCTTTCCTCCCCCTGCCCCCCTCCCCTCCTTCTAACTCAGCGTGTCTTAACCTTTTCCGACCTCAGCACCCCCTGTAATAAGGTGTCAGTGCAGCACCCCTTTACACCTGGTTACTGGCACTACAGGTGCTACACTACTGCTGGGTTAAAGTAAAGTGAGGTTCAGTACTGCCTAACAGTTCATTTTATACATTCTCAAAAAATAATCAAGGATGCCAGTAACAAGCAAAACCAAAGAGAAAAAAAAATAATGCAACATTTTCCAGCACCTCCTAAAATTGATCTCTCTCTCTCTCTCTCTCTCTCTCTCTCTCTCTCTCTCTCTCTCTCTCTTTCACCTCCCTTTCCTCCTCATCCTTCCATCGAGAGAGACAGATAGACAGACAGGCAGGCAGACAGAGAAAGGGGGAATTGAAAAAAGAAAGAGAGGTAAGGAAAGAGAGAGGAGGGGGAACTAAAACAGAAAAAATGAATGAAAAAAAGAAAGAAAACTAGAATATCAAAGAGAGAAGAGAGGGGAGGGTGTCAGTCGGCCAGAAAGAGAAAATATCCTCTAAAATATCTTCTCTGGAAATAACGTGACTCATTTTTGCCAGTCAGTTGTGTTAATGAAGCCCTGTGGATATGTATAGAGTAGTACCCCCTCCCACACACCCACCTCCTCGTTTTCTATGACGACAATGGCTGGTTTGTGTGTATTTATTTACGTGCTGTGTATTTGGGTCTCTCTCTCTCTCTCTCTCTCTCTCTCTCTCTCGCGCGCGCGCGCGCTTAGTGAAATGAGCCACATCATCACCACCTCCACCACCACCACCACCACCATCATCATCGTCATCATCATCATCTTCATCCCAGTCTATATCCTCTCTCAGTATCACCGGTGTCTCTCCTCGTCATTTTTCTTTAAAAAAAAAAAAAAAAAGTTCGCAAAGATCAGGTGTACCAAACCGACCCCATGTATTTAACTTCACATAACCTATTTGCTAATTTTGTACAGGGTAATTATTTGATCAAACCAACATTATCTTTATTGCACAGAATGGCAGAGAGGGAAAAGATTGTTGCAACTCTGTCTGTCTGTCTGTCTGTGTCTGTCTGTCTGTCTCTCTCTCTCTGTCTCTCTCTCTCTCTCTCTCTCTCTCTCTCTCTCTCTCTCTCTCTCTCTCACCTCCCTTTCCTCCTCATCTTCCATCGAGAGAGACAGATAGACAGACAGGCAGGCAGACAGAGAAAGGGGGAATTGAAAAAAGAAAGAGAGGTAAGGAAAGAGAGAGGAGGGGGAACTAAAACAGAAAAAAAAATGAAAAAAAGAAAGAAAACTAGAATATCAAAGAGAGAAGAGAGGGGAGGGTGTCAGTCGGCCAGAAAGAGAAAATATCCTCTAAAATATCTTCTCTGGAAATAACGTGACACATTTTTGCCAGTCAGTTGTGTTAATGAAGCCCTGTGGATATGTATAGAGTAGTACCCCCTCCCACACACCCACCTCCTCGTTTTCTATGACAACAATGGCTGGTTTGTGTGTATTTATTTACGTGCTGTGTATTTGGGTCTCTCTCTCTCTCTCTCTCGCTTAGTGAAATGAGCCACATCGTCACCACCACCACCACCACCACCACCATCATCATCATCATCATCATCATCGTCATCATCATCATCATCATCATCATCATCTTCATCCCAGTCTATATCCTCTCTCAGTATCACCGGTGTCTCTCCTCGTCATTTTTCTTAAAAAAAAAAAAAAAAAAGTTCGCAAAGATCAGGTGTACCAAACCGACCCCATGTATTTAACTTCACATAACGTATTTGCTAATTTTGTACAGGGTCATTATTTGATCAAACCAGCATTATCTTTATTGCACAGAATGGCAGAGAGGGAAAAGATTGTTGCAACTCTGTCTCTCTGTCTGTCTGTGTCTGTCTGTCTGTCTGTCTCTCTCTCTCTCTCTCTCTCTCTCTCTCTCTCTCTCTCTCTCTCTCTTTCTGCAATATCCACATGTTGCTCCATATTGCACGGTAAGCCTTCTCACGTTTTCCTGTCGGGTTCGGTTGTCAGATTCAGTTGAGAGGGGGGAATCCGTCGATTTTTCTTTCTCTAGTCCTTGCTCTGACAGAATTGAGAGAGAGAGAGAGAGAGAGAGAGAGAGAGAGAGAAGGGAAGGGCAAGATGAGGATGAAATTATTAAATTGAATAATAACATGGCACAAGACAGACTAAGTATGATGTGCAGTGCTTTGGGGCCCCGTTGGGAAGCAGGATTGATGATGATGATGATGATGATGATGATAGTGGTGGTGGTGGTGGAACCTGAGAGAGAAAAAGAGTCATTGATTTTGGGTCAAGTTGGGAAGCAGGATTGATGATGATGATGATGATGATGATGATGATGATGATGATGGTGATGATGAAGGTAACGCAAAAAAATCAGTCTTATTAAAAGCCATAAAAAATTACAGGTGTGTTTATGCTACAAATCATAAGGCTTCTGAGTAATGTATTTAATTAATCTTAATCTGTCACTATCATCATCATCATCTGTACGTTAATTATCATACTCATCATCATAGTGTGTGTATAGTGCTGGAGAGGGGCGCCTTCACGTGGTGGCACCAATATAACCAGGCGGCTCCACTGCCAGGTTATACAAACGTCCCTCAACTCCTTCCCTACTCCACGAAAGGAGCCACTACTACTACTACTACTACTAATACTAATACTACTACTGTACTACTACTACTGTACTACTACTACTATACTACTACCACTTCTACTACTACTACAACTGCTGCTGCTGCTGCCACAGTATGCATAAAATTCTGTGAACCCGATTTATGGGGTAGGAACGAGTCTCCTTGGTTGCTACTCAAATCAGTCCTCCAGTCTAACCACACCTGGCCATCAACTGAGCTGATAGGGGTTAGGGACCTTTTTCCAGGTTAAAATGAACAGTCCATAGCGAAGTGACCCACCCCTACCAGCTGTGTACGCTTGAGTGTATGTGTGAGTGTATGAAGTGTGTTGTTGATGTTGTTGTTGCAGTTGTTGTTGTTGTTGTTGTTGTTGTAGCCCCAGGTTTATCCGAGATGTGAACTCCGTAGACTGCTGTCTTAGTTTCCCCTTCACTTGCAGCCCACCATCTTCCTTTCGGGGGATAGGGAAGGAGTAGAGGGACATTTATATAACCAGGCAGTGAATCCGCCTTGTTATATCAGTGCCACCACGTTAAGGCGTCCCTCTCCAGTAGTAGGTTTGAGAGGAAGAAGTGGGTTTGGACATATTAGAGGGGTGCTATCATCATCATTATCATCATCATCATTATCAACATCATCATCACCTATTAATCAGTCAGTCAGTCACTGATCATCATCATCATTATCATCATCATCATCACAACCATCCCTACATCACCACCACCACCACCACCATCATCATCATCCACATTCCAACCACCCCTACATCATCACCATCATCATCATCATCATCATCACCATCATCATCATCATCATCATCATCACCATCATCATCATCATCATTTTACCCCAGGTGTCCACATCATGCAAAATATGAAGAGAAACCCAAGCGAAAAAAAAAAAAAAAACGAAAAATTACTTTCTTTTTACCACTAGAAAAATAACAGCGTCTTCCTTCAAAAGTGCCCGTCTCAAAAAAAAAAAAAAAAAAAAAAAAAAGAAAAAGCTGACTGAACGAGAGAAGAAATGGTTAAGGAGAGAGGGAGTCTTTCGGATACATCATCATCATCATCATCATCATCATCATCACCACCACCACCACCACCACCACCACCACCACCATCAATCGTCGTCGTCTTCGTCATCATCATCATCATCATCATCATCATCATCAATCATCATCATCATCAATCATCATCATCATCATCATCATCATCATCATCAATCATGCCATCCCACGTTCCCACATCATGCAAAGTGTGGGCAAGATCCAGAGCCCCAAAATAATATTAGTCAAGTCTTTTTACCAGACAATAGAAAGAAAAAATGGCCCCTTCCTTCAAGAATGCGCGTCTAAGAAAGAAAATGTCTTGGGAAGAAATGAGAAAGAAGGTCAAGGAGTTAATGGGAAGGGGGTTTGGGGAGATATGCATTATCATTATTGTCTCACCTTAAATGTCAGGACCAAACTGCCTTGCCCCGGGCTCCTACGCTCCTCATGGGGCAACGTAGGATTGGATGATGGATGGATGGATGGATTATTATTATTATTGTTATTATTATTATTATTATCATTATCATCATCATCATCATCATCATCATCATCATGATTGCTACTGTCATTATCATTATCATCATCATTGCATTCCAGGTCATCATTAGCATCATCATCATCACAGTCATCATCCTCAGTCATCATCATTTAACCCACGTTCCCACATCACAACAAAAAAAAAAAAAAAAAAATTCCAAGAATTTTCAGTAGATCACATAGAAAAAGAACACACATCTTCACTCAAAAGCATAAAAAAAAAAAAAAAAAAGTCCCTCAATAAAGACCCTCCCCTAAAGACCTCCCAGAAAAACATCCCCAAAAAGACCCACCAAAAAGACCCCCCCAAAAAGACCTTCCCAAAAAAGACCCCCCAAAAAAGACCTTCCCAAAAAAGACCCCCCAAAAAAGACCTCCCAAAGAGACCCCTAAAAAAAGACCCCCAAAAGGACCCCAGAAGGCACCCCAAAGGACCCCCAAAAGGACCCCAAAAAAGACCCCCCAAAAAGGCCCCCAAAAAAGACCCCCAAAAGACCCCCTGAAAAAGACTAGGAAAAACGGCCCCCCAAAAGGAATGAGTAAGAGGGTTAAGGAGCTACAGTGGAGGGAGTTCCTTGGTTGGGTCTTGAGCGGCTGCTTCAAGGAATGTGGGAATTATGTTAAGTTCATCCGGACCGGCAAGGCGCTCATTACGGATGGGGGAGGGGGAAGAGAAGGGGGGATGATGTAGTAGGGAGAAGGGGGGATTATTGGGGGGGGGGAGAATGGAGCTGGAGGATGTAGTAGGTGAAGGGAAAGGGGGATGATTTGAGGAGATAGGGATAGGGTGAAAGGAAGAGGGGGAAAAGGGAAGGAATGAGGATGGAGAGAATGGGGTAAGGGAGAGGATTAGGGGTGATGATGTGGGGGAGAATGGAGGTAGAAGATGGGGTAGGTGTCACGAATCAAATTCGCGACATTTCTCTTTTGTGAGAAGCCACGAAGTATTAGTGGAAAACTCACTGTGTATCGCTCATTTAACCGTTTCTCCATTTCGGGGTATACTTTTCAAAACATTCGTCACTGTTTTCAAAAGTGACCGATTTAATGCACGTCACTAAGTGCTGTACTGAGCCATACTATTGTTTCTTTATTGTTCGCCCCTGCTTGCCTCGACCGTTAGAAAATGTGGCCTAGTGCTCCCCCTTTTTTTCCCACGACTTACTCAGTCGAGTGTTTGTTGTGACGGAGAGAGGTCCTGTGCTCCAGAAGTGTGAGAGGTCAGCTAGCACCCAAGCTCCACAGAGTGCAGTTAATCCAAGCTCCCACCCCCTGGGTGATACACAGCATTCATCAATCAGTATTTCCTTTTTGTATTTTCGTCGTCTTAATAGTTTAGTTAAGGTGTTTTTTCCTAGGCGTAAGTATTTAGCTTTTATGTGAGTGAGTGAGTGCGGTCTCATTGATTTGATTTGAAATGTAACGTTAAATTTATTTTTGTAATCAATAAATTTAACTTCTTTTTCTTGAGCTTAATGTAAAGTAAAATCTTGTTTCATTTCTCCAAATTAAGCTTATTTTCCATATAGCTCCTAGCTTGCATAAACGTTTGCTTTCATAACTGGTACTTAGACCAGTCTTGTATTAAACTTAAAATCCGTTGTGCCTTCTAGGAGTTAAGCATCGGCAAGAACCTGATGTTAGTATTAGTTATTTATTGTCAGGGGTGAAGTAACTTTCTCCAGAGGCTAACAGTACTAATTCAGCATTTGTGAGTAATTAGTCTCTGCTGTGTACTGTTGAGAAAGTTTATAAATTCTCGTTCTTAGAGAATCGTGCGAAGAAGCAGCGTAAAGTAATCATTGCTTGATGTAGCAAGACAATCATTGTCCCTGCTCTTTAATATTATTGAATATTAATATCAAGTAAATAATACTTAGCATTTATTTTAAAAACCCCGTGATATTTATAAAAACCCCGTGACAATTAGCGACCTCATTCCAGGATATTAACTCCTCGCTATAAAGCTATTCACGAGATAGTGCTCACTTGTTCATATTTAGGAAATTATCATTAAAGTTTATAGGCACAAGTTTACTGGTGTTTACCGTTAATTTAGCAAGTGAATTTTTGCTTTATTAATCTATAGAGTACTTAACTCTAGTTTATTCTTGGTAACGCCAGACGATTTTATTCGCTCCTGGGAAGTCGCCGTACCCATTGTGTTTATTATTGAGTCTTCCCAGTCATTTACATTTTTGATTTATTCTTTGCCAGTTAACTAGATAAGACTGGTCACCATTAGCTTGTGTCTGTACTCTTTATTTGTGTTTATTAGTATTCGTTTGCGAAGCAGTCAGTACTCAATTTCGGTTTGCTTAGTAAATTAGCGACATGGCTACCACCACATTTTTACAGGAAGCCAAAGATATGGGTCTTACAGACCCAGCCGAAATTAAAGAGTATATACTCTCACGGCATAATCAGGAGCAGCAGCGCGAGAATGATGCCCGTGAAGAGCGTAAGATTCAGTGCGAATACGAGCGAGAACAGCGTGAGGAACGTGAAAGAGAGCGTGCATATGAACAAGAGCAGCGTGAGAAGGAGCGTGAACACGAGCAAAAACAGCGAACTCGACTTGGAACACGAGCGTGAACGACATGAACGCGAGCGGGAACAACATGAATATGAACGTGCCGAACGTGAGGCACGAGAAAAACATGAACTTGAAGTGCTGAAGCTCAAGCGAGATTCCTTGGCTTCAGACACATCCGGTGCAGTTGGTCCAAGCTCCACGAGCGTTCTCCCTGCACATGTCCTGGCGACCCCACGCATCAAGCTTCCTTCATACAAGGAAAGCGAGCGAATCGAGCCGTACATAGCTCGTTTTGAGGACATGGCAGACATGTATCAACTGGATGAGGCAGCTAAGCGGCTTCAGTTTCTTAGCTTATTTGAGGGCCCTGCCCTCGATATTCTTCACAGAATTCGTGGAGACAATCTCACGTATGAGATGATGGAAGCTGCACTCATTAAGGCGTATGGTCTCACAGTAGACGACGCCAAAGTTCAGTTCATGCGAGCTCGTCTCCAAGACAAGGAGACAGCTGTTCAGTTCCTTGATCGTCTCACAGCTTACTTAAATGAGTGGATGGAGAAAGATGAAACTCCTTCCACGCGTGAGGGGATAATTGACCTTATGCTGCGTACACAGCTAGAGAGGTCGTGGCCTGCTGAGCTCATAGCACAGCTTAAGATCTGCCAGGTGAAAGATGCCAGCCAAATGGCAGAAAAGGCTGACGCATTCTTTACTGCATACGGGTATCAAACTCGTAAGCAAAACACCTGGAACAGAAAACCTGATAAATCTGGGAAATCGTCTCAGACTGAATCCCAGCACCAAGGCCATTCTCAGAATAATGGCCAAGGTCCAAAACCGCAGTGGAAGGACCAGGGGCAAAACACTCAGAAACCTGAGTGGAAGAGGTACAACAAGTATCCTAACCAGCAGCAGTATCAGCCACGTAACCGACCGTCGGGACAAACTTTTTCACCACCAGCTCAAAAGAGGCAGGAAGCGAATGCAGCCTTCATTCCTCAACAGCAGCACGGTGGTCACGTCCCTACCAGTATGGGTACTTCTCCACAGTTCACTAGTCCCACAGTGACAGTGAACCCCCTCCACAGATGGCCAATGTTCCATCTTTCCAATGTAGTCTTCAAGGCACAATGTTTGCCGCATCAATTCAGCAGCCTCATGAGTGGCTAGCTGCTTCCTCCACAGGCCCTCCCACAGGTGACAGTACCTTCCTTGTTCAGCCAGGGTTTGTGGGAGACATTCCAGTGAAGGTCCTGAGAGACAATGGTTCCTCAGGTTGCTCTGTCAAGCAGAGCCTAGTTCGGCCTGAGCAGTATACAGGTCGACAGATCCATGCAAACCTTATTGATGGATCAGGGAGATTGTTCCCTGAGGCATGTATCCAGGTGGCATCTCCATTTTATACTGGTACGACACTTGCAGTTGTCATGCCAGAGCCTCTATTTGACCTTATAGTAGGCAATATTCAAGGAGTCAAGGATAGTTGCTCCGATGATGACGCTACTCAGACTTTGGCTGCTGCGGTAACACGAGCCATGGCTGAGGCTCCAGATTGTGTCACCCCAGTGATCATTGAATCGCCGCAAGATCTGATGTGTAGTCAATTTGTTGTACAAGAACAACATTCTGACCCGACACTTGCTGCCGTGCGGAACAAACAAAAGGGTCGAGTGATTAAGTATTCACGGGGAGGTCGAGCCAAGTTCCTTCGCAAACAAGGACGGCTCTACCGTGAGTCACGAACACACGAGGGCGAGGTTCGACTGCAGTTTGTCATTCCCGCCAAGTACCGCCTAGCAGTGTTACAATGGGGTCATTGTTCAGCCTCAGGAGGTCACATGGGGAAAAGGAAGACCCAGGGCCGTATCCGAGCTGACTTTTTCTGGCCAGGGATGGGACGAGACATAGATAGTTTTGTCCGTTCCTGCAGTGTGTGCCAAAGTATCACCACTAATCAGGGACATGCCCTTCCTGTGCCATTTGTAACCACACCCGTAATCTCTGAGACAGTTGAGAGACAGGGTAGTGGTGTAGTGGGTGCAGACCTGATGTCTCGCCTACTAACTGCTGACTAACATGAGCAGTTGTTGTATGCTGGGTTCTGTGATAGGCATCCTCTGTCGGGAATTTAGGAATAATTCCTCCCATTTTCTATTTTAGTTGGTGATGGGCGAATAATATTTCACCAGGGTTTCCAGCTTTTATTTGAGTAATTCAAGGACCAGCCTGGTTCCCAGTCAAAAGTGTAGACCTGACGTCTCACTTGTTGGCCCCACAGGACACTATGTCCAGGGCCTGTACATACACATGTACTGTAGGTTAAGGGGGAAGTGAGAACTCCGCAAAGGCGACTTGAGGCTATGGAAGACCCGAGTTTGCACAAGGATTCTCAGCTCCCCGATACTAATATAAGCACTGTAGGTTAAGGGGGAAGTGAGAACTCCGCAAAGGCGACTTGAGGCTATGGAAGACCCAAGTTTGCACGAGGATTCTCAGCTTTCCGATACTAATATAAGTACTGTAGGTTAAGGGGGAAGTGAGAACTCCGCAGAGGCGACTTGAGGCTATGGAAGACCCGAGTTTGCACAAGGATTCTCAACTTGCCGACCATAATCGTGTGCTATAATTAATGGCGACCTCGAATGTACGTCGTAGCACTGACTGCTAGGCAGAGAGAGTAATTGTAACATAATAAAATTTTGTCTCATTGACACTTTTGATGCTCCACCTCAATTGGTTTTGCAGGTTCAGCAATGGGTGTAGCAGTTTTGCTGTGCGGACCAGCTGATCGTCTGCCGCACGCTGCCGCCTCTTCTCCTCTGCCTTCATCGTCGCCATATTATTTACTGTGTCATTTTACACATAGGTACAGTCAACTACAACTGTCACACCTACACCGTGTATTACATACACCACGCTACACAACAATTAGTTGTCAGTGTAAATGTAGCGAATTTTCGCTCAGTTGACCTGAGTACAGGATTTTCACCGTCGTCACAGAGTTTTTCCCTCAAGCTTGCTTCTATTAACCTAAATACGAGGTTTTTTCGCTCACTGGCGACTGTGACTTTCTCCTGTAGCAGGATAGCACACACACCACAGTGTGAATCTTGTGTGACTGAGTTAGGATGTGTACATATATATATATATCCACAAATTTTTTCCCATAAGGAAAAAATTTAATTTTGTAGGGGCGTAATGTCACGAATCAAATTCGCGACATTTCCCTTTTGTGAGAAGCCATGCAGTATTAGTGGAAAACTCACTGTGTATCGCTCAGTTAACCGTTTCTCCATTTCGGGGTATACTTTTCAAAACATTCGTCACTGTTTTCAAAAGTGACCGATTTAATGCACGTCACTAAGTGCTGTACTGAGCGATACTATTGTTTCTTTATTGTTCGCCCCTGCTTGCCTCGACCGTTAGAAAATGCGGCCTAGTGCTCCCCCTTTTTTTCCCACGACTTACTCAGTCGAGTGTTTGTTGTGACGGAGAGAGGTCCTGTGCTCCAGAAGTGTGAGAGGTCAGCTAGCACCCAAGCTCCACAGAGTGCAGTTAATCCAAGCTCCCACCCCCTGGGTGATACACAGCATTCATCGATCAGTATTTCCTTTTTGTATTTTCGTCGTCTTAATAGTTTAGTTAAGGTGTTTTTTCCTAGGCGTAAGTATTTAGCTTTTGTGTGAGTGAGTGAGTGCGGTCTCATTGATTTGATTTGAAATGTAACGTTAAATTTATTTTTGTAATCAATAAATTTAACAGTTCTTTTTCTTGAGCTTAATGTAAAGTAAAATCTTGTTTCATTTCTCCAAATTAAGCTTATTTTCCATATAGCTCCTAGCTTGCATAAACGTTTGCTTTCATAACTGGTACTTAGACCAGTCTTGTATTAAACTTAAAATCCGTTGTGCCTTCTAGGAGTTAAGCATCGGCAAGAACCTGATGTTAGTATTAGTTATTTATTGTCAGGGGTGAAGTAACTTTCTCCAGAGGCTAACAGTACTAATTCAGCATTTGTGAGTAATTAGTCTCTGCTGTGTACTGTTGAGAAAGTTTATAAATTCTCGTTCTTAGAGAATCGTGCGAAGAAGCAGCGTAAAGTAATCATTGCTTGATGTAGCAAGACAATCATTGTCCCTGCTCTTTAATATTATTGAATATTAATATCAAGTAAATAATACTTAGCATTTATTTTAAAAACCCCGTGATATTTATAAAAACCCCGTGACAATTAGCGACCTCATTCCAGGATATTAACTCCTCGCTATAAAGCTATTCACGAGATAGTGCTCACTTGTTCATATTTAGGAAATTATCATTAAAGTTTATAGGCACAAGTTTACTGGTGTTTACCGTTAATTTAGCAAGTGAATTTTTGCTTTATTAATCTATAGAGTACTTAACTCTAGTTTATTCTTGGTAACGCCAGACGATTTTATTCGCTCCTGGGAAGTCGCCGTACCCATTGTGTTTATTATTGAGTCTTCCCAGTCATTTACATTTTTGATTTATTCTTTGCCAGTTAACTAGATAAGACTGGTCACCATTAGCTTGTGTCTGTACTCTTTATTTGTGTTTATTAGTATTCGTTTGCGAAGCAGTCAGTACTCAATTTCGGTTTGCTTAGTAAATTAGCGACATGGCTACCACCATATTTTTACAGGAAGCCAAAGATATGGGTCTTACAGACCCAGCCGAAATTAAAGAGTATATACTCTCACGGCATAATCAGGAGCAGCAGCGAGAATGATGCCCGTGAAGAGCGTAAGATTCAGTGCGAATACGAGCGAGAACAGCGTGAGGAACGTGAAAGAGAGCGTGCATATGAACAAGAGCAGCGTGAGAAGGAGCGTGAACACGAGCAAAAACAGCGCGAACTCGACTTGGAACACGAGCGTGAACGACATGAACGCGAGCGGGAACAACATGAATATGAACGTGCCGAACGTGAGGCATGAGAAAAACATGAACTTGAAGTGCTGAAGCTCAAGCGAGATTCCTTGGCTTCAGACACATCCGGTGCAGTTGGTCCAAGCTCCACGAGCGTTCTCCCTGCACATGTCCTGGCGACCCCACGCATCAAGCTTCCTTCATACAAGGAAAGCGAGCGAATCGAGCCGTACATAGCTCGTTTTGAGGACATGGCAGACATGTATCAACTGGATGAGGCAGCTAAGCGGCTTCAGTTTCTTAGCTTATTTGAGGGCCCTGCCCTCGATATTCTTCACAGAATTCGTGGAGACAATCTCACGTATGAGATGATGGAAGCTGCACTCATTAAGGCGTATGGTCTCACAGTAGACGACGCCAAAGTTCAGTTCATGCGAGCTCGTCTCCAAGACAAGGAGACAGCTGTTCAGTTCCTTGATCGTCTCACAGCTTACTTAAATGAGTGGATGGAGAAAGATGAAACTCCTTCCACGCGTGAGGGGATAATTGACCTTATGCTGCGTACACAGCTAGAGAGGTCGTGGCCTGCTGAGCTCATAGCACAGCTTAAGATCTGCCAGGTGAAAGATGCCAGCCAAATGGCAGAAAAGGCTGACGCATTCTTTACTGCATACGGGTATCAAACTCGTAAGCAAAACACCTGGAACAGAAAACCTGATAAATCTGGGAAATCGTCTCAGACTGAATCCCAGCACCAAGGCCATTCTCAGAATAATGGCCAAGGTCCAAAACCGCAGTGGAAGGACCAGGGGCAAAACACTCAGAAACCTGAGTGGAAGAGGTACAACAAGTATCCTAACCAGCAGCAGTATCAGCCACGTAACCGACCGTCGGGACAAACTTTTTCACCACCAGCTCAAAAGAGGCAGGAAGCGAATGCAGCCTTCATTCCTCAACAGCAGCACGGTGGTCACGTCCCTACCAGTATGGGTACTTCTCCACAGTTCACTAGTCCCACAGTGACAGTGAACCCCCCTCCACAGATGGCCAATGTTCCATCTTTCCAATGTAGTCTTCAAGGCACAATGTTTGCCGCATCAGTTCAGCAGCCTCATGAGTGGCTAGCTGCTTCCTCCACAGGCCCTCCCACAGGTGACAGTACCTTCCTTGTTCAGCCAGGGTTTGTGGGAGACATTCCAGTGAAGGTCCTGAGAGACAATGGTTCCTCAGGTTGCTCTGTCAAGCAGAGCCTAGTTCGGCCTGAGCAGTATACAGGTCGACAGATCCATGCAAACCTTATTGATGGATCAGGGAGATTGTTCCCTGAGGCATGTATCCAGGTGGCATCTCCATTTTATACTGGTACGACACTTGCAGTTGTCATGCCAGAGCCTCTATTTGACCTTATAGTAGGCAATATTCAAGGAGTCAAGGATAGTTGCTCCGATGATGACGCTACTCAGACTTTGGCTGCTGCGGTAACACGAGCCATGGCTGAGGCTCCAGATTGTGTCACCCCAGTGATCATTGAATCGCCGCAAGATCTGATGTGTAGTCAATTTGTTGTACAAGAACAACATTCTGACCCGACACTTGCTGCCGTGCAGAACAAACAAAAGGGTCGAGTGATTAAGTATTCACGGGGAGGTCGAGCCAAGTTCCTTCGCAAACAAGGACGGCTCTACCGTGAGTCACGAACACACGAGGGCGAGGTTCGACTGCAGTTTGTCATTCCCGCCAAGTACCGCCTAGCAGTGTTACAATGGGGTCATTGTTCAGCCTCAGGAGGTCACATGGGGAAAAGGAAGACCCAGGGCCGTATCCGAGCTGACTTTTTCTGGCCAGGGATGGGACGAGACATAGATAGTTTTGTCCGTTCCTGCAGTGTGTGCCAAAGTATCACCACTAATCAGGGACGTGCCCTTCCTGTGCCATTTGTAACCACACCCGTAATCTCTGAGACAGTTGAGAGACAGGGTAGTGGTGAAGTGGGTGCAGACCTGATGTCTCGCCTACTAACTGCTGACTAACATGAGCAGTTGTTGTATGCTGGGTTCTGTGATAGGCATCCTCTGTCGGGAATTTAGGAATAATTCCTCCCATTTTCTATTTTAGTTGGTGATGGGCGAATAATATTTCACCAGGGTTTCCAGCTTTTATTTGAGTAATTCAAGGACCAGCCTGGTTCCCAGTCAAAAGTGTAGACCTGACGTCTCACTTGTTGGCCCCACAGGACACTATGTCCAGGGCCTGTACATACACGTGTACTGTAGGTTAAGGGGGAAGTGAGAACTCCGCAAAGGCGACTTGAGGCTATGGAAGACCCGAGTTTGCACAAGGATTCTCAGCTCCCCGATACTAATATAAGCACTGTAGGTTAAGGGGGAAGTGAGAACTCCGCAAAGGCGACTTGAGGCTATGGAAGACCCAAGTTTGCACGAGGATTCTCAGCTTTCCGATACTAATATAAGTACTGTAGGTTAAGGGGGAAGTGAGAACTCCGCAGAGGCGACTTGAGGCTATGGAAGACCCGAGTTTGCACAAGGATTCTCAACTTGCCGACCATAATCGTGTGCTATAATTAATGGCGACCTCGAATGTACGTCGTAGCACTGACTGCTAGGCAGAGAGAGTAATTGTAACATAATAAAATTTTGTCTCATTGACACTTTTGATGCTTCACCTCAATTGGTTTTGCAGGTTCAGCAATGGGTGTAGCAGTTTTGCTGTGCGGACCAGCTGATCGTCTGCCGCACGCTGCCGCCTCTTCTCCTCTGCCTTCATCGTCGCCATATTATTTACTGTGTCATTTTACACATAGGTACAGTCAACTACAACTGTCACACCTACACCGTGTATTACATACACCACGCTACACAACAATTAGTTGTCAGTGTAAATGTAGCGAATTTTCGCTCAGTTGACCTGAGTACAGGATTTTCACCGTCGTCACAGAGTTTTTCCCTCAAGCTTGCTTCTATTAACCTAAATACGAGGTTTTTTCGCTCACTGGCGACTGTGACTTTCTCCTGTAGCAGGATAGCACACACACCACAGTGTGAATCTTGTGTGACTGAGTTAGGATGTGTACATATATATATATATCCACAAATTTTTTCCCATAAGGAAAAAATTTAATTTTGTAGGGGCGTAATGTCACGAATCAAATTCGCGACATTTCCCTTTTGTGAGAAGCCATGCAGTATTAGTGGAAAACTCACTGTGTATCGCTCAGTTAACCGTTTCTCCATTTCGGGGTATACTTTTCAAAACATTCGTCACTGTTTTCAAAAGTGACCGATTTAATGCACGTCACTAAGTGCTGTACTGAGCGATACTATTGTTTCTTTATTGTTCGCCCCTGCTTGCCTCGACCGTTAGAAAATGCGGCCTAGTGCTCCCCCTTTTTTTCCCACGACTTACTCAGTCGAGTGTTTGTTGTGACGGAGAGAGGTCCTGTGCTCCAGAAGTGTGAGAGGTCAGCTAGCACCCAAGCTCCACAGAGTGCAGTTAATCCAAGCTCCCACCCCCTGGGTGATACACAGCATTCATCAATCAGTATTTCCTTTTTGTATTTTCGTCGTCTTAATAGTTTAGTTAAGGTGTTTTTTCCTAGGCGTAAGTATTTAGCTTTTATGTGAGTGAGTGAGTGCGGTCTCATTGATTTGATTTGAAATGTAACGTTAAATTTATTTTTGTAATCAATAAATTTAACTTCTTTTTCTTGAGCTTAATGTAAAGTAAAATCTTGTTTCATTTCTCCAAATTAAGCTTATTTTCCATATAGCTCCTAGCTTGCATAAACGTTTGCTTTCATAACTGGTACTTAGACCAGTCTTGTATTAAACTTAAAATCCGTTGTGCCTTCTAGGAGTTAAGCATCGGCAAGAACCTGATGTTAGTATTAGTTATTTATTGTCAGGGGTGAAGTAACTTTCTCCAGAGGCTAACAGTACTAATTCAGCATTTGTGAGTAATTAGTCTCTGCTGTGTACTGTTGAGAAAGTTTATAAATTCTCGTTCTTAGAGAATCGTGCGAAGAAGCAGCGTAAAGTAATCATTGCTTGATGTAGCAAGACAATCATTGTCCCTGCTCTTTAATATTATTGAATATTAATATCAAGTAAATAATACTTAGCATTTATTTTAAAAACCCCGTGATATTTATAAAAACCCCGTGACAATTAGCGACCTCATTCCAGGATATTAACTCCTCGCTATAAAGCTATTCACGAGATAGTGCTCACTTGTTCATATTTAGGAAATTATCATTAAAGTTTATAGGCACAAGTTTACTGGTGTTTACCGTTAATTTAGCAAGTGAATTTTTGCTTTATTAATCTATAGAGTACTTAACTCTAGTTTATTCTTGGTAACGCCAGACGATTTTATTCGCTCCTGGGAAGTCGCCGTACCCATTGTGTTTATTATTGAGTCTTCCCAGTCATTTACATTTTTGATTTATTCTTTGCCAGTTAACTAGATAACACTGGTCACCATTAGCTTGTGTCTGTACTCTTTATTTGTGTTTATTAGTATTCGTTTGCGAAGCAGTCAGTACTCAATTTCGGTTTGCTTAGTAAATTAGCGACATGGCTACCACCATATTTTTACAGGAAGCCAAAGATATGGGTCTTACAGACCCAGCCGAAATTAAAGAGTATATACTCTCACGGCATAATCAGGAGCAGCAGCGAGAATGATGCCCGTGAAGAGCGTAAGATTCAGTGCGAATACGAGCGAGAACAGCGTGAGGAACGTGAAAGAGAGCGTGCATATGAACAAGAGCAGCGTGAGAAGGAGCGTGAACACGAGCAAAAACAGCGCGAACTCGACTTGGAACACGAGCGTGAACGACATGAACGCGAGCGGGAACAACATGAATATGAACGTGCCGAACGTGAGGCACGAGAAAAACATGAACTTGAAGTGCTGAAGCTCAAGCGAGATTCCTTGGCTTCAGACACATCCGGTGCAGTTGGTCCAAGCTCCACGAGCGTTCTCCCTGCACATGTCCTGGCGACCCCACGCATCAAGCTTCCTTCATACAAGGAAAGCGAGCGAATCGAGCCGTACATAGCTCGTTTTGAGGACATGGCAGACATGTATCAACTGGATGAGGCAGCTAAGCGGCTTCAGTTTCTTAGCTTATTTGAGGGCCCTGCCCTCGATATTCTTCACAGAATTCGTGGAGACAATCTCACGTATGAGATGATGGAAGCTGCACTCATTAAGGCGTATGGTCTCACAGTAGACGACGCCAAAGTTCAGTTCATGCGAGCTCGTCTCCAAGACAAGGAGACAGCTGTTCAGTTCCTTGATCGTCTCACAGCTTACTTAAATGAGTGGATGGAGAAAGATGAAACTCCTTCCACGCGTGAGGGGATAATTGACCTTATGCTGCGTACACAGCTAGAGAGGTCGTGGCCTGCTGAGCTCATAGCACAGCTTAAGATCTGCCAGGTGAAAGATGCCAGCCAAATGGCAGAAAAGGCTGACGCATTCTTTACTGCATACGGGTATCAAACTCGTAAGCAAAACACCTGGAACAGAAAACCTGATAAATCTGGGAAATCGTCTCAGACTGAATCCCAGCACCAAGGCCATTCTCAGAATAATGGCCAAGGTCCAAAACCGCAGTGGAAGGACCAGGGGCAAAACACTCAGAAACCTGAGTGGAAGAGGTACAACAAGTATCCTAACCAGCAGCAGTATCAGCCACGTAACCGACCGTCGGGACAAACTTTTTCACCACCAGCTCAAAAGAGGCAGGAAGCGAATGCAGCCTTCATTCCTCAACAGCAGCACGGTGGTCACGTCCCTACCAGTATGGGTACTTCTCCACAGTTCACTAGTCCCACAGTGACAGTGAACCCCCCTCCACAGATGGCCAATGTTCCATCTTTCCAATGTAGTCTTCAAGGCACAATGTTTGCCGCATCAATTCAGCAGCCTCATGAGTGGCTAGCTGCTTCCTCCACAGGCCCTCCCACAGGTGACAGTACCTTCCTTGTTCAGCCAGGGTTTGTGGGAGACATTCCAGTGAAGGTCCTGAGAGACAATGGTTCCTCAGGTTGCTCTGTCAAGCAGAGCCTAGTTCGGCCTGAGCAGTATACAGGTCGACAGATCCATGCAAACCTTATTGATGGATCAGGGAGATTGTTCCCTGAGGCATGTATCCAGGTGGCATCTCCATTTTATACTGGTACGACACTTGCAGTTGTCATGCCAGAGCCTCTATTTGACCTTATAGTAGGCAATATTCAAGGAGTCAAGGATAGTTGCTCCGATGATGACGCTACTCAGACTTTGGCTGCTGCGGTAACACGAGCCATGGCTGAGGCTCCAGATTGTGTCACCCCAGTGATCATTGAATCGCCGCAAGATCTGATGTGTAGTCAATTTGTTGTACAAGAACAACATTCTGACCCGACACTTGCTGCCGTGCAGAACAAACAAAAGGGTCGAGTGATTAAGTATTCACGGGGAGGTCGAGCCAAGTTCCTTCGCAAACAAGGACGGCTCTACCGTGAGTCACGAACACACGAGGGCGAGGTTCGACTGCAGTTTGTCATTCCCGCCAAGTACCGCCTAGCAGTGTTACAATGGGGTCATTGTTCAGCCTCAGGAGGTCACATGGGGAAAAGGAAGACCCAGGGCCGTATCCGAGCTGACTTTTCTGGCCAGGGATGGGACGAGACATAGATAGTTTTGTCCGTTCCTGCAGTGTGTGCCAAAGTATCACCACTAATCAGGGACATGCCCTTCCTGTGCCATTTGTAACCACACCCGTAATCTCTGAGACAGTTGAGAGACAGGGTAGTGGTGAAGTGGGTGCAGACCTGATGTCTCGCCTACTAACTGCTGACTAACATGAGCAGTTGTTGTATGCTGGGTTCTGTGATAGGCATCCTCTGTCGGGAATTTAGGAATAATTCCTCCCATTTTCTATTTTAGTTGGTGATGGGCGAATAATATTTCACCAGGGATTCCAGCTTTTATTTGAGTAATTCAAGGACCAGCCTGGTTCCCAGTCAAAAGTGTAGACCTGACGTCTCACTTGTTGGCCCCACAGGACACTATGTCCAGGGCCTGTACATACACGTGTACTGTAGGTTAAGGGGGAAGTGAGAACTCCGCAAAGGCGACTTGAGGCTATGGAAGACCCGAGTTTGCACAAGGATTCTCAGCTCCCCGATACTAATATAAGCACTGTAGGTTAAGGGGGAAGTGAGAACTCCGCAAAGGCGACTTGAGGCTATGGAAGACCCAAGTTTGCACGAGGATTCTCAGCTTTCCGATACTAATATAAGTACTGTAGGTTAAGGGGGAAGTGAGAACTCCGCAGAGGCGACTTGAGGCTATGGAAGACCCGAGTTTGCACAAGGATTCTCAACTTGCCGACCATAATCGTGTGCTATAATTAATGGCGACCTCGAATGTACGTCGTAGCACTGCCTGCTAGGCAGAGAGAGTAATTGTAACATAATAAAATTTTGTCTCATTGACACTTTTGATGCTCCACCTCAATTGGTTTTGCAGGTTCAGCAATGGGTGTAGCAGTTTTGCTGTGCGGACCAGCTGATCGTCTGCCGCACGCTGCCGCCTCTTCTCCTCTGCCTTCATCGTCGCCATATTATTTACTGTGTCATTTTACACATAGGTACAGTCAACTACAACTGTCACACCTACACCGTGTATTACATACACCACGCTACACAACAATTAGTTGTCAGTGTAAATGTAGCGAATTTTCGCTCAGTTGACCTGAGTACAGGATTTTCACCGTCGTCACAGAGTTTTTCCCTCAAGCTTGCTTCTATTAACCTAAATACGAGGTTTTTTCACTCACTGGCGACTGTGACTTTCTCCTGTAGCAGGATAGCACACACACCACAGTGTGAATCTTGTGTGACTGAGTTAGGATGTGTACATATATATATATATCCACAAATTTTTTCCCATAAGGAAAAAATTTAATTTTGTAGGGGCGTAATGTCACGAATCAAATTCGCGACATTTCCCTTTTGTGAGAAGCCATGCAGTATTAGTGGAAAACTCACTGTGTATCGCTCAGTTAACCGTTTCTCCATTTCGGGGTATACTTTTCAAAACATTCGTCATTGTTTTCAAAAGTGACCGATTTAATGCACGTCACTAAGTGCTGTACTGAGCGATACTATTGTTTCTTTATTGTTCGCCCCTGCTTGCCTCGACCGTTAGAAAATGCGGCCTAGTGCTCCCCCTTTTTTTCCCACGACTTACTCAGTCGAGTGTTTGTTGTGACGGAGAGAGGTCCTGTGCTCCAGAAGTGTGAGAGGTCAGCTAGCACCCAAGCTCCGCAGAGCGCAGTTAATCCAAGCTCCCACCCCCTGGGTGATACACAGCATTCATCAATCAGTATTTCCTTTTTGTATTTTCGTCGTCTTAATAGTTTAGTTAAGGTGTTTTTTCCTAGGCGTAAGTATTTAGCTTTTATGTGAGTGAGTGAGTGCGGTCTCATTGATTTGATTTGAAATGTAACGTTAAATTTATTTTTGTAATCAATAAATTTAACTTCTTTTTCTTGAGCTTAATGTAAAGTAAAATCTTGTTTCATTTCTCCAAATTAAGCTTATTTTCCATATAGCTCCTAGCTTGCATAAACGTTTGCTTTCATAACTGGTACTTAGACCAGTCTTGTATTAAACTTAAAATCCGTTGTGCCTTCTAGGAGTTAAGCATCGGCAAGAACCTGATGTTAGTATTAGTTATTTATTGTCAGGGGTGAAGTAACTTTCTCCAGAGGCTAACAGTACTAATTCAGCATTTGTGAGTAATTAGTCTCTGCTGTGTACTGTTGAGAAAGTTTATAAATTCTCGTTCTTAGAGAATCGTGCGAAGAAGCAGCGTAAAGTAATCATTGCTTGATGTAGCAAGACAATCATTGTCCCTGCTCTTTAATATTATTGAATATTAATATCAAGTAAATAATACTTAGCATTTATTTTAAAAACCCCGTGATATTTATAAAAACCCCGTGACAATTAGCGACCTCATTCCAGGATATTAACTCCTCGCTATAAAGCTATTCACGAGATAGTGCTCACTTGTTCATATTTAGGAAATTATCATTAAAGTTTATAGGCACAAGTTTACTGGTGTTTACCGTTAATTTAGCAAGTGAATTTTTGCTTTATTAATCTATAGAGTACTTAACTCTAGTTTATTCTTGGTAACGCCAGACGATTTTATTCGCCTCCTGGGAAGTCGCCGTACCCATTGTGTTTATTATTGAGTCTTCCCAGTCATTTACATTTTTGATTTATTCTTTGCCAGTTAACTAGATAAGACTGGTCACCATTAGCTTGTGTCTGTACTCTTTATTTGTGTTTATTAGTATTCGTTTGCGAAGCAGTCAGTACTCAATTTCGGTTTGCTTAGTAAATTAGCGACATGGCTACCACCATATTTTTACAGGAAGCCAAAGATATGGGTCTTACAGACCCAGCCGAAATTAAAGAGTATATACTCTCACGGCATAATCAGGAGCAGCAGCGCGAGAATGATGCCCGTGAAGAGCGTAAGATTCAGTGCGAATACGAGCGAGAACAGCGTGAGGAACGTGAAAGAGAGCGTGCATATGAACAAGAGCAGCGTGAGAAGGAGCGTGAACACGAGCAAAAACAGCGCGAACTCGACTTGGAACACGAGCGTGAACGACATGAACGCGAGCGGGAACAACATGAATATGAACGTGCCGAACGTGAGGCACGAGAAAAACATGAACTTGAAGTGCTGAAGCTCAAGCGAGATTCCTTGGCTTCAGACACATCCGGTGCAGTTGGTCCAAGCTCCACGAGCGTTCTCCCTGCACATGTCCTGGCGACCCCACGCATCAAGCTTCCTTCATACAAGGAAAGCGAGCGAATCGAGCCGTACATAGCTCGTTTTGAGGACATGGCAGACATGTATCAACTGGATGAGGCAGCTAAGCGGCTTCAGTTTCTTAGCTTATTTGAGGGCCCTGCCCTCGATATTCTTCACAGAATTCGTGGAGACAATCTCACGTATGAGATGATGGAAGCTGCACTCATTAAGGCGTATGGTCTCACAGTAGACGACGCCAAAGTTCAGTTCATGCGAGCTCGTCTCCAAGACAAGGAGACAGCTGTTCAGTTCCTTGATCGTCTCACAGCTTACTTAAATGAGTGGATGGAGAAAGATGAAACTCCTTCCACGCGTGAGGGGATAATTGACCTTATGCTGCGTACACAGCTAGAGAGGTCGTGGCCTGCTGAGCTCATAGCACAGCTTAAGATCTGCCAGGTGAAAGATGCCAGCCAAATGGCAGAAAAGGCTGACGCATTCTTTACTGCATACGGGTATCAAACTCGTAAGCAAAACACCTGGAACAGAAAACCTGATAAATCTGGGAAATCGTCTCAGACTGAATCCCAGCACCAAGGCCATTCTCAGAATAATGGCCAAGGTCCAAAACCGCAGTGGAAGGACCAGGGGCAAAACACTCAGAAACCTGAGTGGAAGAGGTACAACAAGTATCCTAACCAGCAGCAGTATCAGCCACGTAACCGACCGTCGGGACAAACTTTTTCACCACCAGCTCAAAAGAGGCAGGAAGCGAATGCAGCCTTCATTCCTCAACAGCAGCACGGTGGTCACGTCCCTACCAGTATGGGTACTTCTCCACAGTTCACTAGTCCCACAGTGACAGTGAACCCCCCTCCACAGATGGCCAATGTTCCATCTTTCCAATGTAGTCTTCAAGGCACAATGTTTGCCGCATCAATTCAGCAGCCTCATGAGTGGCTAGCTGCTTCCTCCACAGGCCCTCCCACAGGTGACAGTACTTTCCTTGTTCAGCCAGGGTTTGTGGGAGACATTCCAGTGAAGGTCCTGAGAGACAATGGTTCCTCAGGTTGCTCTGTCAAGCAGAGCCTAGTTCGGCCTGAGCAGTATACAGGTCGACAGATCCATGCAAACCTTATTGATGGATCAGGGAGATTGTTCCCTGAGGCATGTATCCAGGTGGCATCTCCATTTTATACTGGTACGACACTTGCAGTTGTCATGCCAGAGCCTCTATTTGACCTTATAGTAGGCAATATTCAAGGAGTCAAGGATAGTTGCTCCGATGATGACGCTACTCAGACTTTGGCTGCTGCGGTAACACGAGCCATTGCTGAGGCTCCAGATTGTGTCACCCCAGTGATCATTGAATCGCCGCAAGATCTGATGTGTAGTCAATTTGTTGTACAAGAACAACATTCTGACCCGACACTTGCTGCCGTGCGGAACAAACAAAAGGGTCGAGTGATTAAGTATTCACGGGGAGGTCGAGCCAAGTTCCTTCGCAAACAAGGACGGCTCTACCGTGAGTCACGAACACACGAGGGCGAGGTTCGACTGCAGTTTGTCATTCCCGCCAAGTACCGCCTAGCAGTGTTACAATGGGGTCATTGTTCAGCCTCAGGAGGTCACATGGGGAAAAGGAAGACCCAGGGCCGTATCCGAGCTGACTTTTTCTGGCCAGGGATGGGACGAGACATAGATAGTTTTGTCCGTTCCTGTAGTGTGTGCCAAAGTATCACCACTAATCAGGGACATGCCCTTCCTGTGCCATTTGTAACCACACCCGTAATCTCTGAGACAGTTGAGAGACAGGGTAGTGGTGAAGTGGGTGCAGACCTGATGTCTCGCCTACTAACTGCTGACTAACATGAGCAGTTGTTGTATGCTGGGTTCTGTGATAGGCATCCTCTGTCGGGAATTTAGGAATAATTCCTCCCATTTTCTATTTTAGTTGGTGATGGGCGAATAATATTTCACCAGGGTTTCCAGCTTTTATTTGAGTAATTCAAGGACCAGCCTGGTTCCCAGTCAAAAGTGTAGACCTGACGTCTCACTTGTTGGCCCCACAGGACACTATGTCCAGGGCCTGTACATACACGTGTACTGTAGGTTAAGGGGGAAGTGAGAACTCCGCAAAGGCGACTTGAGGCTATGGAAGACCCGAGTTTGCACAAGGATTCTCAGCTCCCCGATACTAATATAAGCACTGTAGGTTAAGGGGGAAGTGAGAACTCCGCAAAGGCGACTTGAGGCTATGGAAGACCCAAGTTTGCACGAGGATTCTCAGCTTTCCGATACTAATATAAGTACTGTAGGTTAAGGGGGAAGTGAGAACTCCGCAGAGGCGACTTGAGGCTATGGAAGACCCGAGTTTGCACAAGGATTCTCAACTTGCCGACCATAATCGTGTGCTATAATTAATGGCGACCTCGAATGTACGTCGTAGCACTGACTGCTAGGCAGAGAGAGTAATTGTAACATAATAAAATTTTGTCTCATTGACACTTTTGATGCTCCACCTCAATTGGTTTTGCAGGTTCAGCAATGGGTGTAGCAGTTTTGCTGTGCGGACCAGCTGATCGTCTGCCGCACGCTGCCGCCTCTTCTCCTCTGCCTTCATCGTCGCCATATTATTTACTGTGTCATTTTACACATAGGTACAGTCAACTACAACTGTCACACCTACACCGTGTATTACATACACCACGCTACACAACAATTAGTTGTCAGTGTAAATGTAGCGAATTTTCGCTCAGTTGACCTGAGTACAGGATTTTCACCGTCGTCACAGAGTTTTTCCCTCAAGCTTGCTTCTATTAACCTAAATACGAGGTTTTTTCGCTCACTGGCGACTGTGACTTTCTCCTGTAGCAGGATAGCACACACACCACAGTGTGAATCTTGTGTGACTGAGTTAGGATGTGTACATATATATATATATCCACAAATTTTTTCCCATAAGGAAAAAATTTAATTTTGTAGGGGCGTAATGTCACGAATCAAATTCGCGACATTTCCCTTTTGTGAGAAGCCATGCAGTATTAGTGGAAAACTCACTGTGTATCGCTCAGTTAACCGTTTCTCCATTTCGGGGTATACTTTTCAAAACATTCGTCACTGTTTTCAAAAGTGACCGATTTAATGCACGTCACTAAGTGCTGTACTGAGCGATACTATTGTTTCTTTATTGTTCGCCCCTGCTTGCCTCGACCGTTAGAAAATGCGGCCTAGTGCTCCCCCTTTTTTTCCCACGACTTACTCAGTCGAGTGTTTGTTGTGACGGAGAGAGGTCCTGTGCTCCAGAAGTGTGAGAGGTCAGCTAGCACCCAAGCTCCACAGAGTGCAGTTAATCCAAGCTCCCACCCCCTGGGTGATACACAGCATTCATCAATCAGTATTTCCTTTTTGTATTTTCGTCGTCTTAATAGTTTAGTTAAGGTGTTTTTTCCTAGGCGTAAGTATTTAGCTTTTATGTGAGTGAGTGAGTGCGGTCTCATTGATTTGATTTGAAATGTAACGTTAAATTTATTTTTGTAATCAATAAATTTAACTTCTTTTTCTTGAGCTTAATGTAAAGTAAAATCTTGTTTCATTTCTCCAAATTAAGCTTATTTTCCATATAGCTCCTAGCTTGCATAAACGTTTGCTTTCATAACTGGTACTTAGACCAGTCTTGTATTAAACTTAAAATCCGTTGTGCCTTCTAGGAGTTAAGCATCGGCAAGAACCTGATGTTAGTATTAGTTATTTATTGTCAGGGGTGAAGTAACTTTCTCCAGAGGCTAACAGTACTAATTCAGCATTTGTGAGTAATTAGTCTCTGCTGTGTACTGTTGAGAAAGTTTATAAATTCTCGTTCTTAGAGAATCGTGCGAAGAAGCAGCATAAAGTAATCATTGCTTGATGTAGCAAGACAGTCATTGTCCCTGCTCTTTAATATTATTGAATATTAATATCAATTAAATAATACTTAGCATTTATTTTAAAAACACCGTGATATCTTAAAAACCCCGTGACAGTAGGGGGGAGATGAGGGTGGAGGTGGGGATGAGGGATTATGATGTGAAGTGAGGGGGAGAAAGAGCGGTGATGATACTAGGAAGGTGGGGAGGGATGGCAGATAGCGGAGAGGGGAAAGTGGAGGAGGAAGTAGGGCAGGAAGTGGGGAAAAATAGTGAGACGAAAGAAAAATCCGAGGAGAGGGGAACTGGGGGCAGGGAGAATGAAGGATGATGGTAATGTTGGTGGGGAAGGGTGTGTCTGTGTGGTGTGTGTGTGTTGCATCATATTTGTTTTGCTGGCTAGATATCTGTGTCTCTGTGTTGCTTAGTGTGTTTCTGAGGGAGGGAGTGTGTTGCGTAGTCTGTGTGTTGGTTAGTAGAGGGTGTCAGTGTGAGATCTGATGTGTTACAGTGTTATGAGTTTTTAATGGTGTCTGTATGTGTTGAAGTGATGGCTTGTGCTACTTAATGGTGTGTGTGTGTGTGTGTGTGTGTGTGTGTGTGTGTGTGAGTGTGTTGGGAGAGTATTGCATCACCTGCGTTGCATTACGATCCATAAGAGTGTTGTACTTTTGCAAAATCTAAGAATCATTTCAGTGAGTGATTGTGTTGCAACATGTATTTGAGTCTCTGTATTTGTCTATCTACCAATCTATCTGTCTGTCTGTCTGTCACTACTTAGCTGTCTATCTGTCTCTATATCTATCTATATCTGTCTATATTCCATCTATTTAGCTATATTTTGTATTTCTGTCTCTGCCTGCCTCTCAGTCTCTGTATCTACGTATGTACAGTATCTATGTTTGTATGGTAGTTGCAGTGTTCCATAAGTGTTGTAGTGTTGCACAGTGTTGTGTATGTGTGTTGCTTCGTTAGGTAGGGTGGTGGAGTGTATTCTGCGGTCGCCACACTAGATTTCTGTGTGTTGCATTGTTTGAGTCCGAGTGTTGCATGAATGTTGCGATGTTGAATCAAATGTTGGAGCATTATATCACTAATTTGTTTTTCCCATGCCTAGAATACTTGTGTGTGTCAAAGTCCTGAAGTGTTGCATGAAGATACCACGCTAGCCAGGATGTTGCAGTGTTGCGTGGGTGTTGCAGTGTTGTGTGCATGTGTGGCGCGTGTGTTACTTCGTTAGGCAGAGTGGTAGAGTGTTGTAGCGTTGCATGAATGTTGCAGAGTGTTGAGTGTGTGTTGCAGTGTGTAGTGAGTGTTGCAATGTTGTGGGAGTTGCATGGTGTTGAGCGAGTGTTGCATAGTGTTGAGCGAGTGCTGCAGTGTTGCGTGAGTGTTGCAGTGTTGCGTGAGTGTTGCAGAGTGTTGAGTCAGTTTTGCAGCGTTTCCTGATTGTTTGCTAAATGTTGCGGGGTATTGAGAGAGTGTTGCAGTGTGTTCTCGGGTGTTGCAGAGTGTTGTGTGCATGCTGCAGTGTTCCCTGAGTGTTGCAGAGTGTTATATGCATGCGCAGTGTTCCCTGAGTGTTGCAGTGTTGTGTGCATGTTGCAGTGCTCCCTGAGTGTTGCAGTGTTGTGTGCATGTTGCAGTGTTCCTTGAGTGTTGCAGTGTTGTGTGCATGTTGCAGTGTTGTGTGCATGTTGCAGTGTTCCCTGAGTGTTGCAGTGTTGTGTGCATGTTGCAGTGTTCCCTGAGTGTTGCAGTGTGTTGTGTGCATGCTGCAGTGTTCCCTGAGTGTTGCAGTGTTGCGTGAGTGTTTCTTCGTTAAACCGAGTGGTGGAGTGTTTCTGGCCTCGTTAACTCCAGCCTCTCGTGGTTCGCCTTTCGATCCAATTGGCAGAGTTGTTCCTTAATTGGGGTGATGAGCAGACCGACTTGTTACTGTAAGTGGTGGTGACGGTCGGGGCGAGTGATGATGATGATGGTGATGAACTGAGGGGGAGATGTGGTGATGAGGTGGGGCAGTAAGGATGTGATGATGAGAGAGGGTAGTGAACAGAAAGGTGGTGGTGCTGGTGGTGTTGGTGATGATGATGATGATGATGATAATGAACAGAAGATGCGGTGATGACGATGATGATGATGATTGTGATGATGACGGAGATGTTGTGACGGTGAGGGTGGTGGTTGTAGTGGTGGTGGTGGTGGTGGTGATGAATGCGAGGATTAGCCTAATAGTTGTGATGAGGATGCGGTGATGTGAACACAGCGGCTCCGTAATTTGGGTGATGAGCATACGGTCTTGTTACTAAAAGTGGTGGTGATGGCATGCTTGAGTGATGATGATGATGATGACGAACGGAGGGGCGGATACGGGTGAGGGTGGTAGTGATGGAGAAGTTGTGAGTGTTGTGATGAAGATATGATGATGTTAGTAGGTAAAACTGTATTGATGGTGAAGGTAATTGATTTGGTTATGATGATGATGATGATGAGTAGGGGAGGTATAGTGGTGAAGATGAGGGTATGATGATGTGAGATGACTATAAACTAAGAAGTTGTGATGATGATGATGATGATGGTGATGATGATGAACGGGTGAGGGTATGATGATGTGTGATGATAATAAACTAAGAAGTTGTGATGATGATGATGATGATGAACAGGGATAGTGGTGATACTGTAGTCTTAGTGCAGATGTGGTGATGTGAACAGATGATGGTGATGAAAAAAGTTAAAATATTGTTGATAGTGATGAAGGGAGGAGCTCTGGTGATGATGGTGTGGTTGTGATGGTGATGTAATGGTGAGCAAAGGGACATGTTACTCTCTGTGGTGATGACGAGCAATGCAGCTGATAATGATGAGGGGAGAGGAAATGTGGTGATGATGTGGAGTCGACTGA
>NC_137069.1:9728434-9733434 GCF_032717465.1 Coenobita brevimanus | reverse complement strand
ATGGGATAGATCTTCAAAAAAAAACATATACACACACACACACACACACACACACACACACACACACACACACACGAGAGAGAGAGAGAGAGAGAGAGAGAGAGGGGGGGGGAAAGGCTGCTCCCTTCCCGTCCGCATCAGGGGCGCATCGTCTGGAGATCACGCGAAGAAGAAAAATTATTGTAGCCGAGAAACACATTTGGTCCGAATTCTCCTTGGCTCTGGGGGCTCATAGTCGAAATGAAGATTACGTAACACCTTTTCTCTAGGGATTCATTCAGCTTGTTACACTTCAGCATATTCTTGTGTTTTATTGATGGTAACTTTATCGATATTAGATAGATATAGATACAGTATTATATAGGAGAGTGTTACGGTGCAATGCGCAAAATAAATCGCTAAGGAAGAGGTGATAAGGAGCCACTTATACCCTCTGTTTATAACACCTTGCATTCCCATCTCAGAAATCTTAAGCTTACCCCCCAAGAAGTTTGTAAGACGCAAGATTTCAGATTCACAGATTAAAGTATGCAAGACACTGATCGGACTATATATCATTCTTATTTCTTTTCTACTCTCTCTCTCTCTCTCTCTCTCTCTCTCTCTCTCTCTCTCTCTCTCTCTCTCTCTCTCTCTCTACATATGCAAGCAGTGTCACCCTTCCCGATGTTGCTTTCTTTACCAAAATATTTCCATCCCATTCCTATTCTTCTCTTGATTTCATTATAATGAGCTGTCTGAACGCCTGCCAACGTAATATTTAATCTTCAATACACACTATGATCCTTTCACTGTAACTTGGCCCAGATTTTTGTCCTCTTGCATCTTATTTTACGTAGCTCAGTGGCAGAATATGACAATACTATTGCTGTTCATCTTTTTCATAGCACTTCTTCGTGACTGATATCGTATTCTAGTATTAACCTCGTGTTAAAACTCAGCAAGCAAGGTGAAGAGTGACAATTTTAGGCCAGGTTAGTGTGAAAAGGGTATAGTTCTTCATCTTTTTTTTTTCCAAAGAAGAAGGAACCAAGGGACAGAAGGCCGCAAATCGTTCCCTCCAAGAAAAAAAAAAAAATTAATAAAACTGAGTCAAATTCAAGATCCTTTCATTTCGATATGCCTGGACACACTGCTTTTGAAAGACTGGAGGTCATAGGCAGTAGGAAATAGACAGAGGAAGACAGTTCCAGAGTTATCCGGTTGCATACATGAAGGACTGGGAGTTACGGTTAATTCTTGTATTGGAGAGATGGACAGAAAAGGAATGAGAGTTTGTTGCTGGACGGGTGCTACGAGCTGCAAGGGAGTGAAAATAATGTTAACTTTCTTCTTCATAGTCACCTACAGGCCTGTCTTCCATCTCTCATAATTCATGTCATCTACCTTTCCTTGTACTGTACAGTCAGCGCCAATAGTCGTGTCGTGAAATTTAGCGAAAACATAAACCGTCGAGCTAAACGTCTGGTATATTCCGCCGTCTGGTAGGGCTTTCGTAATGTTTCACGAGTTACATTTAATCTTCGGACAAAACCGCGACACGACTATTGGCGCTCACTGTACAATCAGCCCAAGAGGTATGGCACACTTGGGCTACGATGGAGGTGAAAATGAGCGAATTCTACAGACACCTGAATCTGTTAACCCAGTGCCTTAAAAAAACACAGCACCCAGAATGTAAACTTTATTTGTGCCATTTCGAGTCTTAATAATGACCAAGGATAATATTTGCACTTACAATCACAGCACGCTCCATATATCACAATGCTTCGGCCAGGTTTCTTCGTCTCCGCCTTCGTCTTCGCCTTCTTCTTCGTCCTGGTATTCGTCTTTACCTTCTTTGTCCTCTTCTTCTCCTCCTCCTCCTCCTCCTTTCTTTTCTTTTCCTTCTTTTTCTTCCTTTTTTTCTTCTTCGTCTTCGTCTTTTCCTCCTCTTGCTTGTCCTCCTCCTCCTCCTCCTCCTCCTCCTCCTCCCCCTTCTTCTTCTTCTCATTCTTCTTCTTCTTCTTTCCCTTCTTCTTTTCTTCTTCTTTCTTCTTCTTATTCTTCTTCTTCTTCTTCTCTTCGTCTTCTTCTTCTTCTCCTCCTCCTCCTCCTCCTCCTCCTCCTCCTCCTCCTAATGTCATGCCGTAACTATTATTTTATTTGTTTACTTTCTCTTTCAGGTTACTCTATCGGGTAGCTTATAGATAAAGTATTACAGAATGTGACTTTTCCTTTCCAGTGTTTCCTATAAAATTTCCATGTCAGTTTTTCCATGCTGCATGGTGGTTTTTCTCACTTTTTCCTGGAGGGTTTGGTGGTGGGGGGAGCCTTCTTGCTTTACTATCCTTATCCTTCAACATGTAGAGTTAGATCTTGTAGTCATAGTTTTCTCTAACAAGCAGCCTCGAAAGGACCATAAGGTCTGTTGCTGTTTGCTTTCCTGTGTAATCCTGTGTAATCCTCCATCTTCTTCTTCTTCTTCTTCTTCTTCTTTCCCTTCTTCTTCTTCTTCTTCTTCCTCTTCTTCTTCCTCCTCCTCCTCCTCCTCCTCCTCCTCCTCCTCCTCCTCCTCCTCCTCCTCCTCCATCTTCTTCTTCTTCTTCTTCGTCTTCGTCTTCTTGTTCCTGTTTTACTTCTTCAGTTTTTCTCAAATTAGCCAAGTCTTCTTCAGGTAATGTGTGTAAAATAATTTCATACCTTCATTAAACTTAAGAGGTTAATGACAGAGTAAACCACGGAATAGAAAGTTTTAAGGGCGAATGAAGCCAGAAATATAACTAACTGGCTTCAGCACGGAATAATGTTGCAGCACGAAATAAAATTATTGCAGTACTAATAAGAATGTTGCAGCAGGAATGAACAAATGTTGCAGCAGGAATGAAAATGTTGCAGCAGGAATGAAAATGTTGCAGCAGGAATAAAAATGTTGCAGCAGGAATGAAAATGTTGCAGCAGGAATGAAAATGTTGCAGCAGGAATGAAAATGTTGCAGCAGGAATAAAAATGTTGCAGTAGGAATAAAAATGTTGCAGCAGGAATGAAAATGTTGCAGCAGGAATAAAAATGTTGCAGCAGGAATAAAAATGTTGCAGCACGATGTAAAATGTTGCAGGACTTACAAAAATGTTGCAGCATGTACACGAAGCAAGTACGAGGGCGACGCGCACGGCAGGGGATTAGTCAGCGTCAACAAGGAAAGGGAACAAAGAAAAGAAAAGAAAAAGGGAACGATAAAACCAGCCATAACCTTAGACGCCCTGGTAACCCCCCCCCCTCTCTCTCTCTCTCTCTATCTATCTCTAAAACATCAGCGACAAGAGGCCACAAGTCCCACTCACTCTCTCTCTTTACCTGCAAAACCTTCATCACTTTTTACACTCAAACTTTTCCATAAAACTTGGGTTATGTATAAGTTTCAGAATTTAGTGGACGCCGGACCATTGACTTTCACCATATTCTCTCGTGGGCTTGGTAGGCTGTGTAGCGCCTCTCCCTGAGCGATTTATTCTGCATAGGGGGGCTTAATACTCGCTTGTGTGTGTGTGTGTGTGTGTGTGTGTGTGTGTGTGTGTGTGTGTCTTTTATAAGTGTAAATGGATGTGGGTAGGTAAGGTCATTCGAAGATTAGATAATAGGATAACCTGGGTAACCGAGTGGCAGGCCAGAGCTGGAGTGGCAGGAACAGGCAGACAGTACAAGATGGAGAGATGGAGTGAGAGGAAGAGGCAGAGACCGAGTTGGGGAGATACAGTTCACAGATTTGCTAATGATGAGGGTGATGATTTGATGATGATGATGATGATGATGATAATAATAATAATAATAATAATAATAATAATAATAACAATGATCATAGCAATAATAATATTGATTATAACTAATAATCCATCCATCCATCAACCAATCCTACGTTGCCCTATGAGGAGTGTAGGAGCCCGGGGCTAGGCAAGTTGGTCCTGACTTTTAAGATGAGTGACCAGCCTCACTCATCCCTGAGTGGCATTACGTGAGCAGTAAACCCCAACCACCCCTTGGATATAAACCTTCACTGGCTCAATCCGACTGGAGCGCTATAATTATCCACTAAACCACCTGGCTTCAAAATTTGGTTATATGGTTACCACCCAGCGTAGTAAATGGTTTCCTGGTGTACGGGAAACCATGTGTCTTGTCACTCAGTGTAGTCACCCACAGGCAGAAGGAAGAGGAAAGAATGAAGGAAAGAAAGACAGAATAGGGAGAGTAAAGTCACCCGTAGGCAGAATGACAAGGAAGGAATGAAGGAAAGAAAGACAGAAGAGGATGTAAGGAAAGAAGGATGGAGGAGAGGAAAGGGCAGACACCCGAGAGCAGCACTACATCGAATGAGTGGATGGTGAGCTCCTTCACCTATCACAAAACAACAACAACAACAATAATAATAATAATAATAATAATAATAATAATAATAATAGCAGCTGTCTTTGTTGCAACCCCAGAATCATCTGAACGTGGACCCGGTGGACTGCAAGCTAAAGAAATCCTTTCTCTGTCGTCTGCCATCCACCTTTCGAGGGATAGGGGGGAGTTGAGGGACGTCTGTATATCTAGGCAACTCCACCGCCCAGTCATATCAGTGTCACCACATGAAGGCGTTCCTCTCCAGCGCATGTAGTCAAGATGAGGATGAAATATAGCCTAAATAAAATACAAGTGAATATTACTGTGGCAGGTCCAGAAATATACTGTTGAAGGGGTGCTGTTAAGCTTCCTGTGCCAAAGAATAGTCGATCCGTTCATTCCTTAAATACATTACCAACATAGGTAGGAACAAGGTGATATGGGAGAGATGTTAGTGAGGCTCCCAGGTAATTAAGAATACCATCCTTTGATTCATTAATAACATACAAGAGAATAAATGTTGCCCTGATAAAATGGTTAGGTAGACCTGTAAATCTCGTAAACCTTGGAGAATATTTACGTGATATTCAGAAACACTGTGGTACGGAAAAGGTGCCGATGAGACGCTTATGGCA
>NC_137069.1:9678434-9725934 GCF_032717465.1 Coenobita brevimanus | reverse complement strand
ACGTCTAGATGAACCTGGGATGACAAAAACAACAGGAGGCTTCGCAACACTTCTTCCTCTGCATTTTTTTCTGCACAATACATCTCAGTATCCTTATGTTTATTATTAATGCAGACCATGTCCATACAACAAGTACACATATATATAACATGGAAAAAGCTACCAATGTCAAATACGTATAATAAATCGCTAAGAAAAAGGTGTTAGCGGGACCCCTTTCCCACCTGTAATATTCACAGGATGGACAAGGAGGAAGTAGGATATTTTCATGATTTTTTCTTCTACGAAAACATCTTAGCTGCGAGAGAGAAATTATCGTAAGTTGTTTATAGTAGTAGTAGTAGTGATGGTGGTGGTGGTGGTAATAGTAGTGGTGGTAGTAGTAGTAGCAGCAGTAGTGGTAGTGGTAGTAGTAGTAGTAATAGTAGTAGTAGTTGTGTAGTAGTAGTAGTAGTAGTAGTTATTGTTGTTACTGATAATCATCATCATCATCTTCATCCAAATCATCATCATCCAATCCTGTGTTGCCCTATGAGGAACATAGGAGCCCTGGGCTAGGCAAGTTGGTCCTGACATTTAAAAAGAAAGTGACCAGCCTCACTCATCCCTGAGTGGCACTACCTGACCAATAAACCCCAACCATCCCTTGGATAAAAACCCTCTCGGGCTCAGTCCGATTGGAGCGCCTTTATTGTCCACTAACTCACAATAATAATACGGGTATAATCACGATAATAATAATAATAATAATAATAGTAAATTGGCCACAGACGTGAACCATGTGGACTGCACTTTTAATTGCCTTTCTCCCCAGTTCACCTTCCTCCCTTCGTGGAATATGGAGGTATATAGGTGAGGAACGATTGTATACCCAGGCAGTGGAACCACCCACTTATATCAGCACCACCACTTGAAGGCGTCCCTCTCCACCACCCATACCCTAGTTACCACGTGGGATTGATCGTAAAATGCATGTAAATCAGAACACTAAATACTGAACATGGTAAATATGGTACTGAACATTGCATCTTGTATACCAGGCTAAATGTAGATAGATAAATAGATAGATAGGTAGGTAGGTAGGTAGACAGATAGATAGATAGATAGACAGGTAGATAGAAATGCTGAAAGACCTGGATGGGCTAGTTTGAACACTCTTTTTTTTTTTTTTTTTTCTTTACGCTTGCCGTTGCCTTGTTGTGATAAGAAGCTTGTGTGTTGTGTTAGATGTATTGCTTTGTGCTGTGTGATGTGTGCATGATGTGTTGCGTGTTGTGTAGTGTTGCAAGTTAAACAGGTATCGTTATGTTCTTATAGTGTGTTTGTTCTAACCTGACAAAGATCCCTAGTCCCTTTTAGCTCATTTGGCAGCCAAGTGTAATCAGACTGGAGGGTCGATTTGGCTATACGCTGTTCACTTTAGCTTGGCATAATATTACCATCCCTCCCACTTGAATGCTGACCTGTAAGAAGGGAGTAACACTAGATTTCGCTGCTTGTCACGAAGAAGCGCTGTGGGAAGGATGTAGGGCCTTTGTGTTGTCTTATTCTGCAAACAGACGAAAATATCAGCCAAGTTGAAGTGAATGAACTATAGGGGTGAAAATTTTTGACATTTGACCGTCATTTATGGAACGCCTGTGGTTATTACTTATGGTTAGCCTGCATCCCATGTTACATAATGCAGTCAGCAGCCATATAGGAAGGCCATATACGTTCCATCTTTGCCAAGTACTTCTAAAATCATTGTCAAAATTCTGGAGTCAGCATCCCACTTTTCGATTTCCCTAACACCTTTTCTTAAGCGATTTACTTTGTTACACCTTACTGTCCTTTTCTGTGTTACATAAATTCTTCCAATGTTCCCATACTCTGCAAAAATAATGTACAAAAGGATGTTAACCAGCCATATCCTGAAACAAATCGCTTAGGAAGAGGTGTTCGGGAGCTCCCACGACTGAGGGTGCAGGTTGTGGGAGTGACTCAGTTCTGTCAGATGAAAATAAACAGACTCTGTAGTAGTGGTGGTGGTGGAAGGATTGCGGTGTGTTGCGAGATATATGTAGTATTGCTAACTACGTAAGGTGTATTGCGAACAGTATAAGGTATTCCGAACTGTATAAAGTGTGTTGCGAGGCTGCGAACTATAAAGCGTGTTACGAACCGTGTAAGGTGTGTTGCGAGCCGTACCGAGTATATGATGTGTTGCGAGCTGTATAAGGTGTTTTGAATAGTGTTAGGTGCTAAGAACTGTACATGGCGTGTTGCAAACTGTATAAAGTGTGTTGCGAACCGTGTAAGGTGTATTGTGAACCGTATAAGGTTGTTGCGAACTGTATATGTTGCAAACCGCATAAGGTGTACCATGAACTGTATAAGGTGTGTTGCAAAGTGCATACGGTTTATAAGGTGCATTGTAAACCATATGGTGTGTTGCGAACTGTATATGGCGTGTTGCAAATTGTATAAAGTGTGTTGCGAACAGTATAATGTGTATTGCGAGCTTTATAAGGTGTACTACGAACTGCATATATGGTGTATTGCATACTGCTCATTGTGTATGAGACGTATCGCAAACTGCACAAGGTGTGTTGCGAGATATTAGACATTTAGTGTGTGTGGTGTGCTAGTGTGTGGTGTGACTGAGGTGTGGAAATATGTGGTGTGGTGTGGCTATGTGTGGTGTGGTCGTATGTGGCAGTGCGTGGTATGGTGGTATTATGATAGGTGGTGTGTGGCAATGTGTGGTATGTGGTGTGGTGGTATGGTGTGGCAGTGTGTGCTATGGTGTGGTGTGGTGGTATGTGGCAGTGTATAGTGTGGAAGGGTGTGGTGTGGCAAAGTATGATTGTGAAATGTGGCTGTGTAGTGTGACTAGCAGTGTGCTAGTGTCAAATATGGTAATGTGCAGTAATACTAGTGTGAGGTATGCTATTCAAGTAGTATGAGGTGTGTTAATGAGATATGGTAAAGTGAAGTGTTGGTAGTATGAGGTGTGATATAGTGTGAAGTGTTGGTAGTGTGGGGTGAGGTGTGGTAACGTGAAGTGTTGGTAGTGTGAGATATACTAGTATAGGGCTTGGTATTGTGAGGTATGTTAGCCTGTGATCTGGCAATGAGATGTGGCAGTGTGTGATGTGGTTAGGCAGAGAGGCGTGATATTGAGGTGCGGTAGTGTTTAAGTTGTGGTAGAGGTGTGGTACAGTATGGTAATGTAGTGTGAAATATAGCAGTGTAGTGTTGCATTTTGTAGCGTGACTGTGAGGCATTGGTAGTGTGAAGACTGCTAGTATGGGGTGCAGTCTGGCCGTACGTAGTGTGCTAGTGTGTTGTAGCTGTGTGAGCCACAGGAGTGTGTAGTGTGGCAATTTAAGATATAGTAGTACAAAGTGTGGTAGTTTATGATGTGGGAACTGTGATAATTTCCTGCACTTCGGGTCATTTTTTAAGTGCCGTAACTGTGCAGACTGACGTAACACATCTGCCTGTCCGATTTAATGTGCCACTTTAAGTACGGCACTTTGATTTAGTTCTGACTTCCTTTACTTGTCTGTTATCTATTTTTAGGTTTCTGGCTTATGGTTCTGGCTCCGACTAACCCCAATTGTGATAAAGAAAATTGGCTGATAATGATGAAAAACCCACTGAAATATTGTACTAAGCTGGGCTGGTAGAGCTGAAAACCTAAGCAGCGGGGAACATGTAAAGTGTACGCGGGTAAAATGTCTTTCATACGCTTGTAAATGTTCCCACGCTGCCAGTTCATACTAATTACACATGCAAATTATTACACACAAACATAGCCAATATATCACTTCGATTTTTACATTCATCACTCGTCACAAACACTCCTTTCATATTCGTACTTAGCCAGCATGTGAAGTGTTAATTCTGGCTATCACTCTCCCTTCGAGGAGTAGGCACAGTCTTTCAGTGGATCTCAGTGTTGTCTCTTGCACTTCCCCAGTACAGAAAGCTTGCGGGTACGAGTAAACTGCTTCTTGCTTGGGAACACGTCGGCATATTCTTGCATGTTTTTACAGACTGTGGTGATGATTAGAAGATAGCTATAAGACGCAAGAGAATTGGGTCTCACACACACACACACACACACACACACACACACACACACACACACACACACACACACACACACACACACACACACACACACACACACACACACACATATTTTCATCTATCATTTTACACTCCACACACACACACGCTGTCTCACTCTTTCACATACCCTCTTCCTTTTTCTCACCTACACTTTACCTTTCTTTGACCCAACATCCTTGTTCACACTATCTCACTCTCTCACCCTTGCCTTTCCATCACACTCACTCTCACTCTACCCTCTCACTCTTCTCAGAAAAACTTATCCACTCACACGCTCACTCACCCTTCCTTGCTCACTCACGCTTACACACACCGTCACACACCCATCCTCGTCACTCACACACTCTCATCTCTCACTCTCCCATTCTCAGGCTCACACACTCGCTCAATCACTTCCTCTCTCAATCAAGCACGCACCTACTACCCTAACTCACTCTAACTCAAACACTTCACGCCTCTCCGATCCAACCTTCCTCGAACTCGCTCACTCTCACACTCACGCTCACTCTTACTGTCACTCACTCATACAGTCATACACCTTCACCCTTCCTTATTTTCTCACTTTTCCATTGCAATACTCTCTTACTCATTCCTGTATTTATTTATTCTCTCTCTCTCTCTCTCTCTCTCTCTCTCTCTCTCTCTCTCTCTCTCTCTCTCTCTCTATATATATATATATATATATATATATATATCACACACACACACACACACACACACACACACACACACACACACACACACACTTTCACCCGTACATATTCACTCACACCACATTCTCACATCTACCCTCACTGTCACATAACTTATGCTCTCTCTCTCTCTCTCTCTCTCTCTCTCTCTCTCTCTCTCTCTCTCTCTCTCTCTCTCTCACACACACACACACACACACACACACACACACACACACACACACACACACACACACACACACATAGGGGGAGAACGGCTTTAATACAGTTCCTCCAGCATGTCAAAAGATCCACTCGCTTTGCTCACCCTCCGGCGAAGCTCCAAGTGTTTACTAAGTATCCTCACATTGTATTCCTAAGCTCTATGTGTTTATAAGCTTACGGGATCAGAATTATTTACACCTACTTCTTAATTGCTTAGTAAATCATGGCGTTGTGTCTGTGAACATTTTCTCACTTTCCCCTCCTTACGTCCTCACCCTCTGACCCGTTCCTGATGTTTAGTAAATATCGATATCATTCACTAAGCTTTCTTGCCTCGGCGTATTAAAACCATATCCCTTTCCACCTCTCATTCCCTGGCCAGTATTCCCTAACGCCTCTTCCTAAGCGATTTGTTTTGCTTCTTATACATTACTACCATATTCTCTGTTGCTTAAATCATTCTATTATCGCCATATGTTGCATGAGTAAGGATCAGAAGATACTAGCCAGTTATACCCAAAAATCGCTATGGAAGAGGTGTTAGGGAACCTCCTTGCACAAGCTCTTACCTAATTACCCTATTATCTGTTCCTAATGAGTTTTCAGAGCAATTAGTTGATACTGTTTGGGTTCAGAAGTCATCATCATCATCATCATCATCATCATCATCATCATCTCCACCATCATCATCACCATCATCATCATCATCATCATCATCATCATCTCCACCATCATCATCATCATCATCATCATCTCCACCATCATCATCATCATCATCATCATCTCCACCATCATCATCACCATCATCATCATCATCATCATCATCATCATCGCCATCATCATCATCATCGCCATCACCATCATCATCATCGCTGTATCGGTACACGGCTAGCACTAAATATCGTGCCACCGCTAGCACCAATAAAATGTATCGTCGCACTGCTGGCCACCAATTTAATGTAGCCGTTATGGAGTAGCAGTTGACTACATATTAAGTGTTCTGCTGTATAGTATAACTAGACCACCGTGTTGGATCGACGACACTGTCTGTAGTACACGTCAGCTACTCGCCGTCACTGCCCGACACTTCCCACCAAAGGTCCTCTGCCACGAGAAAGTGGAAGCTGGTCTGTTATTAAGTGGTAGCGTAAGGTGACAGAAATGAGCAGATTAAATCTCTCTTTATTGGGCACAGAATAATATAACTGCGACCCGAGAGATATGTAAGAGCGACACAACCTCCCTTTAAAACTGTAAAACGGCCTCTGACGCTGTACACTCACCGTGCCGACTAGGGCGCGGTGCTGAGGTCAGCTAAAAAGTGAGGTGCCGAGCATTTACATATACTCTGGGCTTATGCAAAAAGTAGAGATAAATGACAACTCTACTAGCACATTATACACCTCTATTAAATGGTATTAAGTACATTCACATATACCAACATAATAAATGGTTCCCCAGGACTTTACACTTACGCACTATTAAGATATCTTTTCACTTCTCCTAACCTTCATTTTATAATTGAAACAGGGTGGCCCTTATAGTCTGCCATCCACCTTCTTCTCTATACCACAGCTAACAGCGAAATGATATTTGGTTGTTCATCATTCACACTTCATTACACACTGTTAATTATGACTAAACAGCTTTAAAAATTATTATGTAAAATGTATGATACTACAACTTCATATGGAAAAAGATGTTGACACCAGAACATCGCTCGGCCACACCATTGACGTCCTCGTCGACATTGTTGTCCTAACTACCGTGTAGCCTAACCAGAGTGTAGGGTAGCTAACTATTCAGGAACATCCACTTGCAATCCGCGAGTACGGACACGTGGTATCAGTGGGTTCCTTAATTGGTGCCTTAAATAGTAGCCTAAACCACAAACACAGGACAAGACCACAATAAGTAGAAGACCATCGCCAGGACGAAAATAAGAAGGAGAAAGGTATGAAGGAAGATAGGACAGTACATAAGGCTCTAAATCAGTCCTGTTCAGGTGGGAGAGGAAGGTAAGCTCCTTTAATACATGAGACAGCCTGTTCACATTCAAGGAAGTAACATTGAATGAAGGTAAAAAAGGTCGTAACTGGGATGAGAAGTTCACTGTCAAAGCTAGATGATGCTTGCTAGGCAGAACTGCTATCTCTTTACTGTGTAACTCACAAAAATCAGGTGCAATATAGTACCCTTTTACTGTAAGGAATTGATTCTGTGAGGCACAAATCACAGTTACACCCTCTGTCTCAGGAAAGTAAAAGTACTGTTTCGCATGAATATGAGCATGGAAAACTGACTTCAACTGAATGGGTTGGAAGGTGCAACGTTGCAGAGCAGAGGAAGTATTTGTGTCCAACAAGGCCCTCTTACACTCCTCTACCTTTAATGGTACGAAGACAAAATGGAAAGCAGGACATACATGGAGATCAAGAAATGAGGCCTTGCACTTCTCAAATTCATCCACAGTCGTTTCTGCTACATATTTCTTGTCATCTGAGACAACTAGCACCTCTGGACCCTCTTCAATAATAACAAGTGTATTATTAGTAGTAGCAAAAGGGAAGGAAATGAACCGCCATGCCCGGTATGTTACAGCATTCCTCATAGGTACCAATATCAGGATGCCTTCATGGGTCAACTGGGCCTCTAACAATGGGTAATAATATTCCAGTTGACTCAGATCAAAGAGTGGCATAAGTCCATGCTTCCACATAGCTATATCAAGTGCATTTGGTAATATATCAAGTGCATTTGGTAATATATTAGTAGGCAGCAATAAAGCATTAACCCTGTTCAAACTTGCATCGATTAAGCCGTCCACCATATTGGCTGCATGCTTCTCCAAAGCAGTGGTTGACTCGTCGAGAACATGTAATTACTCAGCGAATAACACTAGGGTTAGTAGATTAATTTAGATGTTGTTCACAAGCTCTACTAGATGGTTGGTAGTCCTAATTATCTCGTTAGCTTTGTTAGTGAACTCATCTAACTGTTTATACAGATGCATGATTAATCTATTATTGGCTTTAGCGGCCAGTGTCAAGTCATGCATCTGTCTACCCAATTGCACTACATCCTTATCTAATGCCGTACCAAAGAGTTGTTGAGACAATCCACAAGTCCTCTCTTAGTACGTGCATGGACATGCTTGGAAAGATCAGAGTGTACGTTAGGTAAAGCTACATGCAAGTTAGTGAGCCTGTCGAGCCTGTCTATATGCCTAGTCTGAAGCTCAACAAAGCTTCAGTGTCAGAGTTTGTCAATCGTGGGTTTCGATTAAACATCTTTCCCACTTCCAATAGTTGCTGTCTGAGATTCGACAAGCCCTTGGAGACCTCCTTGACAATATCTGGCATTTGGAGATAGCCTTCCATTGGATAGTAGACGCATACTGCATCTTCCACTACCACGACTTCTCCAAGTGGGCTCTTCAGTGCTCCTGGCATTAACGCAGTCGTGTCCATGTCCGATGTCTTTCCATAGGTCCACCCCAAGCAACGCACGAGGAGTTTGAGCCACAGCCACATTTTTCTGCAAGAGTAGATACTCCCTTAATCACTCTTGTTGTGGGATCGTAGCTTGCTGCGATACTCTTGGTTAGGGACAGGTACGGATGACGACATAGACTGCGACGAAGATAGAGGGCACAACACATCAGACGATAGGCCTAGCTCTTGACTTACTAGTTTGATCCTATCAGCATGTACTGCCTCCTGAGTTCCATTAGCTTCATCCTTTATTCTATAAGTATTTCCACGTACTCGTTCCACAACGGTATATGGTCCGCGGAACTTAGGTCTGAGCTTGGAAATTCTCTCAGGGTTGTGGATTATGACCTTCTGGCCTGCCTGTAACGTCTTTTCTTGACTACCTTTGTGTTGTTTCGCCATCATCTCCGCTCTTGAGGCTTTTAATCTTTTCCGTACTTCACTGTGTATACGTTGGAATTTCAACAACTGTACCTTTGCGTAGTCTCCTTCGTTGTATACTGGAGTAGGAGGTCCAGCCAACAAATCGTAGGGTAACACTTTCTCTTCTCCATAAAGGATATAATGAGGAGACTTCCCAGTTGATGAATTTTCTAAGGAGTTGATGGTCGCCGCTACATGTGGTAACCAGTCTTCCCAGTTATCCCCCTGATTTGAGGTTATAACTGGTCTCAAGACTTCCAGTATCTTCCTGTTTGTTCTCTCCACCAGGCCATTGCTCTTAGGACTGTAAGGCGTTACAAAAACTTGCTTTACTCCATACATACGACAGATTTCTTGTAAAACCTGGTTACGAAATTCACTGCCATTATCGCTGAGCAATACCTTAGGTGTAGAGTATGGACAAATCACTGAAGTCACAAAAGCGTGTGCCACCTCCTCTGAAGTTTTCGTCTGTAAAGGTGCTAAAACAGTGAATCGTGAGAAATGGTCCACTGCCACCAGTACATAACTTGAACCTTGACGACTTCTCGGCAATGCTAAGAGATCAATGGAGACTGTATCCCAGGGTTTTTCCGGTAGAGGATACTCTAAGATGGGAGTCGGAAGTCCCGTCGTTCCTCGTATTTCCGCGCATTTGACACATTGACTGACGTGGGCTTCTATGTCCTTCCTCATGGTCGGCCAATAGTATTTCTTTCTTGCCTCACGTATGCATCTATCGCGACCGGGATGACCTACTTGAGGTACGTCATGAACTAACTGTAGCACGGCTTGCTGTAGCAGCAGGAACAACCAACTGATATGCAGTGTCCTTCCCTGGGGGTTGCTTATACAAAAGACCCTGTTGAAGATGGAAGTGAGTCATTGGTACTGGGAGTTCAGGTAGACAAGTCTCGTCGCCAGACTCCAAGGCATAGATGACTTGAGACCACATCGCATCATTACGTTGTTCCGCTTTTACCGTGTCTGAGGAATACTCAGCAAGAGCAACATCCTCGGCTATGGTAGCAGCAATGTTTCTACTCAACGCGTCGGCTACAACATTTGACGGCCTGGTAAATTCCTGACCTCTGGATCAAACTCCATTACCTTCCCAAACCAACGCGCAACCTTACCGTGCAAGTTTTTTCCTTTAAACAAGTCGCGTATGGGTGCATGGTCAGTTAAAACAATTATCCGGTAGCCAAAGATAACATCCCGGAAATGTCCTAACGCCCACACGACTGCTAATGTCTCCAAATGTGTCGTCGAATGTTCTTCTCTGGGGGTCTTAATGCCCTACTAGCATACGCTATGGTATGTGTCTTACCTTGCTCATCCTTCTGCTGTAACACCACTCCCAGACCCAGACCTGAGGCGTCCGTGCACAGATAGAAAGGTTGAGTATAATCAGGAAACGCTAATACGGGTGTTTCTGACATGGCTTGTTTGAGGTCGTTGAAGCTTTTCTCTTCCGAGGGTCCCCATTTCCATGCAGCGTCCTTCTTAAGTAGCGTCGTTAAAGGTGATGCTATGATGGCATACCTGTGGACAAAACTCCTATAAAAGCCAGTGAGGCCTAGGAACGATCTTATCTGATCCTTGTTCTGTGGTGTAGGAAAATAGGTCATCTAGATACGCTAAGACGTCTTGCCCTAACATCTCGCCAAACAATTGGTTTATCATCCGCTGAAATGTTAAAGGAGCATTACTCAGTCCAAAAGGCATCCTGAGAAATTCAAAGTGCCCACGGTGAGTGCTAAAAGCAGTAATTGGATGCGACTCTTCGGTCAGCTCCACCTGCCAATACCCTGACGCTAGATCCAGACAAGTAAACACAGTATTTCCCTTACCTAATGATTGAAGTAAGTCTCGCAGATGCGGAATCGGGTAACGATCCGGTACTGTTACCTTGTTCACTTGCCGAAAATCCACAACAGGTCTCACACCACCGTCCTTCTTAGGCACTAGAAAGAGTGGTGCACCAAGGCGAGGAGGAAGGCTGGATAACTTCATCACGAAGTGTCCTTTCAACTTCCTCATCCACTGCTTCCCTTTGGCTGTGCGGTAGACGGTATGCGGGCACATAAACTGGATTTGTACCAGGGCACAAACCAATATGATGCTTCACCCTATCCGTCCTACCCAGCGCTTCTCCTGGAAGTGCTACTACGTCGGAAAATTCTCTAAGGAGGGCTAGGAGTCGTGTTTTATGGTCTACATTATCCGTGACCTTCACGTATTGCTCCAGCTGTTTTTCCTTAGCCAGACGTACGGGTTCCGACTGAGTCGTTGCTTGAGATGTAACTACAGGAGAGATCACCGGCACGTCGTCGACTTCCTTTATGGGGCACCATAGCACATCAAGTCGCCTATATAACAACCATCTCTGAGCTTAACTGCGCCACCACTCATATTTGCAATGAAGAGGGGCGTCTTCTAGTCTTGGCCAACGCTAGTCAGAGTCGATTCCAGCGACAATGCCTTATGTTTTACAGTCTCGGTTAAGCATGCTACATCAGTTCCCACCGACACGTCAGGTACTCGGACAGGAATTTTACAGACAGTTCGACTGGGTAAGTGGTGATTACCACTCACTATAGCCCTGACTTTCTTCCAGTCCATACCCTCCGCTTCGTGTGCATCCAGGGACTCCCTTGACGCTTCACTTGTCGGGGTCACAACTGGTTGGACGGCTCCTGATTGGATGCCAGTTCCAGTTCGTGTCGCTGAGGGATTAAGGCTTACAAACTCTTTCCCATTAAAGGAAATGGAATGTCTTTGAGGGTGTATTACTATATCATACTCCTCCATGGTCTCAAAGCCTAACAGCCCATCAGCTGGCAAAGGAAAATCCTCAACCCCATAAAACGTAGCATGTAACACAGGAGATCGTTATCTGCCCTCAATGTCAACGGCACCTGGCTTACAATCTTCATTCTACTCCCTGTCACACCTGTCAACATTACATTAGGTGGTGATAATGTCCAGTTTGTTAGAGGCATTTCTTTTAAGTCTTTCCAACGCTTTACTAGAAATAATGTTTGTACATGCCCGTGTATCTACGGTCAGGGACAGTTGGCCTTTCCCTGTGATCCAAGGAATAGATAATAAGTCCACCTTAGTAATAGCTGCCACACACGCATCGGTGGATTGTACTATTTTAATTACTTTTGCGTGCGGCCCTGAGCTTCCCCCGAACTAGCTGGGTTCCCTAGTTTCTTCCTCTTTTCAATGACAAAGGGGCAACAGTCCGTTTCATGAGGACAATGCCCATGTATGACACACCATCTTTTCACCTCTGGCTTAACAGCCTTGGTCCTTTGCTGTGGAGAACTAGTAGCTGTATCTCTCCAGCCTGAAGTTTGCAAGGCTTTGCTAGCTTCTGCATAGCATATGCCTGCCTTCGCCAAAGCCTGACTTTCAGTACAGTTAGGATGCTGCTGTACTATATCAGTAGCCAGATTAGGTACAGGTATCTGCCACAAAGGAGGAGGGTTAGTCTGACCTTGCACGCCCATATTGTTAGTCATGCCCCAGGTATTTGGATAAGGACCCTGGGTTTGCATGCCAATATTAGTATTCATGCCCCATTGATTAGGATTCTGGGTTTGCATGTCAGTATTAGTATTCATGCTCCATTGATTAGGATTCTGGGTTTGCATGCCAATATTAGTATTCATGCCCCATTGATTAGGATTCTGGGTTTGCATGCCAATATTAGTATTCATGCCCCATTGATTAGGATTCTGGGTTTGCATGCCAATATTAGTATTCATGCCCCATTGATTAGGATTCTGGGTTCGCATGCCAATACCATCTGTGTTTATACCCCATGCATTTGAATAAGGAACAGAAAATAAATTCTGTCCAAAACCTTGTGGTGTACTGAAAACATCTGAAGTATACACAGGTATGTGAGTGGTTGTAGTACTATCACTAATGACTGGATTTTGCATATCCTGAGTGACCAAAGGTACTGTTGTAGTCTCAACTTCCACAGTCTCCTCACTAGGATTACCCTCTATAGCAAGACTAGTGGCCATTTTGGATCTAACTGATTGCTCTGGGACTGTTGACTAAGTATGACAGAACGCAAATGCAAAACGTTCAAATCCTCATCCAGTCTTTCAGAAATATCCTCATCACCTTGATCCTCAATATGTCCTTCACTCATTTAATATGTCTGAGCACTTTTATTTGATGTATCAACCCACTCATAAAATGCTGAGTCTAGTGGGGTTAATCTCTATTTCCCTAATTCTACGTCCCCACTTCACTGTATCCATCTAACCTTGTCAGTAATATTCCCCTCCCAGTTACAGGAAGATAAACTGACATAAAAAAGGATAGTTATGGTAAGTGACAGAGAATGGAACACATATAAAATACAGAAAGTATATTTATCTCAAGGGAATTCTGAGAAACCTTTATTTCCACTCATCAACTAACTAACGTGTGTTGATTCAAGTGTGTGTGTGTGTGTGGATTACTATGCATGGACACTACCTAGATGAAAGTCCAGGATGATGTTCCACATTCCACGTTCCACACTCCACCAGACTCCTCCAACCATACACGGCAGCCCGCTTGCTGTGGGAGTTAGCAAGCGACTGGTCGCCCTGCACCACGCCAGGCAGATGCCACAACGCACCACACACAATCGTGGCACCTCTCGGCCGCTCTCGGCTTTCCCCCTCTCAGCTCGCTTCGGCCGTCCGCGCCAGTTGCTAGAAGTCGCTAGTTGACCCACTCCTCACCGCACTGGCTTGAACTCTCCTTATCTCGCCTCTCGCACACGAGAGCGAGATTCTTGCCAGTTTGCGTTTGAAGATGGAGATATCTCGCACACCACAGGGCGAGATAACTGCCAGTTTGTGCTTAAGATAGGAATCTCGCACTGGCAGAATAATGGGAGGAATTAATGTGCACCACTCCAGTTTATCTGCTCCACTTAACTCACTGGTAATTAGTCCCCTTACAACAGTAGAGTAAGATTTTCTGTTTCACCTTCAGGAACGAGCGATTGCAAGGGTTACTGGTTCACAGCATAAATCCCTTTAGCACGTATCGTATCCCACCGCTGCCACCAATTTAATGTATCGGTACACGGCTAGCACTAAATATCGTGCCACCGCTAGCACCAATAAAATGTATCGTCGCACTGCTGGCCACCAATTTAATGTAGCCGTTATGGAGTAGCAGTTGACTACATATTAAGTGTTCTGCTGTATAGTATAACTAGACCACCGTGTTGGATCGACGACACTGTCTGTAGTACACGTCAGCTACTCGCCGTCACTGCCCGACACTTCCCACCAAAGGTCCTCTGCCACGAGAAAGTGGAAGCTGGTCTGTTATTAAGTGGTAGCGTAAGGTGACAGAAATGAGCAGATTAAATCTCTCTTTATTGGGCACAGAATAATATAACTGCGACCCGAGAGATATGTAAGAGCGACACAACCTCCCTTTAAAACTGTAAAACGGCCTCTGACGCTGTACACTCACCGTGCCGACTAGGGCGCGGTGCTGAGGTCAGCTAAAAAGTGAGGTGCCGAGCATTTACATATACTCTGGGCTTATGCAAAAAGTAGAGATAAATGACAACTCTACTAGCACATTATACACCTCTATTAAATGGTATTAAGTACATTCACATATACCAACATAATAAATAGTTCCCCAGGACTTTACACTTACGCACTATTAAGATATCTTTTCACTTCTCCTAACCTTCATTTTATAATTGAAACAGGGTGGCCCTTATAGTCTGCCATCCACCTTCTTCTCTATACCACAGCTAACAGCGAAATGATATTTGGTTGGTCATCATTCACACTTCATTACACACTTTTAATTATGACTAAACAGCTTTAAAAATTATTATGTAAAATGTATGATACTACAACTTCATATGGAAAAAGATGTTGACACCAGAACATCGCCATCATCACCATCATCATCATCATCATCACCATCATCATCATCACCATCATCATCACTACTACCAAGAATTACATAAAGAGGTCATCGTACTGAAGGGGTGAGTCAAGATATCTTTAAACGCCTTTTTGCAATCTAAAGAAAATCGTCGAGGCAAAAAAGAAAACAAATAAATAAAACACAGACGCCTTGATAATGACAGGGTTAAATGAGAGAGAGAGAGAGGGGGGGGAGGGGAAGAAGAGAGGTAGGTACTGAGAGGAAGGTGAAAGAGAGAGATGGGGTAGGGAGGTAGGTACTGAGAGAGAGAGAGAGAGAGAGAGAGAGAGAGAGAGAAGAAGGGAGGTACTCGTAGGTACTGAGAGTCAGGAAGACGAGAGATAGATGTGGGGTAGGGAGGTTGGTACTGAGAGAGAGAGAGAGAGAGAGAGAGAGAGAGAGAGAGAGAGGGGTGGGGTAGGAAGACAGGAAACAGACAGACAAAGAAGAAAGAGACAGGCAATGAAAGAGAGACATGAGAGAGTGGGAGAGGAGATAGAGAGACATAATGAGACGATGAAGGAAAGATAGTAGGGAGGAGAAGGACCTGGAGATAAGAAAGTGAGGCAGGATAGATATATTGGGAGAAAGGAAAGAGAGAAAGACAAGAAGAGGAAAAGAAAACATGGAGTGAAACAAAAGCAGACAGGAGAGGAGGTGGGAAAGTGAGACAGAGAAGTGAGAGAGGGGAGACAGACACGGGCAGGGAGGTGGAGGTGGGGAGATGGGATGAGGAGGAGAGGAGGGGTGGGGAGGAGAGGAAGACTTGAGGTTGGGTGTAGTAGAGGAGGGGTAGGAAGGAACGAGGGCGGATGGCGGAGGGTTGGGGTGGGGAGGACAAAGAGTGAGAGTGGAGAAGAGAAGGGATGAAGGTGGGAGGGAGGAGGGGGGAGGAGAACGAGAGAAGAATGAAGGAGGAGAGGAGAGGAGGGGACAGGGGAGAGACAAGGAGGAAGGGGAAGAGAGAAGGAGAGGAAGAGGGGAAGAGAGAGACGAAGGGGAGGAGGAGGAGGAGGAGAAAGATGGAAAGGGGAAGGGAGAAAAAGAGGGGCTTCGGGGTTGGGGGGAAGAAGACAAGGAAGCCCAAGACTCCAAGATGCGGGTGAGGGGGGGGGAGTAATGCTGGCTTCGTGAATGAATAATCTTTCCTAAGAGGCCGTCGCCATTCACTTGCTATTCATTGGCCTTCACACACACATCCTGCATCCACGCTAAACTATGCATTAACTTTGCAGGGGGTGGAGGAAGGGGAGGAGGCAGGGGATGGGGGAGAGGGGGGATGGGAGACGGGGAAGAGGGGAAATATATCGATCAACACCACCTGGGCCCGTATTTTCCTCAGGTAAGGAGGCTCCCTAGCACCTCTTCCATAGCGATTTATTATATACAAAACTACATGCATATACTCGTATATTTTATTTATTTATTTATTTAGTTATTGTTTTCTGTGGGACGATATCCAAGTCGCAATTAATTTTCCATATTTTTTAGGTATGCATTCTAATTAACCCAAAATTTTTCGTTCATATTCACATAGGGGTTTGTTAGTTTGCTGGTTTGTCTTTAGTCTTCGTGCGTTGCTTTTGTGTTGCGTCCAAATTTCCCAAAACATTTCGTACAAAAACACGAACGAATATTTTATTGCCTGTTTTGCGTTTCTTTGTGTGTGTGTGTGTGTGTGTGTGTGTGTGTGTGTGTGTGTGTGTGCAGATTTCCATAAACATACACACGATCCTATAGTCTTTTCACTTCATCAGTTTTCGTAATAATTTGGCTTATTGTTTCGTTCAGATTTTCCAAAACTCAACCTACATATAAACACAGGGATTATTGATTGGATTTTCATTGGCTTTTTTTTTTTTTTTTTTTTTTTTTTTTTTTGAGTACTCCCAGGGTTCTTTTTTGGGGGGAGGGGTCCACCTTTTTAACCCACCTGAAGACGATTTGGTGGTCTCCCTTCCTCAGGTGTGGTGAGGCCCAGAATTACCTATATTTTTACATGGATTTTCTTTCCTGAGAGAGAGAGACAGAGACAGAGACAGATGACTTCATGTTCCTCATATAGATTTCATTATTCTCGTTTCTTCTCGGTGATTATGATGGTGATGATGATAATGATGATTGTCACGGGGGGATGTGAATTTATGAATTAAGAATGCTAGATGTTGCTTGAAAATAGAGACAAGGAATTGACTTGTGAAAATCAAGCAGTAAGTTTACCTTACACCGGCTTACTTCGCCGATTCTCTAAAGATGAAAATTTATAAACTTTCTCAACAGTACACAGCAGAGACTAATTACTCACGAGTGCTGTTTGTAGTACTGTTAGCCTCTCGAGAAAGTGACTCCACCCCTGACAATCAATAACTAATGCTAATAATAATAAACAGGTTCTTGCTGATGCAAACTCCTGGCTGGCACAAGGGATTTAAGTTTGATACAAAAGAACTGGCCTAAGTACCAGTTAAGGATAATGTAAAGAGTTTGAGCAAACTAGGAGCATCAGCTAAAATAAGCTTAATGTGGAGAAATAAAACACGATTCTAATTACATTAAGCTCAAAGAAAAGAACTGTAAATTTAATGATTACAATGAAATAAATTTACATTATATGAATCTCAAAAATGAATTCAAAATAACAAGGAGAATACACTCACTCATTCAAAAGCTAAACACACGAAAGCCTAGAAAAACGAACAGAAGTACTGGTCAGTGGAGAAGAGCCGAACGAAAAGACTTGGCGCCCGTGATGATCATCTGTCTATCTATCTATCTATTGCCAGACGCCTCAATCCCGTTTGGGGTGGCCACAAACAAATCGCCTCCAAGTCACCCTGTCCCCCGCAATTTCACTGCCCTGCTCCCAACTCACACCCCCCTCTCTCATATACCTCTCCACCCCATCCCTCCATCTCATCCTCGACCTCACCCTCCCTCTTCCCCCCTCCACCTCACTCACATACACTCTCTTCGTCAGTCTTTCACCCTCCATCCTCTCCACATGGCCAAACCACCTCAGTGTGTTCCCCATAACGCTTCCTATCACATCCACATCCACACCACAACGCTCCTTTATATCCTCATTCATCAGCCTATCTCTCCATGTGACTCCACAGGCTCCTCTTAAATAACTCATTTCACTGCTCTCACTCTTGACCTATGTCCTTCCAACAACGTCCAAGCTTCACTTCCGTACGTTTGAGTTGGTATCACAATACTGTCATGTAGTAACTTTTTCACTTCCATGCTCACTTCCCTGTTTCTTATCACTGCTTTCAAAGAACCAGCAACCTTTCTTCCCTGCTGTACCCTTTCAAGCACTTCACCCTCCAAACCACCATCCTTACTCATCACACTACCCAAGTACTTAAACGTACTCACATTTTCCAATTCCTCACCATCCAACCTCGCTGTCCATTCACTGACTTCATCTCTCTCAAAGACCATCACTTTACTCTTCGCTACATTCACCTTTAGATTCCGTTTCTTACACACTCTCCCAAACTCATCCACCAAGCCTTGCAGCTCCCCTTCGTCTTCACTCAACAACACAGTATCATCTGCAAACAACAGTACAGGGAGTTTCCAAACACTATCCTCTCTCACCAGGGCCACTCCAGCATCCACTACCCTACCTTGTACCTCTTTTAATACCCCATCCATGTACAGATTGAACAACATGGAGACATGACACATCCCTGTTTCAACCCAACCTTCAAAGAGAAAAATTCACTTAGTTCACCATCCACACGCAATGCAGCCTTTGCACCATCGTACATACTCTTCACAGCATTCAACAACTTCCCATGTACTCCATATATTCTTAACACTGTCCACAATCCTTTTCTATCCACCCTGTCATATGCTTTCTCCAAATCCATGAAAGCCGCATACAAATTCTTTCCCTTCTCTAGAAACTTTTCCACCAAAGATCTAAGAAAGAATATCTGATCTACACAACCTCTTCCCTTCCTAAAGCCTCCCTGTTCTTCTCCAACTAATTTCTCTGTTCTTTCTCTAACCCTGTCAATAAGTATCCTACCATACACTTTTCCTATTATACTAAGAAGACAGTTCGATGATCATCAAACGCTGCAATTCGCTAAGCCCGCTTCGCCAATTCACCATCTAGGTAGAGATTCAGGAACTTGCTGCACAACGGAGGTGCTGCTCTATGCTGGGCACAAACTGTCCTACCCTCGAGGTGACTCAAAGCTGACTGATTTCAAACTATGAAAGGGGGACTGACTTCAAATTATGAAAAGGGGCGAGAGATGGCCGTGTTCGCCGGAAGTAGGGCGTGGCCTATATTCAACAGTCAACGGAAAGAAAGTGAGCGATATAGGCTCACAATAAATCACTCAGTGAAAGCACTGATGTCGTGGATAAGAATGATCACTTGTGAAACAGTGAGAAATGTTCTGAAAACCATCCCGATCGGAGTGAATTCAAGGACGATTGAACTGAGTGATGTGCAGTGGGAATTCCACTAGAATTCATGGTTTTCTCACTAAAGTACAATGTCACGAATTTATAAATACACTCGCGTGAATTTGTGACATTACGCCCCATCAAAATCAAATTTTTCTTCAGAAAATTTTTCGATATACATACATATAAATCCTAACTCAGTCACACAAGATTCACACTGTGGTGTGTGTACTATCCTGCTACAGGAGAAAATCACAGTCGCCCATGAGCGTAAAAACCTCGTATTTACGTTAATAGAAGCAAGCTTGAGGAAGAAACTCCGTGACGACAGTGAAAAATCCTGTACTCAGGTCAACTGAGTGAAAAGTTCGCTACATTTACATTAACAACTAATTGTTATGTAGCGTGATGTATGTAATACACGGTGTAGGTGTGACAGTTGTGGTGTAACTGTGCCTACATGTAAAATTATATAATACAAATCAATAGTAAATAGAGACAACGAGGCAGGAGAGAGGAGGCGGCAGCATGCGGCAGAGACGATCAGCTGATCTGCATGACAAAATTGCTACACCCGCCAGCTGCACCTGCGAAAGCAATCAAGGTGGAGCATCAAAAGTGTCAGTGCGACAAACAATTTTTATTAAATTACAGTTTCTCTCTCTTTCTCTCTGCCTAGCAGTCAGTTTATATGCTACAAAGAGTATGCCTTAGCCGAAAATTTTAAGTGACAGGCAAGCTTTGTACATTCGAGGTCGCCATTATTTTCGTATTGGATACATTATTAACCAGGAAACGTGGTCCCAGGACAGAATCTCAAAGGACCCTTATAGTTTACTGGTTAAACCCTAAACCTACATTATTATTAACCAGGAAACACTGTCCCAGGACAGAATCTCAAAGGACCCTTATAGTTTACTGGTTAAACCTAAACCTACATTATTATTAACCAGGAGACGTGGTCCCAGGACAGAATCTCAAAGGACCCTTATAGTTTACTGGTTAAACCCTACTCTACATTTACGATTAACATTGGCAAGCTGAGAATCCCTACGGAATCTCGGGCAGGTCACATTTTAACACCCACCGTGGGTGTGAACAGTCATGTGGATAATGTGCATTCTCCGGGAATCCTCAGAGAGGCCCACAGCTTGAGACACCACAAGATAATTCAAACACAGCCTCAGATTGTCCTTACGGGGTTCTTAAACTTCCCCCTTAACCTACGGAACATATGTATATACAGGCCATGGACATAATGTGTCCTGTGGGGCCAACAGGTGAGACATCAGGTCTGCACCCACATCACCACTGCCCTCTCTTTCAACTGACTTGGAGATTATGAGTGTGGATTCAAACAGCGCGGGAAGGAAATGTCTCGGATTGGTGGTACATTAACACACATTGCAGGAGCGCACAAAACTATCTATTTCTTGTCCCATTCCTGGCCAGAAAAAGTCAGCACGGATACGGCCCTGTGTTTTCCTTTTGCCCATGTGACCTCCTGAGGCTGAACAATGACCCCATTCTAACACTGCTTGGTGATACTAAGCAGGAACGACAAACTGCAGTCGAACCTCATCCTGGGGTGTTCGTGACTCATGGTACTGCCGTCCTTGTTTACGAAGGAACCTGGCTTGACCTCTCCGTGAATACTTAATCACTCTACCCTTTTGTTTCTTCCGCACGGCAGCAAGTGTCGGGTCAGAATGTTGTTCTTGGACAGCATCTTGGCCACAAATCAGATCTTGTGGTGATACAATGGTCACCGGGGTGACACAGTTAGGAGCCTTGGCCATGGCTCGTGTTACTGCAGCCGTAGTCTGAGTAGCATCATCTACGGTGCAACTATACTTGGCACCTGCAATGTTGCCTATAACAAGATCAAACAAAGGTTCTGGCATGACAACTGCGAGTGTCATACCAGTGTAAAATGGAGATGCCACCTGGATACGTGCCTCAGGGAACAATCTCACTGATCCATCAATAAGCTGAGCTTGGATCTGTCGACCTGTGTACTCCTCAGGCCGAACTAGACTCTGCCTGGCAGAGAAACCTGAGGAACCATTGTCTCTCAGGACCTTCACAGGAATGCCTCCCACAAACCCTGGCTGAACAAGGAAGGCACTGTTACCTGTGGGAGGGCCTGTGGAGGAAGCAGCCAGCCACTGATGAGGCTGCTGAATGAATGATGCAGCAAACATGGTGCCCTGAGAATTTGATACCTGAGGGGTCGTACTCAATGTCTGAGATGGAGCGTTGACAACCTGTGGCGGAGTGTTCACTGTCGCTGGGGAACTAGTGAACTGTGGGGAAGTACCCGTACTGCTACGGACGACACCACCGTGCTGCTGTTGAGGAATGAAGGCTGCGATCGCCTCCTGCCTCCGATACACTGGGTCTGGTTTTGAAAAGAATTGTCCTGACTGAGGGTTACATGGTTTGTCCTTGCTCTGCTACTGCTTGAAATACCGGTACTGCTGATGGTTAGGGTTCTGCTTGTCGTACTGCTTCCACTCAGGTTTTTGGGTGTTTTGCCCCTGGTCCTTCTTCTGAGGTTTGTTTGGACCTTGGCAATTATTCTGAGAATGGCCTTGATGCTGGGGTTCAGTCTGAGATGGTTTCCCAGATTAGTCAGCTTTCCTGTTCCAGGCGCGTTGCTTACGAGTTTGATACCCGTACTCAGTGAAGAATACCATCAGCCTTCTCCACCATTTGGCTGGCATCCTTTACCTGGCAGATCTTAAGCTGAGCCATAAGCTTAGCAGGCCATGACTTTTCTAGCTGCGTGCACAACATAAGGTCAGTTATCCTCTCTCATGTGAGAGGAGTTTCATTTTTCTCCATCCACTCGTCTAAGTAAGCAGTAAGCCGATCAAGAAACTGAACAGCAGTCTCCTTTTCTTTTAGACGTGCCCTCATAAACTGACTCCTGGTGTCGTCAACTGTGAGATCATATGCTTTGATGAGTGCAGCTTTCATCATCTCATACATGTGATTGTCTCCACGAATTCTGTGGAGAATATCAAGGGCAGGGCCCTCAAACAAGCTAAGAAACTGGAGTCGCTTAGCTGCCTCATCCAGCTGGTACAGCTGAGCCATGTCTTCAAAACGAGCTATGAATGGCTCAATTCGCTCGCCTTCCTTGTATGGAGGAAGCTTGATGTGTGGGGTCGCCAGAACATGTGTAGGGAGAGCGCTCGTGGAGCTTGGGTTAGCTGCACCAGATGTGTCTGAAGCCAAGGAGTCTCACTTGAGCCTCAGCATCTCAAGTTCATGTTTCTCACGTGCCACGCGCTCGGCACGTTCGTGTTCTTGTTCTCTCTCTCAATGTTCTCGCTCATATTCACGTTCTCTTTCACGTTGTTCTCGCTCGTGTTCGCATTGTTTTTGCTCATGTTCACGTTGTTCTCGCTCGTGTTCACGTTCTCTCTCGCGTTCCTCACGCTGAATTCGACGCTCTTCATGAGCATCATTCTCACGTTGCTGCACGTAACTAAACCGTGAGAGCACATACTCCTTTATTTGTTCAGGGTCGAAAAGCCCCATATCTTTGGCTCCCTGTACATATATATTAGTAATGATGCTAACTCAACTAAGGCTGAGTAGACTAAAGACTGAGTACTAAATGCTATTTTGCAGAGAAATGCCAATAATCAAAAGTAAAGAATATAGGCACTGGTTGGTGGTGACCAGTTTTGTCTAGTTAAACTGGTAAAGAAAGAAAATTAAAAAAGAAACAACTGACTGGGAAAACTATTATGTACAATTAATAGAAATGAATCAATAACCACCAGTAAGATAGTGCCTATAGACTTTAATGATAAATACCTAAGTGTGAGTGAGTATTATCTCGTTAATAACTTGAGAGCTAGGAGTTAATATCCTGGAATGAGGTCGCCAGATGTCACGAGGGGATGTGAATTTATAAATTAAGAATGCTGGATGTTACTTGAAAATAGAGACAAGGAACTGACTTGTGAAAATCAAGCAGTAAGTTTACTTTATGTGACTTACTTCACCGATTCTCTAAAGACGAGAATTTATAAATATTCTCAACAGTAAACAGCAGAGACTAATTACTCACGAGTGCTGTTTGTAGTACTGTTAGCCTCTCAAGAAAGTGACTCCACCCCTTACAATCAGTAACTAATGCTAATAATAATAAACAGGTTCTTGCTGATGCAAACTCCTGGCTGGCACAAGGGATTTAAGTTTGATACAAAAGAACTGGCCTAAGTACCAGTTAAGGATAATGTAAAGAGTTTGTGCAAACTAGGAGCATCAGCTAAAATAAGCTTAATGTGGAGAAATAAAACACGATTCTAATTATATTAAGCTCAAAGAAAAGAACTGTAAATTTATTGATTACAATGAAGTAAATTTACATTATATGAATCTCAAAAATGAATTCAAAATAACAAGGAGAATACACTCACTCACTCATTCAAAAGCTAAACACACATAAGCCTAGAAAAACGAACAGAAGTACTGGTCAGTGGAGGGGAGCCGAATGAAAAGACTGGGCGCCCGTGATGAACATCAAACGCTGCAATGCGCTAAGCCCGCTTCGCCAATTCACCGTCTAGGTGGAGATTAAGGAACTCGCTGTACAACGGAGGCGCTGCTCTACGCTGGGCACAAACGGTCCTACCCTCGAAGCGACTCAAAGCTGACTGACTTCAAACTATGAAAGGGGGCGAGAGTTGGCCGTGTTCGCCCGAAGTAGGGCGTGGCCTAACTTCAACAGTCAATGGAAAGAAAATGAGTGATATACGCTCACAATAAATCACTCAGTGAAAGCATTAATGTCGTGGACAAGAATGATCACTTGTGAAACAGTGAGAAATGTTTTGAAAACCATCCCGATCAGAGTGAATACGAAGACGGTTGAACTGAGTGATGCGCAGTGGGAATTCCACAAGAATTCGTGGTTTTCTCACTGAAGTACAATGTCACGAATTTATAAATACGCTCGCGCGAATTCGTGACAATGATGATGATGATGATGACGATGACGATGGTTAGTGAATATGATGATGATGATGATAATGATGCTATGGTGGTACCATTCTTAACTGGCGGTTTGGGTGGGGCACGAACCTCTGTACAGTGTTGCCACGTTTTCCATACCCGCTATGCCACTCTCTCTCTCTCTCTCTCTCTCTCTCTCTCTCCTGGGGGGAGATGTGCGTTACCCTATGGAATTTTGTTTCTTTTATGTCTTATAAACTTGTGCTCTCATTTCTTTATTTTGTTTTTTATTATATTATTGTTTTACATATGGCGCCAGATGACCTCGGTGTTGCGGCGCCTTGATTTGTTTTCACTGAATCATTCTCGCCCTCTTTCCTTCCCTCCCTTCATCTTTCCCTCAGCTTGACAATGCACTCAACACTGCCCCTGGCCTGCCTTCTCTCTCTCTCTCTCTCTCTCTCTCTCTCTCTCTCTCTCTCTCTCTCTCTCCTGGGGGGAGATGTGCGTCTCCCTTGGGAATTTTGTTTCTTTTATGAGTGACATAAACTTGTGCTTTCATTTCTTTATTTTGTTTTTATTATATCTAGTTACATTTAAAAATACTATTGTTTTACATATGGCGCCAGATGACCTCACTATTGTGGCGCCATGATTTGTTTTCATTCAATCACTCTCTCCCTCCTTCGTTCCCTCCCTTCCTCCATCTCTCACTCAGCTGCACTCAACACTGCCCCTTGCCTTCCCCCCCCCCTCTCTCTCTCTCTCTCTCTCTCTCCTCTCTCTCGTCTGTGGTATTTCAGGATACATTTTGGTTATTTTCTTTTACGTTATAATGTACACTCGCTCCAGAAAGTATCGGTGCAGAATATGTGTTAAATATTATGACACGCGGAACAAAGGAAACTGGAAATTGCGGTTCTGTCCTCCCACACGCAGGCATCTCTGACGATAAATGACTGCTATATCAGATACCTCTTGTGTCCTTAATGATGAGTAGGGAATGGCCGTAGATGTTATAATATATACAGGTATTAACGGGCTATCACTGCCACATGGTCGAATCATTCCGGATGACATCGGACCCACAGTGCACCGATACTTTCTGGAGCGAGTGTACATATTGTAAATTTGACTTTATTTCCACACCACCCAGGAGGTAAAAGTCTTGGCGGGTCTTTTTTTAAGAGGTGTCCCCAAACAGGCCTATGATAGAGGAAGCTCTGGCCAGGTGGGACTGGGTGTGTGTGAGTGTTGCCGCTCACGAGGGTTTAATGTTTTTTTTTTTTTTTCCACTAAGAAATTGACATATTTTTACTTATACTCCGGCACATTATCTTATAATCATAATTGTGACATTATTACCAACCCCAGAAATACGGTAACAGCCAATAAAAGTGACTACTTTTTTTTAAAGCAACACTGTAAAATATTGATGCCACGTTTCTGTATTGCCGTATAAATATTTTACGCATAATAAGTTTACTGTTCTTTCATATATTATAATACACACGTTACCAGTATATTCTTATGTGTTTATCTTATTGTGATGCCTATTACATATATCAGAGCCGTTCACATAGCGGGTATGGAACACATGGCATCACTGTACAGAGGTTCGTGCCCCACCCAAACCGCCACTTAAGAAAGGTACCACCATAGTGATGGTGGTGATGGTGAGTTAAGTGAATATAAGCGGTGGCGATGATGATGATGATGATTATGACGACGAGAAGGAGGAGGAAGAGGAGGAGGAAAACAGTAATGATGATGATGATGATTATGATGGTGATGGTGGTGGTGGTGATGATGAGGATGATGATCGTAAAGAGGAGGAGGAGGAAGATGGTGATGATGATGATGATGATGATGATGATGAAAATGATCAGGATGTGGATGAGGGACGAGGATGAGGATGAGAAGGAAAATAGTAATAATGATGACGATGATGATGATGATGGTGGTGGTGATGATGCTACTGATGCTCTTAGTACCAGTGATGATGATGATGATGATGATGATGATGGTGGTGGTGGTGATGGTGGTGATGCTACTGATGCTTTTAGTACCAATGATGATGATGATGATGATGATATGCAAGGAAGAGGGCATCAGCTTCATCTGTCATATTGTGTCTTTGCTGATGTTTGCAGCCTGTATCCGCCTCCCTCCCTTCCTCCCTCACTTCTCTCCTTTCCTCCATCATTCCCTCTTCCCCTCCCTCCATTAGTCACTTTCTCCCCTTCACACCTTTCCTTCTCCATCCCTCCTTTCCCTCCCTCCCTTCCTCCCTTCTTCACTCGTTTTCCCTCTCCCTCCCTCCCTTTCATCTCTTCTAAAACCGCCCTTCCACCTAAGCTCTCTCCCTCCCTCCTTCTCTCCCTCCCTCTCTCCCTCCCTCTCTCCCTCTCTCCCTCCCTCCCTCCTTCTCACATTTTCCTTCCTTCTCTCCCTCCCTCCCTCCCTTCAGCATAACCATCCCCACTTCCTCCCTGCCTACCTCCCTTCATCCCTTCCTCCCTCACTTCCTTCCTCCCAGCCTCACGCACTCACTCACCAAGTCACCCCTTCCTCTCTCTCTCTCTCTCTCTCTCTCTCTCTCTCTCTCTCTCTCTCTCTTATACAGTACTTTCTTTTCCTCCTGTTTCCTCTTGTTTCTCCTCTCCCCTTCCTTTTCTCTTATCTTCTTGCCTCCTCTCTTTCCTCTTCTCTTCCTGTCCACTCTTTCCTCATGTCTTTCCTTTCCTCCTCGCTCCTTCTCGGCTTTCTCTCCTCCTTTTTCATGCCATAAACAAGAGAGCCATTTTCCTACCTTACACACACACACACACACACACACACACACACACACACACACACACACACACACACACACACACACACACACACACACACACACCACACGCAAATCTTATGGTGTGACACAACAGCCGAGCAGACGTAACGCTATCCGGAGATGCAACACGGTATAGCAACATTCTCTCTCTCTCTCTCTCTCTTTTAATTTGTCTGCATTATCGTTCTTAATTTACATACCTATAGCCTATATCTTTCCATATCCATCTATATCAATCAGTCTGTCCATCTATCTACCTTTCCATTTATCTATCTATCTATCTGTTTATCTATCTGCTAATACCTAAACATTATTCAAGCCAGTCTGGAAGCTTTCATCTTAATGCTGTGTCAAGTATGTGGGACTAATTCTTTTTCTCCTTGCGACAGTTCACGAGCAGGTAAAAGTCAAGACGCAGGAATATGCAGCCGAGAGAGAGAGAGAGAGAGAGTTACACCCCTAGTTATATGGATACACAGACCATACAGACCTTGCGATTCATTCTACGTTCCGGTATTAAGTCTTAAAGTTTAGATAGGCAATTTGATACTAAAAAATAGGTTCATATTCGATGGATGGTAGTGAAATAGTTAATGTAGTTTGTTATTAAACATGTAATTATCATCGTCATCATCATGATCATCATCATTATCGTATCGTTATCTTTATCTGTATCTTCGTCATCATCATCATCATCATAATCATCATCATTATCATCACCATCTTCTTCTTCGTCTTCGTCATCATCTGCATCATTTTCATCTTAGTCATCAGTATCATCTATATGATCATCATCATCACTATCAGCATTATACTCAACTTCACCATCATCGTCATCATTATCAGCATTATATTCATCTTCATCATCATCATCATCATCATCACCATCATCATCTTCATCCTAGTTATCATCAATATCACCCATATCATCATCATCATCATCATCGTCGTCATGATCATCAGTTACCCCTTCACTGCAGTCGTCCTACCTATCTATCTATCTATTGCCAGACGCCATAATCCCGTAAGGGGTGGCCACTTGCCTTTGAGTTATTTGTTTTACGAGGAGGGGCACTCACCCTCCACCAACCCACTTGCTGACACGTAGGGAGCACGTATGGTTTGGTTAGGCTACATGGTTACCACCCAGCTTTGTAAATGGTTTCTTGGCTTACAGGAAACCATCTGGCTTGTCACTCAATGTAAAGCCACCTGTAAAGGAAAGAAAAACAATAAGAAGTGACAGGAAACATGGGAGAAATAGGAAGAGAGGAGAGCAGGCACAGAAAAAGAATGATACAGGCTAAGGAAGAAGTAGGCAGCACTACATCAAGTGAGTGGATGATGGTCGCCACCACCTACCACTGATAAACAATAATAATTTTGACGCTCTTGTACCTGATTATAAAATGTTTACAGTTTATTTCTACCTGACAGGTAGGACGGAAGGTACATTAAATATTTGCAGATTTATTTGTTCATTAAATATCAGGATCCGAAAATTTATGGATGAAAACTTGGCAAAAAGAGAGAGAGTTTGTTTCATATGAAAAAAAAAAATCTTGAATTAAAAAAGAAGTAGACTAAAGAGATTTTTTCTGTTAATTCCTAAAGTTTTTTAAAGGTAAATAATAATGACTTTTTTCTTTTCTTTCAGGTAAAGGTGGAATCTTAGTAACCATGGCAACCGGACATTAAAACAGATTGGACATCTTTCATCCAGGTAATCTAAGATGATCCTGTTTACCTGTGTGACGTCCTTAATTACCCCCAGACGATCCTGTTTACCTGTGATATCCATAGTTACCCCCAGGCAATCCTGTTTACCTGTGTGACATCCTTAATTACCCCCAGACGACCCTGTTTACCTGTGACATCCTTAATTACCCCCAGACGATCCTGTTTACCTGTGTGACATCCTTAATTACCCCCTGTTTACCTGTGACATCCTTAATTACGCCTAGACGACCCTTTTTACCTGTGACATCCATAATTACCCCCAGACGATCCTGTTTACGTGTGACATCCTTAATTACCCCTGTTTACCTGTGACATCCTTAATTACCCCCAGACGATCCTGTTTACCTGTGACATCCTTAATTACCCCCAGACGATCCTGTTTACCTGTGACATCCTTAATTACCCCCAGACGATCCTGTTTACCTGTGCCACGTCCTTTGTTAAGAGTGAATCAAGGAGCCTCAGTGTCTTACTAATAGCTCCATTTACCCTCTCACGATATACGTAACTCTAGATACCTATACCATGAAAAATCACGTATTATCTTCATATAATACCAACCTAGGAGTGTTAATACCGTCTCATTAACCCTTTGATTTCGGGTTAAGGCTCCCTAACACCTCCCACTGAGCGACTTACTCTTGGTGATTAATATCCTTTTGTTTGTTATTTAATGCTGAGTATGGTGATGATGGAAGGATTTATATAACAGACGAGGACAGTAAGGTCTCATAAACTGAATAAATCGCTTAGGAAAAGGTGTTAGAGAGCTTTAATGAATGCTCCCCTTGTCTTTCCCCTCATCACTCTTCCCCTCGCTCTCTCTCATCCCCTCCTTCGTGTAGCATTGGATTTCTATTTTCTTTTTTTTTATTAATCTCCTCTCTCTCTCTCTCTCTCTCTCTCTCTCTCTCTCTCTCTCTCTCTCTCTCTCTCTCTCTCTCTCTCTCTCTCTCTCTCTCTCACACACACACACACACACACACACACACACACACACACACACACACACACACACACACACACACACACACACACTCCAGCATGTAAGAGGTTAACGTGTCTGACATCTGGTCTTGCATGGCGAAGGCATGAATGAGTCTACATACATACATACATACATATATACATACAGATAGGCAGACAGACAGACAAACAGAGGCACACCCAATACAGACAGAAAGGCATGAAATAACATACATACAGACATACACGCAGACAGGTGTGATATATAAATACATATTGTCATTCAGTATGGTATGTGATTCTGTTTAGTTTATAATCTGTTTGTAGACGTTGTATACCTCGATAGATAGATAGATAGATGGGTAGGTAGATGGATAGGTAGATGGATGGATAGAAGGATAGATAGATGGATAGATGGGTAGACAGATGGATAGGTAGATGGATGGATGGATGGACAGTAAGATGAATAGCTAGACGGATAGACAGGTGGATAGATGGATAGATGGATGGAAGGATAGATAGATAGATAGGTAGATAGAACTACTCATAGCAAATATTCGCACACACTGTCATAAAGTAAAAGTGAAATTAAAGATTTATATATGTAAGAGTAATTAAGGATGAAACTACCGTTGCATTATTGTATGAAAGTCAACCTTATTGCATATTAACGTCTGCAGGAGAGAGAGAGAGAGAGAGAGAGAGAGAGAGAGAGAGAGAGAGAGAGAGAGAGAGAGAGAGAGAGTAGAATGCACAGAAGTGTATTTTATCCGAAGAATTTGTTGAAGCGTCTGAGAGAGAGAGAGAGAGAGAGAGAGAGCCAGAGAGAGAGAGAGAGAGAGAGAGAGAGCCAGAGAGAGAGAGAGAGAGAGAGAGAGAGAACGCCACTGAATAACTGAGATGAATACATTTCCTTACGGTATGCATGTGTGTGTGTGTGTGTGTGTGTATTTATATAACCACTTCAAAGTATGAAGGAGTAATCATTATGTAAGGACATGTATATATATATATATATATATATATATATATATATATATATATATATATATATATATATTATATAATTATAATTATATATATATATATATATATATATATATATAATTATATATATATATATATATATATATATATATATATATATATATATATATATATATATATATATATATATATATATATATATATATATATAATTATATATATATATATATAATTATATATATATATATATATATAATTATATATATATAATTATATATATAATTATATATATATATATATACAGTATATATATAATTATATATATATATATATATAATTATATATAATTATATATATGTAATTATATATATATATATATATATATGTAATTATATATATATATAATTATATATATATATATATATATATATATATATATATATATATATATATCGTTTCGTTTCGTTTTTAAAGGCTCCAACATGCTTGCATGTGTCGGCCTTGGTCACCTAATGGCGGCTCTCCACGCTGCACGATCCATTGCAGCCTCCCTGTTCAGTCCCTTAACCCTAAGGTCACACTTAATGACCTCGTCCCATGTCTTTCTCGGTCTACCCCTCATAACCCCACCCCCAATATTAACACTTCTCACCTTCCTCACCCAATTATCATCCCCCATCCTCTCCACATGTCCAAACCACCTCAATCTACCTCTCCTCATCACAACACCAATACACTCCAGTCCCATCCTACCTCTCAACTCTTCCATTGTAAACACAGCCCCTCCAGGCCTTGGACGCAGGGACGCACTGCACATCCACCTAATCATTGTCATTTCTGTACGTCTGAGCCGGCGAATGTCTTCCTCCTTCACTGCCCAGGTCTCACTGCCATACAGCATTACACTCCTAACACATGCTGCATACAAAGACCCCTTAGCACGTAGGGAGAGCCCTCTCAATGTCAGGAGAGGCAAGAGCTCCCTGAACTTCTTCCAACCACTTCTCACCCTAGCCACAGACTCCAGCCCCACCTCCAGCACACAACATGTCTCCCAAATAACAAAACTCTTCCACACACTCAAGAGATTCACCAGCAAGTTCAATCCTTTCACGTCTGACGATCTCCACCTGCTCACCCCGGCACGCCGTACACATAAAATCAGCATTATCTCGCAGTCTACCTCTGATACCACTACATCTCTTATGCACCCATTTATCACGCACACCGCACAAGATGGAATTATTTCCCACGCCCTTGTGGCAAACTGCACATGGCCACTCTCCCTCGTCTTTGACAGTACCGCCACCAACCCTAGATATCATCACTTTTGTTTTATCTGCATTTACCCTTAAACCCTTTTGCCCCATACCATCTCTCCACTTCCTAAACCTTTCCTCCGCCTCCCTTTCATTCTCTGCAATCAACACCAAATCATCAGCATACAACAACTCCCACGGGAGTCCGTTTCTAAAGTCACGTGAAAGGGCTTCAAGTACCATGATAAACAACATGGGACTCAAGACTGACCCCTGATGCACACCAGCATTCACGGAAAACTCATCACTCAAATCTCCATTCACTCTCACCTGGGTGTGAGCACCCACATACATGGCCATAACCACCCTAACCAGCCACTCCTCCAAGCCAAGCATTCTCATTGCCCACTTCACCACCTCTCTAGGGACTCTGTCAAAGGCCTTTTCCAAATCAACAAAAACAAAATAAAGATCCCTTCTCCTACCAATATATTTTTCCTGAAGCTGTCGAACAATGAATATGGCATCAGTGGTCCCCCTACCTGGCATAAACCCAAACTGCATCTCATCAATATTTACTCTTTCTCTAATCATACCTTCTAAAACTCTCTCCATTACCTTCATTATCTGATCTAAAAGCTTTATACCTCTATAATTTTCTCTTTCCAGGGCATCACCCTTCCCTTTATACACATTTACAATTACACTCTTCAGCCAATCATCTGGGACAACACACTCACAAATAATCCTATTTATCAGGTCAGTGACTAAACTAACCCCTATATCGCCTGAGGCCGTCAACATTTCGGCAGTCAACCCAGACACACCTGCTGCCTTCCCCACCCTCATCCTGCCTATTGCCTCACTCACAGTAGCAATATCAATCAAAGGCCAAGGGCCAGACACTGGATCTGCTGGCTCCAAACCTTCCCTGTCCCAGTCAAACTCCTCATTCAACAACCGGTTATAATGCTCTCTCCATGCATCTTTAATATCCTCACTGTTCACCATTACCCTTCCTTCATCATTCTTCACACACCGCTCACCTATGATATCCCGATTATCCCTCTTCACCTGACCTGCCACCCTAAATATATTTTTCCTTTCCCCATGATTTAGGTTATCAAGTAATTGTCTCTGTGACTCAGACTTTGCCCTGTATACCTCTCTCCTAGCCCTACGCTTGGCAGCCAAATATTCCTCTTTGCTACCACCCTTCTTCCATTCCCGGAAAAGCCTTCTTTTCTCCTTAATTGCAGCTTCTACACCCTCATCCCACCACCAAGTTACTTTATGTCTTGGTGGTCCTCTTGTCCAGCCGCATGTTACATCAGTAACTCTCAAGAAATTGTTCTTGAGGGCTCTGTACTGTTCATTAACGCCTACAGCTCCCTGTTCAGTCACCACTCTCCTCAACTCGCTATAGAAGGCAACCCTTACTACTTGGTTTTTCAGCTTCCATATTTTCCTCCTAGGTACACCCGAAAGCACTAATCTCTCCCCCCTGGTAGCCGGAGTCACGACCAGTGAGCGACCAGGCGATCGAACACCCAACATCCACCGCCCCTCCCCCAACTCAGTGAAAGCTTTGGTGGATAGATGTGGAACGGATAAAGCTGGTGATGTTACAGTGTGTCATGATCGTTTTTATACACAATCAGAACCAGTAGGGGTAAGTACAGTATTTAAAGGGATTTAATGTGTAATACTGTGCTTGTTATCCACAACATATGAGGAAGGCACGAAAATGAAAGAAGACCTACAACGTAATGTGTTACTGTCCTCTATTACAATGTAACAAATAATTATAGTATACTGAACAGCATCTGTTGAAAGATACGATGTCTTTTCTCATACATTCTCGTTCCAACCTCCATTATACATTCTCACTCCCACCTCCACCACCCTTCAATCTGGGTTGGTGTCTCCACAAAACGCCTCTCATACCCTATCGTCCCCCACTCCCACCCATTGTTAACCAACATAAACAGAGATAATGATGAAATGATCCGTCAGGTACTGATCATATTATATCATCATACACCACTGCATGAAGCACCGACAAATAAATAACATACAATACCCCGGTATACCTGCCAACCATTTCATCCTGTTGTAAGATGTTACGTGACATAAGCACTGTAAGTTGGACCTTGTGTTACAAGGACATACGGTTGTCTATCGTTAACACAGGTTGAGTGGTTTTGGACGTCCATTAATTCATATGAGCGTGGCAATTCAAGCCTTACATTATCAACACGTAAGGTTTATGTTCCTGTCATTATAAGATGAACGAAACGAATCAGGGATCGGCTCTGACGAACCAAAGCTCTCTGTTTTAACGGAAATATTCCGACCTCTTGTCACATCAGTGACACAATGTCATTATATACGACTGAATGTGTGTCAGTGGTATACGTAATGATACTGTGTCACTGTTGTGACAAGAGGTCGGTTTATTTTTGGTAAAGCAGAGAGTTGTGGTTCGTCAGAGCCGATCCCTGATTCGTTTCCTTCATTCGGTAATGGCAGGAACATAAACTTTACGTGATTATAATGTAAGGATTAAATTGCTATGTTCATATGAATTAATGGAGGTCCAAAACCACACAACCGATAAACAAACGTATATCTTTGCAACACAAGGTCCAACTTGCAATGCGTTTTTCATGTAAAAGCTTTCAACAGGATGAAATATTTGGCAGGTAAACCGGAGTATTGTATGTTATTGATTTGTTGGTGCGTAATACAAAGATGTATGATAATATCAAGATGATCAATAACTGACTGATCATTTCATCATTTTCTTTGATTATGTTGGTTAACAATGGGTGGGAGTGGGCTACGAGAGGGTACGAGAGGCGTTTGGTGAAGACAGCAACCCTGAGAGAAGAGTGGTGGAGGTGGGAGCGAGAATGTATGAAAAACATCACATCTTTCATCAGATGCTGTTCACTACACTATACTTATGTGTAACATTATAATATGGTATGTAAGTATATAGACAATAACACACAATGTATCGTAAGTCATCTTTCATTTTCGTGCCTTTCTCATATGTTGTGGATAACAGCACAGTATTACACATTAAATGCCTTTATATATTTACTCCTTCTGGTTCTGATTGTGTATAAATACGATCATGACACACTGTAACATCACCAGCTTTATCCGTTCACATTTATCCACCAAAGCTTTCACTGATTTGCGGGAGGGGCGGTGGATGTTGGGGTTCGATAGCCTGGTCGCTCACTGGCCACGACTCCGGCTACCAGGGGGGAGTGATTAGTGCTTTCGGGTGTACATAAGTCCTCTTTTTCATCACTTGTTCTTTAAGCACCATATCACAAATCAATAGTTTGTGCTGCTGCACACACTCCTCACTTCCTATAGCTTTAACATCCCTCACTAACCTCCTATCGGCCCTCCTAACCAGAAAATAATCTATCTGACTGCTATTTCCCCCAGACTCATACGTAATTAACCTACTGTCTCTTTTCCTAAAATATGTGTTGCACACAATCATGTCCGTTGCCTCCCCAAACTCGAGTATCCTTTCCCCTTCTGCATTCCTTAGACCATATGCACATCCTCCATGCACTCCTTCATAACCTTGTGCTGCTTCACCTACATGACCATTTAAGTCCCCTCCCAAAATCACTATCTCATCATCCCGCATACCACCCACTACACGTATTAAATCATCCCAAAATCTATCTTTCTCTAATTCATCCAATCCTGCCTGTGGAGCATATGCCGATACTCGTATAATCACAGCTATCTTTCTTCCCAACAGAATTTTCACTACCAATATCCTATCGCTTACTCTCAAAACATTCATAACATATTCCACCCATTTCTCCGCAACCATCACACCAACACCTCCATATCCGTCTGTCCCCTCCTGCCAAAACAACTTATAGCAACAGTCCTTCCCAACAATCTTTCTGGCTGATCCACCCCTGTACCGGACTTCCTGCAAACACGCCACATCCACCCACCTCCTACTGAATGCCTCAACGACTTCCCCTGCTCTTCCCCTCAAACTTCCCACATTCCATGAACCCACCCTCATCCCCATGGGTGATTTACTGTCCTCAGGCTTGCTTTGAAACCTTTTTTGTTTTGTCATCTTCAGTATTAATAAATGGGGACAGACACAGCACAGGCCCCACTCACTGCACAATCCCAGGTCCAGGCAATGGATCTGGGACCCCTAGCCCACCAGCTTACCAGTGGCTGTGGTAGTGGCCTCGGGGCACCCTGCCAGGACAGCTGCAGGGACACCCTCCAAGCGCGTCTTGGCACTGCAACCATCCCGCCATTATACACCCACTGATAGGGCAGCCTCCTGGGGCACTACTCCCAGGTTCGGGCCCCTCTCTATTGGGCGGAAGCGGCAGCCTGGGAACCGCAATGCCCTGTACCCTCTAGCACAGGCCCGAGCCCCATCTCACCCTGGACCCATGATCTATGCCGGCGGAACCCCCGCCACGCCTCCCCCCAGAAGTCCGCCACTAGGTAGCGGGGGCAAAGTTTTCTGGCCGCATGCCCTTACTGGCGCCAACCCCTGTAACGTAGTGGGATACGTTGTGTGAAATGTAAAGTGCATGTGGTGCAGTGCATAGATAGTTAGAGGAAATGTTTGGGAGAGTATGCTGGTCTACTCTCCATGTTACTGTCACACTGAAAAGGTCAGCAAAGGGGGATGGTTAGATAGCTAGTGAAACAGGAGCTCCAGCTCTCCCTATCACCAGCATAATTATATATATATATATATATCATCAGCCGTTTGAGTGTCCACTGCAGGACCGGCCTCTCTAGACCGAAGTGGCTGTCTGGTAGAAATTGTATGTAGGGTGAGAAGTGTTTGTAAGTGTAATTGTAGTGTTGGAGTGGCTTTGGATGTGTGTGTTGTCTCTGAACCAAGTGTAATCGGCCCGCGCAAGCCGACTGGGTGCAAGCATACTTTATAGTATGCGACACAGGTTCAACCACAGCAACCCTTATGTCTGCCAAAGCAGTACTTGGCAGAAAGAACGCTTCCAAAGTTTATTACCCTGGCGGGGCGCGAACCCTTGTTTTCCCATGTACGAAAACACGCATTCTACCACTGTACCACAGAGGCTCCATATATATATATATATATATATATATATATATATGTGTGTGTGTGTGTGTGTGTGTGTGTGTGTGTGTGTGTGTGTGTGTGTGTGTATAAGCATGTACGTCTATCCATGAGTGTAAGTTCCTGTGTACGCATGTGTGTCCATGTGTGTAAGTCTCTGTGTGCGTATGTGGGTGCATGTGTGTATGTACGGATATCCATGTGTTTAAGTCCCTGTGGACGTATGTGGGTCCATTTATGTCTGTACGTATATCCATGTACGTAAGTCCCTGTGTACTTATGTGTGCATTCATGTGCACCAGCAGCCGTCCACAATCATCAACATGGACGGTGCGAGCTGAGAAGATACTGCTGTTAGAACCTATTATGTGACGAGCCTCTCTGGGGTGTGTTGCAGGGTGTTTTGCAATCTCTGGGGTGTGTTGCAGGGTGTGTTGCAATCTCTGGGGTGTGTTGCAGGGTGTGTTGCAATCTCTGGGGTGTGTTGCAGGGTGTGTTGCAATCTCTGGGGTGTGTTGCAGGGTGTGTTGCAATTTCTGGGGTGTGTTGCAGGGTGTTTTGCAATCTCTGCGGTGTGTTGCAGGGTGTGTTGCAATCTCTGAGGTGTGTTGCAGGGTGTGTTGCAATCTCTGGGGTGTGTTGCAGGGTGTGTTGCAATTTCTGGGGTGTGTTGCGGGGTGTGTCGCGATGTCAGGGGTGTGTTCCAGGAGGTTACTGTCTCTGGGGTGTGTTGCAGGGTGTTGATGTCTCTGGGGTGTTGCAAGCTCTGGGGTGTGTACTGGGGTGCTGCAAACTCTGGGGTGTATTACAGCATGTGTTGCTGTCTGTGGGGTGTATTGGAGAGAGAGAGAGAGAGAGAGAGAGAGAGAGAGAGAGAGAGAGAGAGAGAGAGAGAGAGACAGAGACAGAGACAGACAGACAGACAGAAAGAGAGAGAGAGAGGGAATAATTATTGCTTTTCTATTCCAGTTGGTGATATATAGACAAATAAAATCAATACCAGCTTGCTGTTGTGTTGGGTCTTCCTTGCTAAGTAAAAATAAAAATGTGTTACTGGTATTATTGTGTGTCAGTCTTAACTTGGCCTAGATTTTCGGACTATTGTTGCCCATTTCACGTGAGTCAGTGGCAGAAGAAGACAATATTACGGCTCTGCATCCTTTCCATAGCACTTCTTCGTGACTAGCATCGTATTCAAGTTTTAATCTCTTGTTATAACTCAGTAACGAAATATGACAAGTTGTACATTCCATACTTTCCATTTCACTTCTTCGTGATTAGCACCATCATTTAGTGCTTCTCTCTCTCTCTCTCTCTCTCTCTCTTAATACATACCTATCTCATTCTTTCTGGCTTTTCTTTATCTTTTCCTCCCCTCCTCCCCCCCCCTCTCTCTCTCTCTCTCTCTCTCTCTCTCCAGACGCCATAATCCTACAAGAGGTGGCCACAGACAAATCACGTCCATGTCACATTGTCCATCCTCATCAGGCTGCCCTCCCTCCCGACTCACATATCTCTTATTCATATATCCCTCCACTCCATCCCTCCACCTCAACCTCGATCTACACTCTCATCCACTGTACATGCTTCTCCACCTCATCCTTGGTCTCCACTCTCATCCACATACCTCTCCACCCTATCCCTTCACCTCATCATCGGTCTCCCCCTCCCCCTCTCCCCCTCGAACTGTACATCCACTCATAGTACTTATATCCAGTGTAATTTTTAAACCAGTGTGTCTTTAGTACTCTTTATTACATTTAACAGGCACACGATCGAGAGCTTGTGGGGGAGAGAAGATTAGTAGATTTAGGGGCGTGAGTTATATCGATTTGCTGGTGTGTGTGTGTGTGTGTGTGTGTGTGTGTGTGTGTGTGTGTGTGTGTGTCATTAATATTTCCTACTCTTTTCTACTCCCCGGCTTTATTTATTTTACTAAACCCCCATTTGCATATAAATAAAAGTCTATATCTTACTTTTTGAACTTCAGATAATATTTATAAAAAAAATTTCTCTTTTGGAGGAGTTTGATCTGAATCTTGAAATGGCTAATATTCTTGTAGTAGTAGTAGTAGTAGTAGAAGTAGGACTAGTAGTAGTAGTAGTAGTAGTAGTAGTAGTAGTAGTATCGGAGTGAAGGATTAGAGTCCGTATCTAAACATCGTTTCCATTCATCCCTTCAATAATTTCTTCTCCTATCTCTCTCTCTCCTATCTCTTCTGTCTTCCCCTCTCGCTTTCCTCTTCCCCTCTTCCTACTCTCTCCCCACGTCCTCTCTCTCTCTCTCTCTCTCTCTCTCTCTCTCTCTCTCTCTCTCTCTCTCTCTCTCTCTCCTTCCCTCTTCCGGCTCACCTGCATTCTCTGCGTCATAAATTTTCCTTTCTCCCTTCTCGCTTCCTCTCTACATTATATATTTTTCCTTCCTCTTCCTCTTTTCCTTCCTCATCTTCTCTTCCTTCTTCTTCCTCTCTTCCTTCCCGATCCCCTTTTCCTTCCTCTTCCTCTCTTCCTTCTTGTTCCTCTTTTCGGCTTCCTCTCCTCCTTCCATTTCCTCTCGTCATTCCCCTTTCCTTCCTCCTTCCTCTCTTTACTTTTCTTGTTTCTCTTTCCATTCTATTCTTTCCTTTTCCCTGCTCTCTCTCTCTCTCTCTCTCTCTCTCTCTCTCTCTCTCTCTCTCTCTCTCTCTCTCTCAATCGCGGGCAATTAACCCTATACACCCCAGGAGTAGACTGTAGCACCAGTCGAGCAGGGCAGTACTCCCGAGGTGGATGGAAAGCTGATGACAGGGAGTGCTGGAGCTCCCGTTTCATCAGCCCTCAGGACTAGTTCCTGACCATCCCCCTTTGCTGAACTTTTTCAGTGTCTCAGTTACACAGAGAGTAGGCCAGCATGCTCTCCAGTACAAATTTCTCTATCTATCTTCACCAAACTACATGCACAGTACACACTACACTTCCTATTCAAAATTTACCAAAATGGCGTCAATTCACCCAGCCTCGGAGTCCCCATGGGGGGACCATAAATGCCCCCGCCATCTGCCCTCTCCCGGTGACGACTCGAGGTGCCTGGAACCACTGTCTGACTCTCTTCTTCTTCATTTCTGCAACATTCGTGGCCTTTCATCTAACTTTCGCTCTGTTGAGCACCACCTCTCCTCCTCTAAACCTCACCTTCTTTTTCTAACGGAGACTCAGCTGTCTGAGGCAACTGACAGCAAACCCTTTTCTGTATCCTCCTACTTTCTCTATACTCATTTCAAAGCCAAAGGTGGCTGTTGTGTATACATACGCAACGACTTATCTTGCTCTCGTGTTCCTGAACTTGATTCTTCTGAATTCTCCACTCTCTGGCTTCGGCTTTCCTGTCATTCTCTGACTAAATATATCTGTGCTGTTTACTTATCCCCTAATTCTACTGACTATCAAAAATTCTTCGACTATCTTACTTCTACGATGGAACACATTCTGTCCATTTCTCCTTTCTCTGAAATCTCCATTCTTGGAGATTTCAATGTTCACCACCACCTTTGGCTCTCCTCTCCTTTCACGGATCCACCTGGTGAACAAGCCTACATCTTTTCTATCCTTAATGACCTAGAGCAGCTTGTACAGCACCCTACCCGTATCCCTGACCACCTTGGAGAGAGCTCCAACATACTTGACCTCTTCCTCACAACTAATCCTTCTACTTACTCTGTTAATCTTTTCTCTCCGTTGGGCTCCTCCGATCACAACCTTATTACCTTAACCAGTCCTATCGCTCCAGTACGGCCTGCGGACCCTCCAGGGAAACGTCGTCTCTGGCATTTTGGAGCTGCGGACTGGGAGGCCCTCAGGCAGTACTTCTTTGATTTTCCCTGGAATGATTATTGCTTCCATGGCCGTGAGCCATCTGAGTGTGCCTTGCGCATTACGGAGGTTATTCTCTCGGGCATGGAAGCATACATTCCTTTCTCATATCCTTTGACTAACGCAAGAAAGCCTTGGTTTAATCACGCTTGTTCTAATGCTGTCCGCAACAAGGAGAAGGCCTACAAAAGGTACCGGAGCCAACCCACCCCTGAATCACATAATCTTTACGTTTCTGCCCGGAATCGTGCTAAGTCTGTTCTTCGCTCTACTAAAAATAATTTCATCCATACTAAATGCTCTCAACTCTCCAACTCGAATTCTTCCCGCTCCTTCTGGCACCTTGCCAAAAATCTTTCTAACAACTTTACCTCATCATCCTTCCCTCCTCTTTTCTACTCTGATGGTTCTGTAGCTATTTCTTCTACTGATAAAGCAGATCTCTTCGCACAGACTTTCTCCTCCAATTCCACCTTAGACGATTCCGGTGCTGTTCCTCCATCACTTCCCCCTCTGACTTCCTCATGGCTGACATTAAAATTTCTTCAGTTGATGTATTTTCTGCCATTACTGGCCTCAGTACTAACAAGGCATATGGGCCTGATGGGGTCCCTCCTGTTGTTCTCAAAAACTGTGCTTCTGTGCTTACACCCTGCCTAGGCAAACTATTTCGCCTTTGTCTGTCAACTTGTACCTTTCCTTCTTGCTGGAAGTTTGCTCTCATTCAGCCAGTCCCAAAGAAGGGTGACCACTCCCAACCCTCCAACTATCGTCCAATTGCTTTAACGTCCTGTATTTCAAAAGTTTTCGAGTCAATTCTTAAAAAAAAAATTTTAAGGCATCTTTCCTATCACAACCTTCTTTCCGATCGTCAGTATGGGTTCCGTCAGGGACGCTCCACTGGCGATCTTCTCACCTACCTTTCAGACTCCTGGTCATCCTCCTTTCGGGACTTTGGCGAAAGCTTTGCCATTGCACTTGACATCTCAAAGGCTTTCGATCGAGTCTGGCACAAATCATTAATTTCCAAACTGCCCTCCTACGGTTTCTATCCTTCTATCTGTACCTTCATCGCTAGCTTCCTTTCTGGTCGTTCTATAGCTGCTGTCGTAGACGGCCATCGTTCTTCTCCTAGATCTATCAACAGTGGTGTTCCTCAGGGCTCTGTCCTATCACCAACTCTCTTCCTTTTATTCATCAATGATCTTCTAAGCTGTACATCTAACCCTATCCACTCATACGCTGATGACTCCACCCTTCACCTTTCCATTCGGTTCCCGCAACGCCCATCTCAACAGTTACTTCAAGAAACAAGGGATGAGGCTATGGCACACCTAATGTCTGACTTGGCTCATATCTCTGACTGGGGTAAAAATAATATGGTTGTCTTTAATGCTTCTAAGACTCAGTTCTTACACCTATCAACCCGACAAAATCTTCTACAGGTATACCCACTAATGTTTAATAATATTCAGATTAATCCTGCATCATCCTTGAACATGCTTGGGGTTTCATTTACTCGGGACTTATCTTGGAAAGATCATATTACATCTCTTGTAAAATCTGCTTCCAAGAGATTGGGTGTGCTAAGCCGACTCCGCTCTTTCTTTACCCCTGCACAATTGTTGACTCTATACAGGGGTTTTATCCGCCCCTGTGTGGAGTACAACTCTCATGTGTGGGGAGGCTCCCCACATACAGCTCTTCTCAATAGGGTGGAGTCAAAGGCTTTTCGTCTCATTAACTCTCCTCCTCTTACTGACTCCCTTCAACCTCTGTCTCTTCGCCGCACTGTTGCATCTTTATCTCTTTTCTATCGCTACTTTAATGGTCACTGCTCCTCTGAACTGTCTGCTTGCATTCCTCCACCTCTACGACGGGCGCGTAGCACCCGTCTGGCAGCAAACTCTCATCCCTTTTCTGTCCAACTCTCTAATGCAAGAGTTAACCGTTACTCCCAGTCTTTCATTCATGCAACAGGTCAGCTCTGGAACTGTCTCCCTCTGTCTGTATTTCCTGCTGCCTATGATCTCCAGTCTTTCAAACGCAGTGTATCCAGGCATCTCAAAATGATCGGATCTTGAATTTGGCTCTCTATTGTATTTTGTTTTTCTATTGGAGGGAACTGTTACTGCGGGCTCATGGCCTTTGGTTCCTTCTTCCTCGCATAAAAAAAAAAAAAAAAAAAAAAAAAAGGAATTCGAAACCATTCAAATAATACCCTTTTCATCCCTCAACTTTTTCTTCTTGGCGACTTATTTCTTTCCTTCTTTCTACTTTGGACATTCATACCAAGTGTGTATGGTTCTTTCACCGTAACTTGGCCCCGATTTTCGTCCTTTTGCAGCCTATTTCATGAAGGTCAGTGCCAGGAAGGGACATAACTATGACTACATCCATTGCCGTAGCACTTCTTCGTGACAAGCATCATATTTTAGGCCATGACAAAGTGAACAGAGCATAGTAACTAAAGAATTCAAGACGATGAATTAATGAACGTAAGACTAGCGTGGGAAATGTAGCAGTTGAAGGTGTAGTTGGTATGCATGGTGTGCCTGGAGGAAATGAAAATGGGGAACGAATGATAGGGATGTGAGTGATTGGAAATACACTGTTTGAGAAGAAAGATATTTATAAGTATACATGGGTGAGACAGGAGGATGGAAGGGTTGTTGATAGAGCTTTGATGGACTATGTGGTTGTGTCCAGGAATGTAATAGGAAGATTGTTGGATGTGAGAGTTCTGAGAGGGGAGGGTGGAGGTATGTCTGACCACTACCTGGTGGAGGGAAAGTTGAGAGTAGGTAAGAGATGGGTGAGAGCTAGAAGGGTTAGGTGTGGCAGGGAGGTTTTGAAAGTGAGTGAGTTGGATAAAAGAGAGAAAATGATAGAGTATCAGGAGAAATTGAAAGATGAGTGGAACGCAGTGAAAGATCAGGAGAATGGCAGTGTGGAGGAGGAATGGCAGTTGTTTTGGTGGGGCATGCAGAAGAGGTGTGTGGTGTGAGACGTGTTGGTGGTGGTGTAGGAAAAGGAAGTGAATGGTGGTGCGAGGAAGTAAGTATAACTGTGGCTGAGAAGAGACGTGCATATGAAGTGTGGCTGCAGAGGAAGGATGAGGTGTCATATGAGAGGTATAAGGAAAAGAGGAATAGGGCGAGAAGGGCTTTGCATGATGCTAAAGTGGCAGCAGATGAGAGGTGGGGTAGGCAGCTGACTGAGAATTTTCAACAGAATAAGAAAATGTTTTTGGAAGGAGGTAAAAAGGGTGCGAAAGGGAGAGTCTGGGAATGAAGAGCAAGTAAAAGCAGAGGATGGAAGGATGTTAATTAAGATGGATGCAGTAAGGAAGAGATGGGCAGAGTATTTTGAAAGATAGTTAAATGTAGAGGAGGAAAGGGTGGCAGAGATTGTGGCGGATGGAAGGGTGCAAGGAATAAATGTGTTGGGAGAGTTGAATGATTCTTTGATCACGAAGGAGGAAGTGGAGAAGGCAGTAAAGGAGATGAAAACAGGGAAAGCGACAGGTATGGATGGGTGAGCTGTGTAATGCCTGAAGAGTGGTGGAGTGACTATTGTTGACTGGTTAGTAAGATTGTTGAATGTGTGCTTTGTGAAAGGTATGGTGCCAGTTGACTGGGCAAGTGCTTGTGTGGTCCCGTTGTATAAAGGCAAGGGTGATAAGTATGAATATGAATGTACTAGCTTTAGGGGTATAAGTCTGTTGAGTGTTGTTGGTAAGGCGTATGGTAGTGTTAATTATAAGAGTTAGAGAGGGTACAGAGGGAGTGATTGGTGATGAGCAGTGTGGCTTTAGGAGAGGGAGGGGATCTGTGGATCAGGTGTTCGCTGTGAGACAAGTGTGTGAAAAGTATTTAGCGATAGGCAAGGATGTGTTTTGGGCATTCATGGTTTTAGAGAAAGCGTATGATAGAATTGATAGGGAGACTTTGTGGACTGTTTTAAGATTGTATGGACTTGATGGAAGGTTACAAAGAGGGGTGAAAAGTTTTTATGTAAATAGTAGAGCGTGTGTAAGAATGGGAAATGCTGTGAGTGATTGGTTTCCCGTGAGAGTGGGGCTGCGATAGGGATGTGTGATGTCGCCCTGGTTGTTTAATATTTATATGGATGGTGTTGTAAGGGAGGTGAATGCAAGGGTTTTAGGTGGAGGTCTGAGTCTGGTGAATGTTGATGGTGGAGAGTGGAATCTGAAGCAACTGCTGTTTGCAGATGATACTGCACTGGTGGCTGATTCAGAGGAGAGATTCAGACAGTTGGTAGAGGAGTTTGGAAGGGTGTGTGAAAGGAGGAAATTGAAAGTAAATGAGAATAAGAGTAAAGTGATGAAGTGTACAAGGTTGGTAGATGGTAGGGGGATGAATATAGTTTTGAATGGTGAGTTGCTTGAGGAGGTAGAGTGGTTTAAATATTTAGGGTCACATGTTGCTGTGGATGGAAGAATAGATGCAGAAGTGAAGTTTAGAATAAATGAAGTAGGTAAGGTGCTGGGAGGAATGAAAAAAGTGTTTAGATGTCGTTCTCTTTGAATGGATGTAAAGAGAAGGCTGTATGATGGTGTTGTGGTACCGACTGCATTATATGGGGCTGAAACATGGAATATGGTTGTAGCAGAGAGGAAAAGTTTGAATGTAATGGAGATGAGGTGTCTGAGGAGTATGTGTGGAGTGACGCGTATGGGTCGAGTGCGAAATGATGAAGTGCGAAGAAGAACTGGAATTGTTCGGGAGATGGCTGGTAGAGTTGCGCAGAGGGTGTTGCGATGATTTGGGCATATGGAGAGAATGGATAATGAGCGATTGGTGAAAAAGATAATTAGATCTGATGTGAGAGGTGTAAGGCTGAGAGGGAGACCACGAATAGGATGAATCGACAGTGTGAAGAGAGCGTTGAATGCGACAGGGATGTCTGTTGGGCAAGGAAGAGTGACTGTGCGTGACAGAAATAAATGGAGTGAAATTGTGAATGAATAAATGATGATGCAGCCCTGAGGGGATATTCTCCCGCATTTGGTCTGATCAGCTAGTCAGGTCAGGTGCGGGTAAGGGGATGGGTCTATTATGATGTGGCAGGGGTAAACTAGCTCTGCTGTCGGGCCCTTCTGCGGATGTCACTGATTGCATTGCGCAGTTGACCCTTGTGCGGTGTGGTGCGGTGAGGATCTGTCCCTTCTCCCCTTTGGGGCTTAGATGAGAATGAAACTGTTTGAATGGATGAGTAAATGGGGAGTGTGTCGTCCTGTCTCGGCTACCTCCCTTTCCTTGGAGGAAGCAGCCTAGGAATATAGATAGGTAGATAGCCTAGATAGATAGAAGACTAGCGCCCGTATTGTCGATTAAGAAAACTCCCTAACACCTTTTCCTAAGCGATTTATTTTGCTTATTACACCTTGCTGTCCTCTTCTGCATTACATAAATCCTTCTAATAACACCATACTCTGCACAGATAACATACAAAAGTATATTAACCACCCATTTCCAAAGGTAAATCGGTAAGGGAAAAGTGTTAGGGTGCCAAGGAGAATACGCAGATGGAAACATTGCTCATTACAAAGGTATCTGTGTATTTTATGAAAGCGGGTTCGATTCTAGCGCCGGTCAGATTGTTAGGTGCAGTTTGTTTTCTCCCTCCCTTTACCCCTGTTCCTTCAGTAGTGCAGTAAACGGGTCGTGTTCTAGAGGAAGAGTTGGACTTAGAGTAAGAGTCTTATTATCTGTTTTAATGACCTTGTAGTTAATATGCATAAAATATTAGCCTTCTCCCTTCTTTGTACTCTCTCTCTCTCTCTCTCTCTCTCTCTCTCTCATCCTCTTAGGAATCTTCTTTTTCAAAATCCATTACCTCTCCTCTTCCTTTACTTCCCCCATTCCTTCCTCCTCCTTCCTTCTCTCCTTCTCTTCCGCCTTCCTTCTTCCCTCTTCCTTCTCTTCTTCCCTCCTCCTTTTCCTCCTGTTCTTCCCTCCCTTCTTCCTTCTCATCTTCCTTCTCCCTCTTCCTCTCCAGAGTCTCTTAGTTTTTCCCCTACTCATTCTTTTTCTTCCTATTTCCTTCTTCTTCCCTCCCCCTCTTACCCCTTCCTTCCTGTAGTCTCTCCTTCCATCCTTCCCACTTTCCTTCCCTTTTACCTTCCCTCTATCCTACCTTTCCTTCATCCATTCCATCCTACATTCCTTCTTTCCCTCCATCCTATCTTCCTTCTTTCCCCCCATCCTATCTTCCTTCTTTCCCCCCATCCTACCTTCCCTCCCTCCATCCCTCCTTCCCTCCCTCCATCCTACCTTCCCTGCTTCCTACCTCGCCCCCTTCCTACCTTCCTCCTTTTCATTCTTCCCTCCCTGTCATCCTACTGTATCTTACCTCCTTCACTCCACCTTCCCATTCATCTTTCTTTC
>NC_137069.1:9645934-9673434 GCF_032717465.1 Coenobita brevimanus | reverse complement strand
AATTATGGAACTTTTACACACAGTTCTGAAAAGCTTGTTGAGTTCCATTAGTTATATCACTGGGTTTCGAAAGTCATCGTTCACTGTCTCATTATTTATCGTTCGGAAGTTAAGTAATATTAGTGTGTGCATTTGTTCCTGGCACCTGCATAATGCAGGTAAAAAGAGTCACTACACACACACACACACACACACACACACACACACACACAGAAGGGATAGAGAAACAGCTACACACTACACCAAACGTTAATCCCCACAACGCGACCCTCAACTAAGCTCCAACTCACGACCCACAATAAACAAATAAAATACTCTAACACACTCGCAATTTTTATTTATTTATTTTTTTTATATCGTTATGTCTCTTCGGAGTTCATGGCACCAGCTAATTAATCTCCCCAGGCATTCACTTATCTCGAAAGGTATTTATCTCCACAGATATTTGATCTCCATAGGTGTTTTTATCTCCACATGTAGTTGATCACAGGTATTTATCTCCACAGGTATTTATCTCTACAGGTATTTATCTCTACAGGTATTTATCTCTACAGGTATTTATCTCTACAGGTATTTATTTCTACAGGTATTTATCTCTACAGGTATTTATCTCCACAGGTAATTATCTCCACAGGTAATTTATTTCCACAGGTAATTTATCTCCACTGGTAATTTTCTCCACAGGTAATTTATATCCACAGGTAATTTATATCCGCAACTAATTAATCTCTATAGGTATTTATCTCCACAGGTATTTATTTCCACAGGTATTTATCTCCACAGGTAATTTATTTCCACAGGTAATTTATCTCCACAGTTATCTCCACAGGTAATTTATCTCCACAAGTAATTAATCCCCACAGGAATCTATCTCCACAGATAATTATCTCCTCGGGTTATTATCTCCACAGGTATTTATTTTAATAGGTATTTATCTCCATAGGTAATTTATTTCCACAGGTCATTTATCTCCACAGTTAATTATCTCTGCAGGTAGACTAATTGATCTCCACAGGTATTTATCTCCCTAGGTATTCATTTATCTCCACAGGTATATATATCTAAGCATGTAATTAATCTCCACAGGTAATTAATCTCCACAGGTGTTCACAAGTGGCATTCCTTGACGCTAATAGGATAGGATGCTGTGAGAAAGTTTTAACTGCTCTCTTTTTTCAAGCTCAAAGTCGCCACTACACAGCGCTCCCGTGGCGGTCACGCTGCGGTGGATCATTGGTGTGCTATTTAGAAAGTTGATTTCATTTTTGGACAGCGCTTGCATATGGGGTGAGGTAAAGTACAGAAAGCCAGGAAAAAATTGCTAAAGAAAAATTGTTAGGGAAACTCCTTACCCGATGAGAATACAGCCTTGACAGAATCTTAGGAAAGTAAAATAAGGACCTAAAACGCCTGTGGTCACCCCTGCACATCACAGGAGACGCTCTGGCCACACCGTACAATAGCGTGGATCAGTAGGGGCTTGCCTTAGAAATGCGGCTGAGAACGAGACCCTTTTTGTCGACCGATTAGTGGTTGTGTTCTACGCGGCTCTGGAGATCCCGCAACACCCCCTCTATAGTGATTTAGTCTCCACATTACATCTTGGTATCGTCTTGTGGTTTATAGGCCGTAGTAGTCTATTGAAGGTCGTGTTATAAGTGACATGGGGATTTCGTGACGCTTCTTCCTTAGCGATTTATTCTGCACATTGCACCTTAGTATCCTTTCATGTTGTTATCTGTCTATCTGTCTATCTATCTATCAATCTATTAGACCAAAAAAATCTTTCTCCGTGATTCTTGCTCATCATATCTCCCTGATTTTTCCCCCTAATCCCACGAGAACACTATCTTTTTTTCACCATACCCCAAAAAATCCTTAAAACAAAAAGGAAATACCCATTCCATCCGTGAAGAAAGAAAATAAAGCAAATCTCCAATAATCCTTCTACATAATTCTTGTTGGCTATATTTGTCTTGAGATTTTGTCTTCACTTAACCCTGTCGTTTCCTTGACAGTGAAAATTCTCCTTCTTATTTTACAAGCGTCACGAAAAGTCACTATAAGAGAGAGAGAGAGAGAGAGAGAGAGAGAGAGAGAGAAAAAAAAAAAATACTTAAAATGACAGCTTCCTGATTTTTTTTTTTTTTTTTTTTTTTGCCGTCTATCATTCCCTGATTTTTTTTTCCTGATCCCACGAGAGTATGGTCTGATTTTCTTCATATTATTAAAATTACAAATCATGAAAATATGAAAAAAAAAATCATACTGCCCTTGAACAGAAAAGATGAAACCTCGCCCCAATTGACTCGTTGCTTCTTCTTGGCCTTATATCACCCGAAATTTTGTCTCAGTTTAACCTTCTCTTTTCCCTGACACCCCAAACGTCCCTCCTTAATAACAAACCCCCCCTTATTGTCACTGAGGCAAGCGTCTGACACCATTCCTGAAAAAAAAATGAAAGAAAAAAATGATTTTTTTGTGTGTAACTATGTATCTTGCACAATTTTCATTGTTAAAGCCATGGGCCAAGACTTAATTTACGTTATGATATAAAAAAAAGTTAAAGGAAGCTCCCTAACACTTCTTCCTGAACGATTTATTTATTTATGTATGCATTAAAAACTCAATCTTTTCTCCTTAAAGAAAGTCTGTTTAACTTTTAGACTAAAAACAAAAAGCATGATTCTGTATGGCAAAGTAACACGTTAACTGAAAGACAGAGATGAAATGCAGACCAATAAAATTCAATTTATTGATTACGTGTCATTAAAAAAAAACAAAATTACTCTCATGGGAGATGAAAAAAATTTATAGTGATCCGAAGTCCGTATTTTTGTTTATTACTGTAACAGCAGAAACGGCGAAACGAAGCGCAAATTTTGTTAGAGCAAGGTGCCGTTAAAATGCTCTAACTTGAAGAATAAAACAATTTCCAGTCCAATCGGGCCATCGGTTCCCAAGTTATGACTCATTTCTAAACCTTTGCTTCCAGTTTAGTATTTGCTTTTGGCGGAGGGGATGGATTCGTCCTTGGTCCGTCATTGAAATTACCAACATGACAGAAGAGAGAAGAGTGACGTGTTTGTTGTATTATCACTCTCTCGCCTCTCCTTCCTCCCTCATTATAGCCTACTCCTAAAACTGTATAGGATGCCATGATGCTGTAGAATAATTTAGTATAATAAACACTACTATCCTCTCTCTCTCTCTCTCTCTCTCTCTCTCTCTTCGTATCTCCAAACTTCGTAACCTGGGAGGGACTTTCAGCGTCTCAGGAGAAAAAAAAAAAGAGTATTATACAGAAGACAGAATTGTGAGAGAGATATGGCCGACAACAATCACGAAGAAGTGCTTTCTTTAGGGGGTGGGGGAGTGAGACGCGGTCCGAATTTCTTCCGGGAGAATTTTTTTGGCTCTGTTCTTAAGCCTTCTATTAAATCAACTTTTCTTTTCTCTCCAATTTCAGATTTTGTTCAGCTAAGTAGGAGCTAAGGTTTGTTAATGAGGAGGGATTTTCGTGAGAGAGAGAGAGAGAGAGAGAGAGAGAGAGAGAGAGAGAGACGTCACCTTACTGAAAATATTACTGAAATTTGATCTACACACACTTTCAAAGGAAATTAATTAAGCACAAAATAGCAAAAAAATTATAAATAGGTCCATTTTCTTTTTTCTTTCGTTTTTAATAATCCTGACTGTCCATTTTCTTTATTACAGACATAATTGTAAATAATCTGTTAATGGAGCAATAAGGAATGCATTGTTAATAGAGCTCTGTTATTAACTGAGTTTTTAATTAACGCACCTTCTCCTTTATTACAGGTGAGTGAGCCAAGATTCTGAGCCATTTTACCACAGTGACCCCTGAAAGAAAATGGGGTGAGGTAAGACAACGATTAAACTTCTTCAGGCCGATAACGTCTGTCTATCTATTTTTCTATCTATCTATCTATCTACCTATGGTCAGACACCATACAGTAATCCTGTAATGGGTGGCCATTTGTCTTTGAGTTTGTTGTTTTACGGGGAGGGGTACTAACCCTCCACCAACCCACTTGTTGGCACGTAGGGAACGCGTATGGGTTGGTTGTATGGTTTCCACCTAGTGTTATATATGGTTTCCTTGCGTACAGGATTTTGTCACTGCATGTAAAGCCACTTGAAAAGGAAAGAGAGTAATAAAAAGTGACAGGAAACATGGGGGAAATAGGAAGAGAGGAGGGCAGACGCATAAAAAGAATGATAAAGGCGAAGGAAGAAGTAGGTAGCACTACATCATGTGAGTGGATGATGGTGAGAAACAGGAAGAGAGAAGGGCTGACACAGAGAAAGAATGATAAAGGTGAAGGAAGAATTAGGCAGCTCTACATCAAGTGAGTGGATGATGGTTGCCACCACCTACCACGTGCCTTACAATTTATTCTTGATTCTGCCAGACGATTTTTTTTTTTTTTTGTAGGCTATGTCCACACCCCCAGGTTCCAAATCCCTCCAAAGCAGAATAAAATCGTCTGTAATTAGCATGATTATAATGAAAAAATGAGTCGGCTGATGGAAGGAATTAAGGTCTTTTTTTTTTTTTTTTTTTTTTTACCAAGATTAATATTTAAAAAATGAATCGCCTGATTGAAAGGGTTAAGGTCTTATTTTTTTTTTACCAAGATTAAAATGAAAAGAAAAATGAGTCTCCTGATGGAAGGAGTTAAGGAAGTTTTTTTGTTTGTTTGTTTTTACTATTTGACCTCTTTTTTTTTTTTTTTTTTGGCGAAAATGTTAATGGAAAAATATTTTATTTTTCTTTCATTCTCACTTTAAAATCGTCTGCTGTTTGCTGAAGTGAACACACACACACACACACACACACACACACACACACACACACACACACACACACACACACACACACACACACACACACACCGCAGTCAAAGGTTTAAAACAAACTATATATATTTCAACATTTTTTTTATTTTGTAATCCATAATAAGAGTGTAGCTTGTTTCTCTCTCTCTCTCTCTCTCTCTCTCTCTCTCTCTCAGCTACATTTTTATCTGTCATACCTTTCCTTCCTTCTCTTTTCTTCCTTTTTATTTTTCCACCTCTCCTCTCTATTCAGTTCCCCCTCTCTTTCTCCTCTTTTTCCCTCCTTCCTCCACCCTCCCTCTCTCTCTTCTCTCCCTCTCCTCCTTCTCTCCCTCCAGCCTGACTCCTTCCTCATTAGCCTGCACCTTTTCACCCTTTCTAGGCTCGCCTTTCTTCCCTCCCGCCTTGAGTGTTGACAGGAGAGATCTTTCCTCCGCTTTCCTCCACCTTTCCTCCTCCTCCTCCATCTCTCCATTGCTTCCTCTCCCTCCCTCACCCCCTCCTCTTCCTCTCGGTGTCATCTTCCTTCTCATGATTTCCTCTTCCATCTTCCTTTTCACTCTTCATTTTCTTCCTCCTCCTGCTCCATCTCTCCATTGCTTCATCTCCCTCCCTCTCCCGTTCTTCTTCCTCTTAGTGTCTTCTTCCTTCTTGTGATTTCCTCTTCCTCCTCTTCCATCTCCTTTTTCACTCTTCCTTTTCTTCTTCCTCCGCTACGTAAGAAGCTATTTTACTGTACGTTAATTATCACTTCCTACAGGTGAGCTTGTCAGGTAAAGGTAGACGGAAGTGGCGAAGATTTCAATTAGCCCGGCCCCAAAACACTTCTTATCTCAACGTATTTTCTTTAGTGATTTATTTTTTATTATTTTTTTTTAACAGAAGATGAACAGAGAAAGGAAAAACGAATGAAATAAAGAGAAAATAAATGTAATAAAGCTTTCCATGGTTGAAAGATGTAACCCCTTCAGTCCAAGTACCTTTTTTTAATAACAGATATCTCCAGACGTCTTAATACAACCTTGATTCTGAAATTATGTGTTAAATATTGTCATGAATCTTCACTTCTATACCTCTTTCACACTAACTTGGCCTAAAATTAACCTCTCCCCATTTTCATTGCCCAGTTTTAGCATTAGATTAACCGCAGAAAATTATACTAGTCATGAAGAAGTGCACAAATATTGTCCTATTCTGCCACTATGCTTCATGAAATAGGATGCCAAAGAATGAAAATCTGAGCCAAGTTAAGGTGAAATGAGTACAGCGTGTCTTTCTAGTTATCAATAAAAATGTGTATTATTTTGCTTTATTAAAAACAAAAATAAAATAGGGAGTAAAAAAAGAAGGGGCATCTGTAGGACATTAAAAAAAAAAAAAAAAGAGTGCTTAATACGGGGAGGGGGCGAGTGTGTGTGTGTGTGTGAGAGAGAGAGAGGGGGAGGGACAGGTGGTGATGAAGATAGTGAGGAAAGTAGGCAAGCGGAGAGGCAATTGGAGTGAATTTGAGAGAGAGAGAGAGAGAGAGAGAGAGAGAGAGAGAGAGATTGATCCTTAAGAGGTGGTCATGTCCTAATGGCCACTTTAAGAGCAGGATGAGAGACAGAGAGACAGACAGACAGACAGACAGACAGGGAGACGGGATAGATGAAGAAATAGGGTAAGTTGTTGCCGAGGTGAAAAGAGAGAGAGAGAGAGAGAGAGAGAGAGAGAGAAAGATTGGTTGTATTACGAAAGAGAGAGTGAGTTGTTGAGATACTGAGAAAAAAAAACATATCAGCGATGGAGGGAAATAAATAGAAGGAATGAAGGAAGGAAAAAGGAAGAACATAGGTTAAAGGATAATGTTAGAAGGAGGGAGAGGAGGGCAGGGAGAGCCTTAAGTAAGGGGGAGTAGCAGGTAAGTGAAAAGGTGTAAATAAACTCACAAAAATACGGCATAAAGATGAATTAATAAGGTATAGTCGATTTTTTCCACAGTGAACCATGAGGCAACACACATTCTGAGCCTCTTGTCATAGTATTTCGCTTGTTGTCCCCAATTTTAAGGTCCATCTAGAGACCGATGACCTGTGGTGAGTGAAAGTGACCTGTCCAGACCAGCCCGTGACCTTGAATCCTGTCTGTGAACCGATAATGACCTGTTGTGATTAGAGAGTGAATGAAACGTGTACGAAAATAGAGCCAGAAATGTTATGTGTGGTTCCTTTGTTTAAACACACACACACACACACACACACACACACACACACACACACACACACACACACAGGAGAGACAGACAGACAGACAGAGACGGAGACAGAGAAGGGGGAATAATTAACCCACCCTTACTAATCCTAACTTAACTCTGTGGAAATTAACCTCCATAGTTCAACTTGGACCCACGTTGTGTTGTTTGTGATAATTGCGAAATCGTGTGCATATTGCAGGAGAGAGAGAGAGAGAGAGAGAGAGAGAGAGAAGTTGGAGGAGATAGGAGGTGAAGGGAAAAGTGAGAGAGAGAGAGAGTGCGGGGGAGGGGTTGGGGAGGAGACGGAAGGTGGGGGGAGTGGGTGAGAGCTGGGGGTTTGTGAGAGGGAGGTGGGGGGGATTGTGAAGGAGAGGAAAATGAGGTAGATAGGAAAGGAGGAAGTAGATAGGGAAAAGAAAGAGAAGTTGTAGGAGTGAGAGAGAGAGAGAGAGAGAGAGAGAGAGAGAGAGAGAGAGAGAGAGAGTGGCTTTAAAATATTTCTCAGTTTCCCCTTAATATGAAGAGGAAATTGCAGAGGATAATACCTGTGCCTTCTCATTTTTCCCTTCATGAGACCCCTCTCTCTCTCTCTCTCTCTCTCTCTCTCTCTCTCTCTCTCACACACACACACACACACACACACACACACACACACACAAATACGGTACATACGATGTGTATGTGTGTGTGTGTGTGTGTGTGTGTGTGTGTGTGTGTTTTAGTAGTCTTAATTTATGCCTTAAGGATGATATAACGAAATGAGAGGCGGGGACAAGAAGGGGCTAAGGAGCAGAGTGGCGTAAGGTCAGTACTCCCAGGATTAAAGATGGGAGTTTGGATCTTATGGGTTTTAGTGGGGAAGGAGAGTTTAGGTTGCGCTGGGATGATTATAAACAGAAGCTTGTTACGGAGAGACAGACTTGGAGAGAATTGGAGAGATAGATGGAGAGACAGATGGAGACATGGAGAGACTGGAAAGGAAAGGGAGGTGACGGAATGGAAGGTAAAAGTGATGAAAGTACGTATGTATGGTGGAGGAAGGAGAGAGAGAGAGAGAGAGAGAGAGAGAGGGGGAGTCTCGGGAGATAAGATGGTAATATGAGATAAGGACCCGGGTAGAGAAAGCGGAAATTTAAGAGGGAGAGAGAGACAGACAGACAGACACAGACAGACAGACAGACGGACAGAGAGAGAGAGAGAGAGAGAGAGAGAGAGAGAGAGAGAGAGAGAATGCTTTAATGATTTGTTGTTTGTTTGACCAAATGAAAATTGTGTGTTTGTTTGTGTGTGTGTGTGTGTGTGTGTGTGTGTGTGTGTGTGTGTGTGTGTGTGTGTGTCTGTGTCTGTGTGTGTGTGTGTGTATCCAGACGATTTTATTCAGCTCAAGAGTAACACTACAAACTGAAGATGTTGGATTATCTTCATTAATCCCTTCACATCAAGGCCGCTCTTCTAAGCATATTGGAATCATCTGCTTTTGTCTTAATCTGGTCTTTTCATCCAATTAAAGTTGTAGTCTTAGTTGCACTGGAGGCGTCGTAACACCTTTTCCTTGACGATTTACTTTACATATAGCATTGTTTTTCCCCTTGTACCTTACCGAGGAAAAGTGTCGTTATTAATGTTATAGAAGAGGATATCAGAGTATAGTAGAGTAAGTAGCTTGAAACGGGGTGTTACGGATCCTACTGTGTTACTTAAATGAGACCGCAAGGACAAGTATTTAGTCCCTACATCATTTAAATACACACACACACACACACACACACACACACACACACACACACACACACACACACACACACACACACACACACACACACACACACACACACACACACACACACACACACACACACACACACACAGTATAGATAAACACTCGGGGGACTGATATGAATATTGATGATGGAGAAAAATTATAGTCTCCAGTCTCTCTCTCTCTCTCTCTCTCTCTCTCTCTCTCTGGGCCCTAAGACGAGTTCATATACACCAATGGGATGCTGCATTTTTTTTTATATAATTTCTTTCTCCAGATGATTATTATTCTTTCATTTGTAAGGGTTAATTGAGGTAGTTAAGAGGTTAATATAGGCCATAATAAATCCATTAGAAATATCCCAAATTAATGAAAATACCAGATGGTAAACAAAAAAAAAAATGAATTTTATAGACATCAATCTTAGTGTGGAAAATAGAGTCCGTCGTAAGTATTTATTCTATGCAAGGAAGAAGGAACCAAAGGCCAGAAATCCATAAAAATGTTCTTCCAAGAAAAAACAATAGCAAGATAACAGAGCCAAATTCAAGATCAGTTCATTTCCAGGTGCCTGGACACACTGCGTTTGAAAGACTGGAGATCATAGGCATTAGGAAATACGACTGAGGGAGACAGTTCCAGAGTTGACCCGGCTCTGTTTTTCTTATCGCTTTTTTTTTTTTAAATTTATGATGCCTTCAGACGATTTCCTGCATCCTTGTCAAGCAGTTGGGGTATTTTTTTCATCATAATCCTGGTATATACAGACGATTTTATCAAGCTTAGGAGGGATTTTTAAAAGAGGGATAGGAAGCACAATTTTTAAAACTCTTTCAGTGGGAGAGCTTATTTATCTATATTAATCTTTATCTATCTATCTGTCTGTGTATCTATCCATCTATCTGTCTGTCTGTGTATCTATCCATCTATCTGTCATCTGTCTATCTGTCTATCTATCTATCTATATCTATCTTTCTATCTATCGCCAAACGCCGTAATTCCGTAAGGGGTGGTCATTTGGTTAGGTGCTTTACAGGGAGGGGCACTATCCCTCCGCCAACCCACTTGTTGACACGTATGGAACACGTGTGGGTTGGTTATATGGTTACCACCCAGCGTTGTAAATGATTTCCTGGCTTACAGGAAACCATTAGGCTTGTCACTCAATGTAAAGCCACCTGAAAAGGAAAGAGGAGTTATAAAAAGTGACAGGAAAGATAGGAGAAATAGAACGAGGGGAGGGCAGACACAGAAAAAGAATGATAAAGGTGAAGGAAGAAGTAGGCAACACTACCTTGTTAGCTGAATAAATAAATAAATAAATAAATAGATATAATCGTTAGCAGCTAGCAAAAGTAAATTATTAAAGGAGCCATTATAGATACTGATGAAAAGGAAAACAGATAAAGGAAATACATAAGGAAAGTATCAATAATCTATAGTAATATCTGGCTGGGTCCTTCTTAATGTCTGTTTAATTTTCTTTTCAAAATTAGACGATTGTATATCTATCTATCTATCTATTTATCAGTCAGTCTGTTTCTATCTATCTTTCTATCTGTCTGTTTATCTCTGTAAGTCTGTCTCTATCTGTCTATGTCTGTCTGTTTATCAGTTAATCAATCATTCAGTCAGCCTGTCTATCTGTCAGTCTATCAGTCAGTCAGTCAGTCAGTAAATCTATCTATCTATCTATCTTTCTATATCTGTCTATATTGATAGACAGATAGGTAGATAGATAGATAGATAAATAGGTGGTAGATGGATAGATACATAGATAAATAAGTAGACAGATAGAGAGATTTTTTATATTTTCACATGTCGTCTATCTATCTGTCTGTCTATTGCCAGACGTCTTAATCCCTTACGGGGTGGCCACAAACAAATCGTCTCCATGTAGCCCTGTCCACCGCCATTTCACTGCCCTGCTCCCAGCTCACATCCCCCTCTCTCAAATACCTCCGCACTCCATACCTCCATCTCATCCTCGGCCTCCCCCTCCCTCTCCCCCCCTCCAGCTCGCTCACATACACTCTCCTCGTCAGTCTCTCTCTCTCTCTCCATCCTCTCCACGTGTCATCAAGGGAAATAATTGATAAAAATAATTAAGAAAGCTTATCGTACCGAGGTAAAAGAATTATTGAAAACATATTAGTGGAAATTTGTCGATAAAGAAAAGCAAAAAAGGCCGTATTCGTCTTAAGATAGACAATAGATAGATAGATAGATAGATAGATAGATGGATAGATTGACTGATAGATAGATTGATAGATACATAGATAATATAGCTAGTTAGACAAACATAGACATAGGTAAATAGACAGATAGATAGAAAGACAGATAGACAGATACACAGACAGACATGGATAGATAGACAAGCAGGCAGCCAGATAGGTAGAGAGATAGATAGACACAGATAGATAGATAGAAAGACAGATCGATATATAGACAGACAGACAGACAGACAGAGACAGATAGATAGAAGGATAAAATAGGTGATTATGATGAAAAACTATCATTTATTTTCATCCGTAAAAATAAATGGATTTGAACAGGATATTACTGAAGCGTGAACAAGCTTAACTAGGGATTTGAACTTCGAGAGAGAGAGAGAGAGAGAGAAGGGGGGAGTGAAGAAGTAGGAGAGATGAGTGAGAGCGAAATGAAAGTAACAGCAAAATAATGAAGTACACGAGAGAGAGAGAGAGAGAGAGAGAGAGAGAGAGAGGGGGGGAGTTATATGGACCTCTTACTCTAGATCATTCAAGATTAAGCCAGAGGTAGCTATGGTTAATTTCAAGACCGTCCCTGTTAATGCAGTCTCTCTCTCTCTCTCTCTCTCTCTCTCTCTCTCACATCCAATTAGTAACCTTTCTGTAACCAGAGAATACCTTTTATTTTTATTATTAATATTAAAACCAAATAGCCTACCTGCGACCTTGATTGCTTTATTTTAGGTATCACATTTCTCTAACTCTCCTCTCGTCTCTCCTCTCCTCTCCTCTCCTCTCCTCTCCTCCTCACTACTCTTTTACTCACTTGTCTTCTCTCTTACTCTCTTTTATCTTTTTCTCCTCTCTCACTCACGTACGCACACAATGTTTACAAAATACTTCTTTCCTCCCCTCTTGTCTCATCTCTTTACTTCTTATTTCTCTTTCTTTACTTTACTTTCCCTTCTCTTCTATCTAACTTTACATACACACACACACACACACACACACACACACACACACACACACACACACGCACGCACGCACGCACGCACGCACGCACGCACGCACGCACGCACGCACGCACGCACACACACACACACACACACACACACACACACACACACACACACACACACACACACACACACACACACACACACACACACACACACACACACACACACACACACACACACACACACACACACACACACACACACACACACACTCTCCACCCCCCCACACACACACGCAACACACGCACGCAACACACTCATCCTCTCTTGTTTATCATGGAACATAATAATTTCGCCTCCAACACACACACACTCTGGCACCACCTCGTAAAGTGCCAGGCAAAAATTTATCTATGAATATTCCCAGCCTGTGTCGCCCTCACCTGTGTGTATATATAAATCTATTACTCGTATACATTAGTGTAGGTAGGTGTATTTCCACCTACACTAGAGTATCCATAATATAGAGTCATGAGTTTTTTTTTTATTAATGTTCTTTGTTTCAGATGTGTGAAAGTTATATTGTACGTGTGGGGGCGGGGTGTTAGTGTGTGTGTGTGTGTGTGTGTGTGTGTGTGTGTGTGTGTGTGTGTGTGTGTGTGTGTGTGTGTGTCTGTGTGTGTAAATCCATGTACTCATATTAATTACGGTACTGATAAACATTGTGAGGATGAAAGTAGGTATACAAGCGTGGGCGATTGTATGTGTGTATGGCCCGACAGAGGATCGAGTGGCAAGAGTGAAAGATGAGTTTTGGGCGAGTGTAGAAGCGTGTATGGACAAGTTTGAGAGGAGCGAGAGAGTGCTGTTGATTGGAGACATGAATGGCAAAGTTGGGAATGTACGAGTGGATGGAGTGGTTGGTCAGTGGGGTGTGCCAGCTGACGTAGATGGGAATGGAAGTGCTTTGGTGGACATCTGTGCTGGAAAGGGGTTGGCAATAGCCAACACCTACACTCGGCATAAGATGATCCACCGGTACACATGGAGAGTGATGAGGAGGATGGATGGTGAACTTGTTGAACGAAAGGCAATGATAGACTACGTGTGTGTGGATGAGCGATTGAAAGACAAGTGTTGGATGCAAGAGTGTGGAGAGGGTGGGGGAATGGAGTCTCGGACTATCACTTAGTGATGGCCAAGGTAGAGCTGCAAAGAAAGTGGTTGAGGAGACGAAGGGGAAGACAGGAGGAAGCAACTCCTGTGAGAAGAGTGGAAAAATTGGAAGATAGTGAGAAAATGACAGAGTATAAGAGCATAGTGGAAGAAAGATTGGGAAGGTATGAGCTAGAGCAGATGGAAGGGGTGGAAGACGTATGTAAGATATTCACGGAAGAGATAGGCGCAGCGTGTGAGGCGGTTTGTGGAGTGAGGAGGAGATGCAAGGGTGTGCAAGGGACAGCATGGTGGAATGATGAGGTGAAACGAGCTGTGGAACAAAAGAAGAAGGCATATAGTGAATGGTTAGCGAGAAGAGGTAGGGGAGAAGATGAGAGAGAGAAGAGAGAGGTATATGTGAGCAGGAGAAGGGAGGTTAAGAGACTGGTGAAGGAGAGTAAAAAGAAAGTGGATGAAGAGTTTGGGAGGAATCTGAGTGTGAAATGGAGGGAGAGTAAGAAATTGTTTTGGAGGGAGGTAAAGAAAGTAAGGCAGTGTGAAAGGGGAAATAAAAGGGGAGTGAAAAATAGGAATAATAGATTGTTGGTGGAGAAGAGAGAGAAATTGAGGAGATGGAAGGAGCACTTTGAGGATTTGTTGAATGTAGAGAGTGAAAGCAGTGCGAGTATAAGTGGTTGGGGAATGGCTGGGAGAAGAAGAGATGAGAGGAGGGAGGAAGAGATCAGTAGGGCGGAAGTAGTGGAAGCGATGAAGAAGATTAAGTTGGGAAAGGCCCCAGGAATTGATGGAGTGTGTGGTGAAATGCTTAGGTATGGGGGTGAGATTGTTGTGGAGTGGATATGGAAGTTGTGTAGATTGGCCTGGGAAGAGGGAAGGGTTCCAGAGGACTGGAAATCAGGTATAATTGTTCCTTTATGCAAAGGAAAAGGGGAGAGAGAAGTATGTGGTAACCATAGGGGTATTTGCCTTCTTAGTGTGACTAGTAAATTATATGGTAGAATACTCATTGATAGGGTTAGGCATATGACAGAGGAGCTATTTGGAGAAGAACAAAGGGGATTTAGGAAGGGAAAAGGGTGTGTAGATCAGATATTTGTTCTAAGATGTTTAGTGGAGAAGTATCTAGAGAAGGGAAGGAAAGTGTATGCTGCCTTCATGGACTTTGAGAAAGCTTATGACAGAATAGATAGGCAAGGTATGTGGAAGGTATTAAGAATATATGGAGTGGAGGGGAAATAGTTGAGTGCTGTGAAGAGTATGTACGAGGGAGCTAGGGCTGCGGTGCGAGTGGATGGTGAGCTGAGTTCTTTGATCTCAATGTGGGACTGAAACAGGGTTGTGTGATGTCTCCATGGCTGTTTAATATATACATGGATGGGGTTGTAAAGGAGGTGCAGGGTAGGGCAGTGGATGTGGGGGTGGCTGTAATGAATGAGGGTGAGGTTTGGAAGCTTCCGGTGTTGCTGCTTGCTGATGATACAGTACTGTTGAGTGAAGATGAATGAGAGTTGCAAGGTTTGGTGAATGAATTTGGGACAGTGTGTAGGAGGAGGAAGCTGAAAGTTAATGTAAACAAAAGTAAAGTTATGGTGTTTGAGAGGAATGAAGTCACAGAGTGTGCAGTGAGGTTGGATGGTGAGGATATGGAGAATGTGAGTGCATTCAAGTACTTGGGTAGTGTGATGAGTAAGGATGGAACTTTGGGGGATGAAGTGCGTGAAAGGGTACAGCAGGGAAGGAAGGTTGTTAGTACACTGAAAGCAGTGATGAGAAATAGGGAGGTGAGTATGGAAGTTAAGAAGTCACTGCATGATAGTATTGTGATCCCTACCCTGACGTATGGAAGCGAGGCATGGACCTTGCAAGAGGGGAACAAGTCAAGAGTGAGAGCAGTGGAAATGAGTTACTTGAGAGGAGCATGTGGAGTGACATGGAGGGACAGGTTGACGAATGAAGAAGTGAAGGAACGCTGTGAGGTGGATGTGGATGTGGTTGAAAAGATTAGGAGAAATACACTGAGGTGGTTTGGACATGTGAAGAGAATGGAGAATGAAAGACTGACTAAGAGGGTGTATGTAGGTGAGGTGGAGGGAAGGAGAGGGAGAGGTAGACCGAGGATGAGGTGGAGGGATGGAGTTGAGAGGTATATGAGGGAGGGGGGGGTGAGTTGGGGGAGGGTAGTTAAATGGTGGGTGACAGAGCGACTTGGAGGCGTTTTGTCTGCGGCCACCCTTTGTGGGATTAGGGCGTCGGGCTATAGATAGATAGTTAGATAGATAGATAAACATTTTTCTCGTTTACTTGACGTTCATAATATCCTTCTGTGTATGGTTATAAATTTTATTTCTTTAAAATATTTGTTCATGTGGACTCTACCTCACATAATACAAAAGTCATTAGCCTCTGAAAACCATCACTATCGGGCCATGTCGTCTAGAGCCGGGCTGGGTCGTGTCAGGCCGCTTATTTCTCGGCTGAACATAAACATTGCGTTGCTACTCTTGCTCTCTCGTTACTACTACTACTACTACGTTTTCTTTTGATATTTCTTTCTTCCTTCTTCTTTCTTCTTCTTCTTCCTCCTCCTCCTCCTCCTCCTCCTCCTCCTCCTCCTCCTCTTCTTGTTCTTCTGTTTTCTTCCTATTATTATTATTATTATTATTATTATTATTATTATTATTATTATTGTTCTTTTTCTCTTTCTTTTTCTTCTTCCCTTTCCTCCTCTTTCTTTTTCGTTTTTTTCTTTTTTCTTTTCTTCTTCTTCAACTTGTCCATGTTCTCCACTCGTGCATCGCCAGCATGGGAAAAGGTTGTCTCTTGCTGCCACCTCTCTCCCAGGAAAAAATTCCGTCTCTACAGTGAACCAAATAGAGACATATATTCAAGTGATCCACAGTACATCCGTTAACAGCGTGTTACTATCAACGCCTGGTGGTTTGTGGGTTAGGACGCCCATTCACAGTTACCACCTTACATATTTTCCGTCCTCAAAAAGCGTCTATAATTTTTCCTTAATTTTATACCACTCAGGGATGATAGACTGGTCACCCATCCTTTAATGTATTATGTTACATTGGCCTATCCTCTTTTTATTCTAACCTGATCCAGATGTTCATCCTTTGGCAGCTTCACATGGTTCAGTGTCCAAAAATTCAGCACCGCTGCTCTACATCCATTCCACAGCACTTCTCCTTGATTAGCATCATATGCTTGGCAGAGAAAATACAGCACTACAGCTCCCAATCCTTTCCGCGGCACTTCTTCTTGACTAGCATCATATTCTAATTCATTGCCACAACTTAGCAGTGTGGAGGGATGGCAATTTCTGGCTACGATAGAGTAAAGGGAGTAGTACTGAAGTTATAGGGAGTAAATTGGAACTGAATGCCATCCTTGTCTTATTCTGTCATACATATATATAAATTCCAAAACATATAATAATTTCAAGACTAGCAAGGTGTTATGTATATCGTTCATTTAAATTCTGGCACCATCATGGATATGTATAGTTAAATTCTACTGCGATTACTCTTAGCGCTCCCCTAACTCTCTCTCTCTCTCTCTCTCTGGAACGACCCGGGTAAAAGTCAGGAGGTCGTGTGTGTGTGTGTGTGTGTGTGTGTGTGTGTGTGTGTGTGTGTGTGTGTGTGTGTGTGTGAGAGAGAGAGAGAGAGAGAGAGAGAGAGAGAGAGAGAGAGAGAGAGAGAGAGAGAGAGAGAGAGAGAGAGAGAGAGAGAGAGAATCCAGTTATATTAAGCTTGCAAACTGGTCTTCATACTATACTGTGATAATGAGAGAGAGAGAGAGAGAGAGAGAGAATCCAGTTATATTAAGCTTGCAAACTGGTCGTCATACTATACTGTGATAATGAGAGAGAGAGAGAGAGAGAGAGAGAGAGAGAGAGAGAGAGAGAGAGAGAGAGAGAGAGAATCCAGTTATATTAAGCTTGCAAACTGGTCTTCATACTATACTGTGATAATGAGAGAGAGAGAGAGAGAGAGAGAGAGAGAGAGAGAGAGAGAGAGAGAGAGAGAGAGAGAGAGAGAGAGAGAGAGAGAGAGAGAGAGAGAGAGAGAGAGAGAGAGAGAGAGAGAGAGAGAGAGAGAGAGAGAGGAGGAGCTTTAATGTCCTCCCGTGTGTGACTAAACACAGGGTTATGTAGTTCTATGTGCACGTGTGTGTGTGTGTGTGTGTGTGTGTGTGTGTGTGTGTGTGTTGTGCATGGTTTGGTAATGCAATGTGTGTGAAATAGAACAGTGTGTGGTAAGGCAGTGTGTGATATGGCTGCCAGGTGTGGCAGTGTGAGGTGTGCCAGTGCGAGGTGTGGCAGTGTGAGGTGTGCCATTGTAAGGTGTTCCAGTTTGACGTGTGCCATTGTGAGGTGTGGTAGTGTGACATGTAGCAGTGTGAAGCGTACAGTGCAAAGTTTGAGGTGTGACTGTGAGATATGGCAGTGTGAGGTGTGGCAGTGTGTGGTTTGGCAGTGTGTGGTGTGGCAGTGTGTGGTGTGGCAGTGTGTGGTGTGGCAGTGTGAGGTGTGACAGTGTGAAGTGTGACAGTGTGTAGTGTGACAGTGTGAGGTGTGGGAGTTTGAGGTGTGGGAGTGTGAGGTGTGGCAGTGAGGTGTGACAGTGTGTGTTTAGCATAGTGAGTTGTGGAAGTGTGATGTGTAGCACTGTGAAGTCTGGCAGTGTGAGGTGTGACAGTAGGCTATGAGGTATAAGTGTGTAGTGTGGTAGTGTGAGGTGTGACATTGTGTGGTGTGGTATTGTCATGTATGGTAGTGTGAGATATGGCAGTGTGAAGTGTGACAGTGTGAGGTGTCGCTGTTGTTTTTCTTGTTGATGATTCCCAATCTCTCTGTCTGAGCAGACCCATTAATCACAAGAAAGCAATCGCCCCTACAAGGCCATCCTGTTCAGTCAACCAATATTCCCTTGCGATTGACAGCGCCTCGTCACAGCTAGGCGCGGGGAAAAGTGTGGAGGCTTGGTTCCTGGGTAGACGCCGCATTTTCCTTTCTCCACCGAGGATAAGGGACACCATCGTAGGCACAACTTCACCCCTTGATCTGGTTATATGGTTACTGCCTAGCGTTGTAAATGGTTTTCTGGGTTACGGGACACCATTAGACTTGTCATTCAGTGTAGAGCCACCTGAAGTGGAAAAAAGAGAAAAAACAATGACAAGAAAGAAAGGGGGAGGTAGGAAGAGAGGAAGATAGACACAGAAACTGAATGAGAAAGATGAAGGAAGAAGTTGGTGGCACTATCTCAAGTGAGTGGATGTTGGTCGCCACCACCTACCACCAGTGTGAGGTTGGCAGTATGAAATATGGGAGTATGAGGTGTGGCAGTGTGAAGTGTGCAATGTGAGGTGTGGCAGTGTGAGGTGTGCAGTGTGTGGTGTGACTGTGAGGTGAGGCAGTGTGAGGTGTGGCAGTGTGAGATGTGACAGTGTGAGGTATGGCTGTGTGAAGTGTGCAGTGTGACACCTTAAGAGGATTGGAGTCAGACAGTAACACTACAGTATATTGAGTATGCACGAGTGAGGATTATGTCGATGGTGATGGTGATGATGATAATGATGACGACGATGATAACCTTGATGATCAATTTTGCTTTGTGTATGTGTGTGTGTGTGTGTGTGTGTGTGTGTGTGTGTGTGTGTGTGTGTGTGTGTGTCTGTGGGTGTGTGTATGTGTGTGTGGGTGTGGGTATGTAAATAGTGCAGGATTTAGCCAGCATGAAAGCGACAGTCAGACAGTCACTGGTTTGTCGATGAAAAATGTAGTCAGTCGATGCAGAAATATGCAGACCTGTTATCAACTCAGCTGAACAGGAAGGCAGGGATGTATCGGCAATGGAGAGGCTCTGGAAATATATTACTTTCAGGCATTTTCGGTATTGTGTGTGTGTGTGTGTGTGTGTGTGTGTGTGTGTGTGTGTGTGTATTTTTTGGGGTGTGTATGTCTGTGTCTCATGCACTCCCACAAATTTGATCCACTTCAGCCCAAGGATGATTTTCTTCGGTCTTTCTCCCTCCAGACTACTTTCCTGAGCCTGGGAAGGACCTATGTTGGCGAAATTGTTAGTAAAGGCCCCTTGAGTTTCAGCAGTCTCCTCCTGCTTGAGAGAGAGAGAGAGAGAGAGAGAGAGAGAGAGAGAGAGAGAGAGAGAGAATATGCACCATCGGAGAGAAAAGGTTGTGTTCTGTATAGTTTCTCTAATAAATATGACACACAGAAACGTTAACAGGATCATATGTGTAGCACGTGGGCTCTTATGGCCTTTTTCCAACATCCACACTCTCAACAGACTTGCCCTATTTCTCTCTCTCTCTCTCTTTCTAGTGTGGGCCGCCCACCACCACTCTTACGGCCTCCTAAACTGAGCACTTCTGTCAACAATCTCTGGAAGAGAGAGAGAGAGAGAGAGAGAGAGAGAGAGAGAGAGAGAGAGAGAGAGAATTGATGAAGGAGAGAGGGAGACAGATGGGGGAAGGGAGAGAGAAACAAAAAGGTAGGTAGACAGACAAAAAAGGGGACAAACAAAAAGGGACACACACACACACACACACACACACACACACACACACACACACACACACACACACACACACACACACACACACACACACACACACACACACACACACACACACACACACACACACACACACACACACAGCCACCGATACGGCATTTGACGCACCGTGAAGTCAGCAGGAGTAGGTTCTGAAGCGACTTTAGGTTCCCTCATTGCACAGCCGATCCAAAAAGTGTCAGGCATAATGTTGCCGTGTTCAGTAGTGATTAATGTTTTCATCTTAATGTGGATGTGTTAATGGTACCTAACTCAATAGAAAATTTGAAGGGAGCATTTTACATACATACAGTACATAAATACATAGCTTACTGTACATACATACATATATAGCCTACATACATACATACATAGCCTACTGTATATACATACATACATACATATATACATACATAGCCTACATACATATATGAATACATACATACAGAAGAACTAAGTTTATTAACATGGAGTAAGAATTATCTGGGGTTATCCAATGGCTTTAGTCTGTCATATCAAATTATTTAGTGTGAAGTGTTCATCAATACTTTTTTGATCAGTTGTAGGTTCGGAGGCTTTGTGTGTGTAATTAAAAAAAAAAAAAAAAAAGGCGCTGCCTACACACCTGTCATTTTGTATGCAGAGCACAGATGGAACTTTTCCATATTGCTTGAAATTTAAGAAAGAAATCCAATAATATCTTTCTGAAATTTAAGCAAATGTTTTGTCTAGTGTGCAGGCGTTTTTAATTAAAGAAAATATACATAAGAAGTCAGCTTTTTAGATGGTTTGTATATTTTATACATCAGTGCATTTTCTTCTCCTTGCTTTTGCTTTTTGTCTTTCTTTTGTCTTCAGTCTGAAAACTATGGGATCAGTTGATTTTGAAACATGACAAAATTGACCACCAAAATCTTCTTTGTGCTACTAAACTTGAAAAAAAAAGATAAAGTTATTTCCTGGTGCTTTGTTGTCCATTTTTATCCACTTTTTTTTTTTTTCGTGAAGATAATGGTCATAATTCAGGGTCACTAAATAGGCTCTACGTTAACTCCCCATTTACCCCCAAATTAACACTTTCTTGCAGAGCCATTCTTGCGCAGATGAAGTGCATGGTTGGCTTAATTTTCGCCCAGATGAAGTGCATTGTAGTCCAGATTTTCCCCCAGGTGAAGTGCATGGTAATCCTGGTTTTTCCCCAGGTGAAGTGAATGGTAGGCCTAGTTTTTGCCCAAGTGAAGTGCATGGTAGACCTAATTTTTGCGCCAAGGTGAAGTACATGGTAGGCCTGATTTCAGAGCTCGACTGAAATTTATTATACTGCATAGATGAAAGATTTTTATTTATTTTCATTTTCAATTATTTTACCTTATCATTTTTATTTTATTAATAATTTTTATATATTCATTTTTCTATTTTTGTTAATGTTTTATTATTTATATTTATTTATTTACATACCGGTATTTATTTTATTTTATTATTTGTTTTTATTTATATTCCTATATTTCGTCATTTATTTTTTTATTTTTATCTTTTATTTATTTATTTTTTTGTTTATTTATTACTTTACGGAAATAAAATGCGTCTATTCCTAGGTTGATTCCAGCTGTGATCAAAATTTCATAGATACCTCTGCCATGGAAGGGCAATGGAAGGTGTCGCATTTTTTTTTTTTTTTTTTGTGATAACCGTATGACGCTAAAAAAAAGAAAAAAAGCAGGCAACGCTACGCTGTTGCAACCCTCCATCTGACCAAACACATACCTCCCCACCTCCCTGCACACCTAACCAAGCGCATAACGGCCTTCATCCCTCTCCCCCTCAGTACAACATAGACATTGAAAAAAAGTTTCATAAGTTTATCCATGGTAATAAACAGCCATTTTTTATGATTACTCTTCAGATTCCTTGTGCAGGTCGCATTGAAATCTGATAATTTTTTTATTAAAAAATAAATAAATAAATAAATAAATAAGTCACAGCACTCTACCTATCAAAAGGCAGGAAGACACATAACAACGTGAAATTTCTTGACTGTATAATGAATACTTTCTGAGATTTGTTCCGGAAACGAAAATCCCTACACCATCTATCTTGTTCATCCCGGTGATAACAATACCCTCCTCTGACTTCGTCAGGTGGAGAGTAAAATGAGTTAGAGAAAGAAAAATACCTTACTCTATGGCCCGTTTTCTCGTCGGCTGAGGAAGCCCCCAAACACCTATTCCTAAGCGATTTGTTTATTACACCTTACTTTCCGCTTGTGTTAAATAAATCCTTCCAATATCGACACACTCTGCATAAGTAACGTCTGTCTATCTATCTATTGTCAGACGCCTCAATCCCGTTCGGGGTGGCCACAAACAAATCGCCTCCACGTCGCCCTGTCCCCCGCCATTTCACTGCCCAGCTCCCAACTCACCCCCCTCTCTCATATACCTCTCCACCCCATCCCTCCATCTCATCCTCGGCCTCCCCCTCCCTCTCCCCCCCTCCATCTCACTCCACATGGCCAAACCACCTCAGTGTATTCGTCCTAACGCTTCCTATCTCATCCACATCCACACCACAACGCTCCTTTATATCCTCATTTGTCGGCCTGTCTCTCCATGTGACTCCACATGCTCCTCTTAAATGACTCATTTCCACTGCTCTCACTTTTGACTTGTGCCCTTCCAACAACGTCCAAGGTTCACTTCCATACGTTAGAGTTGGTATCACAGTACTGTCATGTAGTAACTTTTTCACTTCCATGCTCACTTCCCTGTTTCTTATCACTGCTTTCAAGGAACCAGCAACCTTTCTTCCCTGCTGTACCCTTTCAAACACTTCACCCTCCAAACCTCCATCCATACTCATCACACTACCCAAGTACTTAAACGTACTGACATTTTCCAATTTCTCACCATCCAACCTCGCTGTACATTCACTGACTTCACCTCTCTCAAAGACCATCAATTTACTGTACCCTACATTCACCTTTAGATTCCGTTTCTTACACACTCTCCCAAACTCATCCACCAAGCCTTCCAGCTCCCCTTCGTCTTCACTCAACAACACAGTATCATCTGCAAACAACAGTACAGGGAGTTTCCAAACACTATCCTCTCTCACCAGGGCCACTCCGACATCTACTACCCTACCTTGTACCTCTTTTATTACCGCATCCCTGTACAGATTGAACAACCATGGAGACATGACACATCTCTGTTTCAATCCAACCCTCAAAGAGAAAAATTCACTCAGTTCACCATCCACACGCACTGCAGCCTTCGCACTATCATACATACTCTTCACAGCATTCAACAACTTCCCATCTACTCCATATATTCTTAATACTTTCCACAATCCTTGTCTATCCACCCTGTCATATGCTTTCTCCAAATCTGTGAAAGCTGCATATCGGGTACAATTTCTTTCCCTTCTCTAGAAACTTTTCCACTAAAGATCTAAGAATGAATATCTGATCTACACAACCTCTTCCCTTCCTAAAGCCTCCCTGTTCTTCTCCAACTAATTCCTCTGTTCTTTCACTAAATCTGTCAATATCCTTCCATACACTTTTCCTATTATACTAAGAAGACAAATGCCCCTATGATTACCACACACTTCTTTTTCTCCTTTTCCTTTGTACAAGGGAATAATTATACCTGACTTCCAATCCTCCGGGACTCTACCTTCCTCCCAGGCCAATCTGCACATCTTCTACATCCATTCTACTACTATCTCTCCCCCATAAGTAACGTACAAAAGGATATTAACCACCCATAACCAGAAATAAATTGCTAAGGGATAGGTGTTAGCGAGCCTCCTTACACAACGAAAACACGAGCCTATGTCATTTGGTGAAGGAGAATAAGGAAGGCAGGACATAATTCTAACTTGGCCTGAAATTGCCATCTCTACAGGTACATCTTGAATGCTTGTAAACATTAGAATGATTAGATTAACACTAGATTACGATGCTAGTCACGATGAAGTGCCACGGAAGGGATGTAGAGTCGTAGTCTATCATTTCCTTCCCCTGAATTGCGTAAAATAGGCAGGGGAAGGACGAAATCTGGCTCAAGTTAGTGCGAAAGGAGTATAGAAGAGCACTGTCCCAGAATCTCTCTCTCTCTCTCTCTCTCTCTCTCTCTCTCCACCCTTGCAGTGCTGCGGAAAGACTGGGAGAGTTATCCTTTTCTGTCACTCAGCAACGTGAAACAATCTGAAAAAAGACGAAAATCTGGGCCAAGTTAAGGTGAACGATTGTAGTGGCACACCTTAACATTTTCTTGTATGCTTTTTATTTAGTTTTTAGGTTGACATATACAGGTAGAAGAATATTGTGTTGGTACGTCCAGAATAATTCGCTACCGAAGAGGTGTTAGGGAATTACAAAAGCTACTCTCGGTCGTAGGAATGTGTGGGGATGGGGTGGATGGGGGAAGACAAATTGGAGATTATTGTGCTGTTATGTCCAGAATAATTCGCTACGGAATAGGTGTTAGGGGCTGGGGTGAGGGGGGGTAGTGGGAGAAGACGTACAGGAGAATTTTTGTGTTGTCCAGAATAATTCGCTGCAGAAGGGGTGTTAGGGGTTGGGGTGGTGGGGGGAGTACTGGCCAGGCAAAAGTTTTCATACTCTGTTAATCTTAATATCTGTCTTGTACAAGTTGCTGACTTTCCTTTGGGGTGTTGTTCATTGCCAGAGAACTTACGTGCAACTTTGTTCAGGTATAAAGGCAAGGGTGATAAGTATGAATGTACTAGCTTTAGGGGTATAAGTCTGTTGAGTGTTGTAGGTAAAGTGTATGGTAGAGTGTTAATTATGAGAGTTAGAGAGGGTACAGAGGGAGTGATTAGTGATGAGCAGTGTGGCTTTAGGAGAGGGAGGGGATGCGTTGATCAGGTGTTTGCTGTGAGACAAGTGTGTGAAAAGTATTTAGCGAAAGGCAAGGAGGTGTTTTGGGCATTTATGGATTTAGAGAAAGCTTATGATAGAATTGATAGGGAGGCTTTGTGGACTGTTTTAAGATTGTATGGACTTGATGGTAGGTTGCTAAAAGAGGTGAAAAGTTTTTATGTAAATAGTAGAGCGTGTGTAAGAGTGGGAAATGCTGTGAGTGATTGGTTTCCCGTGAGAGTGGGGCTGCGACAGGGATGTGTGATGTCGCCTTGGTTGTTTAACATTTACATGGATGGTGTTGTAAGGGAGGTGAATGCAAGAGTTTTAGGTGGTCTGAGTCTGGTAAATGTCGATGGAGGAGAGTGGAATCTGAAGCAGCTGCTGTTTGCAGATGATACTGCACTGGTGACTGATTCAGAGGAGAGATTGAGACAGTTGGTAGAGGAGTTTGGAAGGGTGTGTGAAAGGAGGAAATTGAAAGTAAATGAGAATAAGAGTAAAGTGATGAAGTGTACGAGGTTGATAGATGGTAGGGGGATGAATATAGTTTTGAATGGTGAGTTGCTTGAGGAGGTAGATTGTTTTAAATATCTAGGGTCACATGTTGCTGTGGATGGAAGAATAGATGCAGAAGTGAAGTTTAGAATAAATGAAGTAGGAAAGGTGCTGGGAGGAATGAAAAAAGTGTTTAAATGTCGTTCGCTTAGAATGGATGTAAAGAGAAGGCTGTATGAGGGTGTTGTGGTACCGACTGCATTATATGGGGCTGAAACATGGAATATGGGTGTAGCAGAGAGGAAAAGTTTGAATGTAATGGAGATGAGATGTCTGAGGAGTATGTGTGGAGTGACGCGTATGGATCGAGTGCGAAATGATGAAGTGCGAAGGAGAACTGGAGTTGTTCGGGAGATGGCTGGTAGAGTTGAGCAGAGGGTGTTGCAATGGTTTGGGCATATGGAGAGAATGGATAATGAGCGATTGGTGAAAAAGATAACTAGATCTGATGTGAGAGGTGTAAGGCTGAGAGGAAGACCACGAATAGGATGGATGGACAGTGTGAAGAGAGCGCTGGATGCGAGAGGGATGTCTGTTGAGCAAGGAAGAGTGGCTGTGCGTGACAGAAATAAATGGAGAGAAATTGTGAATGAATAAGTGATGACGCAGCCCTGAGGGGATATTCTCCCGCATTTGGTCTGATCAGCTAGTCAGGTCAGGTGCGGGTAAGGGGATGGATCTGTTATGATGTGGCAGGGGTAAACCAGTTCTGCTGTTGGGCCCTGCTGCGGATGTCACTGATTGCATTGCGCAGTTGACCCTTGTGCGGTGTGATGCGGTGAGGATCTGTCCGTTCTCCCCTTTGGAGCTAAGATGCGAATGAATGTGTTTGAATGGATGAGTAAATGGAGAGTGAGTCGTCCTGTCTCGGCTACCTCCCTTTTCTTGGGGGAAGCAGCCTAGGTATATAGATAGATAGATAAAGAGTAACAGTAGTAGTAGTGGTGATGGTGGTGGTGGTAGCAGTAGTAGTGGTGGTAGTAGTAGTAGTAGTAGTAGTAGTGGTGGTGGTGGTAGTAGTAGTAGTAGTAGTAGTAGTAGTGGTGGTGGTAGTAGTAGTAGTAGTAGTGGTGGTGGTGGTGGTAGTAGTAGTAGCAGTGGTGGTGGTGGTGGTGGTAGTGGTGGCGGTAGTAGTAGTGGTGGTGGTGATGGCGATGGTGGTAGTACTAGTAGTAGTAGTTGTAGTAGTAGTTGTAGTTGTAGCAGTAGTAGTAGTAGTAGGAGGAGGAGGAGGAGAAGGAGGAGGAGGAGGAGGAGGAGTAAGAAGAAATAGAGGAAGAGGGAGAGGAGGAGGAGGAACCCCAGGATGGTCTGAACGTGAACCCAGTGGACTGCAGGCCAGAGCTGCCCTTAGTGTTCAGTCCACCATCCTCCTGTTGAGGGACAGTGAGGGGAGTGAGGGACGTTTGTATAACCAGGCAACTCCACCGCCCAGTCATATCGGTGCCACCACGTGAAGGCGTTCCTCTCCAACACCATCACAACGAGAAACAAAAACACCTGAATATCGTGTTAGAGAGAGAGAGAGAGAGAGAGAGAGAGAGAGAGAGCGTTGTAAAAATCAAACTATTTATATTTTTCATCATATTTAAGCTTCCCCAAAAAGTTAGGAATGTTTGCGTTGTTTCTTTGTAGGCTAAATCCTGAAGGCTTTAGTCCCGTATTCTCATGGGGCAGGGAGGCTCCCTAGCACATTTTCCTTAGCTATTTATTTTTGGATATGGCTATTTAACATCCTATCCTACGTTATTTATGCAGAATGTATGGATATTGGAAGGATTTATGTAACACAGAAGAGGAGAGTGAAGTGTAATAGACAAATTAAATCGCTTAGGAAAAGCTGTTAGGGAGCTTCCTCAACCGATAAGAAGACGGGCCTTGGTCTTAGTGAAAAATTACGAGGGCTGAAAATGTCACCAAGAAAATGTGGCACGAACTCCACTTTTCATTTATTCAGAGCTCCAGACAAGAACATGTTCGTGTTGACAGGATGACTGACGACTGAGAATAATATTTTTCCATGTCTTCCTGTTGGCTGTAAACTCTGGGTGAGTGTTAATATAGTTCTCTATATGTGTGTGGTAGCCTGGTGGTCTAGTGGGATAGGGAGCTTCAGCTGGACATGGTCTGTCAAGACTGATATTCAGGGACCAGCGACTGGCCACCCTAGCCTTAACCCTCCTGATGGGCAATTTGTATAAAGGATTCGATGATAGGCAGGTTGATATATGCTGAAGTTACATGAAGTGAGATTTGAGATA
>NC_137069.1:9623434-9640934 GCF_032717465.1 Coenobita brevimanus | reverse complement strand
TAGGCTGTATCGTCCCCACTTCGGTCGGGATAGGCCGATCCTGCAGTGGATACTCAAACGGCTGATGATGATGATGATGATGATGAGGATTATTATTATTATTATTATTATTACAGTATTATTACTATTATTATTATTATTATTATTATTATTATTATTATTATTATTTTTCCGTCACTCTTCGTCTCTGATTTTCATCATACTTATTAAGGATGTACAGCACCATGGTCGTATTACACTGACTCAGTTTCAGTGACACTGATCTACTTTTTTAGGTCACAGGTCGAAAAATGTCCGAAAATCGTGAATTTTCAGCCTCATTTTTTTCCAAAACTATTATAGATGCATGAACATGGAAGTAATTTCGTGTAATTAAATTGTTTTCCAAACCTTTTTGTGAAAAAAACAAATGAGGTTATTGATGCGTGACATCACGATACTTGGAATCCCAGTTTTAAATGTTCCTCCATACAGGAAAAAACAAAACATAAATTAGGCACTTCTTGGCATTAGACGTTTTGTCTGGGCCTGCACCAGGTGTGTTTATTTTTTGGTGGTAGTTTGACCAACGATTTTAGATATATTACAAAAAACAATGTTCTTATAGGTGGTGGTCAGTGATTGTCTCTGACAGGTACGGTCTTCTAGTTATTATTCTTTCTTCAGAAAAAGTAAATTGCCATTATCCGGTGGCTATTTAGCCTAGAACCTTCAAACTTTGTCAGCTGAGTCCCCCAGCTGGCTGCTTCATCTGACAAAATTGGAAGGAAATCGGTACACTGTATCTCTGGATATTATCGGGAACATGGAAAACCAAATTGTTGACACTATCTCAGCAACCAGTTAAGCCACAAATATGAAAAATTTTTAGCTTATGCCCCTTACAGGGGAGCACATCTTAACCGGATGAATATTTTCCAAGATCGACTAGGGTCAAATATTGGGACTGTCCTGGATATTCTGGATGTCACCTAATTTTCCATGAAAGAATAATCCCAGAGCCATGAAACTTGGTGGACTTGTACACTGTGATGACCTAAGGCGACATGCACAAGATCAGTGACCTTGACTTTTCTGGGGGGAAAATTGAAACTTTTCTGGATATTCCAGATGTCAGCTAATCTTCCATGAAGCATTAAAGCTAGAGTCAACAAACTTGGACATACAGACAGGTGACCTAAGGTGACATGCACAAGATCAGTGGCATTGACCTCAAGGTGCCTTTATAGCTAGGCTTCTAGTTAGCAATGGCTGTGGAAAGTTTTTCTTTATCAAAATTGTCCTTGGGCAGTTATACAGTGTTGTAGTTTTATTTAAAGTTTATATTTTGTTTCTGTGACCTAAAATATTGGAATAACTATCAGTCTCTGTTTTTATTTATATATATATATTTTTTTTTTTAGTGGTGTCAAAGTTTGAATATGGATGTTACCCAAAATTTTTGACAGCTATTGAATTTCCTTCCATTTTTTCGAGTGCGTATGTGTGTGTGTGTGTGTGTGTGTGTGTGTGTGTGTGTGTGTGTGTGTGTGTGTGTGTGTGTATTTATGTATATTATGTGGATGCGTGTGTTTAGAGAGGCGTCTTCCCATACATAAACACATTCATAACTTCCCTCATTGTTCATAATTTTAAACTTCACAGTCATAAAGTGTACCCAGTGTTCCAAACGATTTCATTAATTTCTCTTCTTTATGTGAGTTTCCCAAAGTCTTTCAGGCACGAAATATTTATGTAAATTTTTCACTTCCTCCTTCTGAATTTTTTTCTTTTTCCGTCTGTCCGTTTTTAAGTTTATTTATTCATCAGTGTGTGTGTGTGTGTGTGTGTGTGTGTGTGTGTGTGTGTGTGTGTGTGTGTGTGTGTGTGTGTGTGTGTGTTATTTGTCAGTCTGTATCTCTGTATTTTGTCTGTTTGTGCATGTGCCTGTTTGCATCTGAATGTTTGTCTGTCTGTGCATGTGTCTGTCTGTCTTTATCTCTGTATGTATGTCTGTGCATGTCTTTCTGTCTATCTATGTATGTATGTCTGTGCATGTGTCTGTATCTCTGCATCTTTGTCTGTCTACATGTATTTGTCTATATCTCTGCATGTTCGTCTGTTTGCCTTTTGTCTATTTGTTTTTCCGTCTGTATTAGTTTCTGTGTGTGTGTTTGTTCCTGTTTTTCTTTGTATTTTTTTTTAATATGTCTTTCTTCGTCTCTGTCTTGAAGTTAATCAGTCTGTTTGCCTGCCTCTCTATCTGTCTATCTGTCAGTATCTAAAACTTCCTTTCGGCAAATTTCCTGTCACTTTCTTTGTCATGTTTCTCTTCTCTTATTTTTCTTTCTCTTTACCATTCTTTTTTCTCTTGTTTTCCCTATATCCCCATCTTCATTTTTCTCCTCTTCTCTTCTTTTATTTTTCTTTTCTGTCCACCCCTGCCTTCCTATTACTTCACCCATCCTGCCCACCCCTGCCTCACCCTACCCTACCCCTGCCTCACCCGACCCTACCCCTGCCTCACCCGACCCTACCCCTGCCTCACCCGACCCTACCCCTGCCTCACCTTGCCTCACCTTGCCTACCCCTGCCTCAACCACCCTGTTTACCCTGCCTCACTCCGCCTTATTTCCTCATCGTCATTTCCTCTCCTCCTCCCCCCTCCCCCCACCACTCCAAGTCACCCTCCCGCTCTTCCTCCAAATAGCCTACACGTGTTCTCCTTTAATCTTTACTATCCGTCCCCGCCCTGGAGGGGCTCAGGGACGGGTATTGTTGTCACTCGGTTTGTCTGGTTGTTTGTTTGTCTTTCTGTCTGTCAACAACATTACTACAGGTGCGATTTTTACTAAAATTACAGGGATGATGGGCTATGACCTTCTGATCACCTGCTTAAATTTGGGGCCAAAATGGGCCTAGGCTGTAGGCCCAAAAAATGTATTAAAAAAAAAAAAAAAAGGACTAGTAAAAATCGTTCTTTCGCCATAGGCTAACTCCTTTCAAATTCGTCATATCGACATGAAACCAAAACCAAAGGTGCATCTTTCAAACCTGCATCCTATAACATGCCTCATTACATCAGGGGGGTCACTCCCCCAGTCAGCCGTAGGGGGGTCAGTGTGAGGTGGGTCGGGCCTACAATTTCAAATGGGCGTAAAGTCGTCAATTTTCACCCGATTTACTCCAAATTTGATATGTGACATCTTTGACTAGATATCCCGTTGTGTTAACACGTCAGCGCTAAAATGACTGCCGGGGATGGATTTGCTTTGCCTTGGCACCGCTTTTTTTTTCTTCTTCTTCTTCTTCTGTTTATCGTGTTTAAAAGCAATATTGTCTGGCCTAATGATGCTTATTTGACTGATTCGGTGATTCATTAATTAATTGGGAATAATTTTTTTTTTCTATACTAGTTGGCAATCTCTCTCTCTCTCTCTCTCTCTCTCTCTCTCTCTCTCTCTCTCTCTCTCTCTCTCTCTCTCTCTCTCTCTCTCTCTCTCTCGGTACTAGTTGGCAGCAACCATTTCTGTCTCCTCTCTCTCTTCCCTCGCGAGTAAATCTCGTCTTGACACTTCTGTTGTCTGTCTGTCTCTGTTTTTCTCTCTATCTATCCGTTTGTCTGTTTATCTGTCTTTGCTGTCTGCCTGTTTCTCTACTGTCTGTCTCATATTGTAGTCTGCCTCTCGTTCTGACTATCTGTCTTTCTGCTTGTCTGCTTGTCTCTGTCACACTCGCCTCTCTATTTCTCTTACAATGCCTCTGGCTTTCTGTATCACACTGTCCATCTGTTCTCTCTATCTCCCACTCTCTGTCTCCTGTCTATCTTACCCTCCCTTTCTATCCTGTGACAGACAACCCTCCCTGCCTCACCCTGCCTATCCATCTCCTACCTAACCCTGCCTCCCTGCCTGCCTCACCCATCTTACCTCCCTCTACCTATCATCCTGCCTTCCCATTTTCCTCACTCTGTACCTCCCTCTGTCTTACCCATTCTGTGCTACCTTTCCCTGCCTGAGTGCTTGCCTTACCTCTTCTCTGCCCCACCCCGCCTCACCCTACCCCTGCCTCTCCCTAGCTCTGCCTCACTCCTCTCTCTGTCTCTCCATGCATTCCACTGCCTCTCTGATTAGCCTGCCTCATCCTGTCAGTCCATCACCAACCTCTCCTTACCTGCCTTCCTGCCTTACCCTGCCTGCTTTACCCTGCCTGCCTGCCTTACCCTGCCACCTTACCTACCTCCCTGTCTTACCCTTCCTACCTTACCCTGCCTGCTTGCCTTACCCTACCTACCATATCCCGCCTCCCCTACCCAGTCATACCTGCCTCCCCTACTCAGTCTTATACCCTGCCTGCCTTACCCCACCTCCCATACCTTGCCTACCTCACCCAGCCTGCCTTACCCTGCGTGCCTTACCTTGCCTCCCTTATCCTGCTACCTTACCCTGTCTTCCTAACCCTGCCTGCCTTACCCTGACTACCTTACCCTGCCTACCTTACCCTCCTGCTTACTCTGTCTACCTTACCCTGCCTGCCTTACTCTGCCTACCATACCCTTCCTATCTTACCCTGCCAACCTTACTCAGCCTACCTTATTCTGCCTAATTAACCATTTCTGCCTTACCCTACCTACCTTACCTGCCTGCTTAACCCTGCCTATCTACTTCACCTTCACTCTTGTCATCACCATTCTTAGCATGCTCTCTCTGCCTACCTATCTTCATTCATTCTCCATTCTACCTCTCAGTCCCTAATCTTCTTCATCCCTTCCTTCATTTGCCTCCCTCACCCTGCCTCCCCTGCCACCCCATCGCCTGCCTCACCTTACCTAACTGCCTGCCTCATCTTAATCTAGACTACTTCACTTACCTTCCCTGATTAGACCCACCTCCTGCCTAACCCGCCCTGCCTCATCCAGCCTACTCTCTTGTCTTCATGTTTGCCTTACTTTGCCCCCTGCTTACCTCATCCTGCCTCACCCCGCCCACCCACCTCCCTCTGCCTCTCTGTCTGCCTAACTCACCCTTCTTCACTCTGCCTGACCCTGCCTACTTGTTTGTCTTCTTGTCTGTCTTACTCTGCCGCCTGCCTACCTCATCCTGCCTCACTCGGCTGCCTCCCTCCCTCTGCCTCTGCCTTTGCCTCTGCCTGCCTCATCTCTGTCGCAGCCACAGCCACTGAGCTTTTAGTGTCAGTTCATCTGCCGAAACTCGCCAACACATCTCATCCCTCACCCTGCCTCACCCACCATGACTTACCGTGCCCACCTGCCTTACTTCCCCTGCCTCCGTTATCTGCCTACTTCATCCTGTCTGCCTTTCATCCTCTTTCTTCATGCCTGTCCCCTGCCTAACCCTACCTTTCTGTCGTCCTCTGTCTACCTTCTCTTTCCCCACCCCTCCCCTGCCTCCTTTGTCTCACCCTCGCTGCCTGCCTATCCCTGCCGAACCCTATCTCCCTACCCACCTCACTCTGCTTACCTACCGCACCCTTTCTACTATTCTAATTCCTCCATCTGCCTTATCTCTTCCCTGCCTCCCCAAAGTCCCCGTCATCCTGCCTACCTCTTGCCTTGTCCTGCCCCATCTTGCCTCTCCTCACCCTGCCTGCCCTCTATCTCTCTCACTGTATTTCCCTCTCCTGCTTTTTCTCTGCCATCCTCTGTTCCTCATTCTACTTCCTTTCTCTGCCTAAACCCTGCCTCACTTAACATTCCTCATCCCTCTCTTCCTGCCTCCCACCTACCTTCCTCTGTGCCTTACCTCAGCAACTTTGCCTCACCTGTCCTACCTTACTCCCCCTTCCCTTCTTTATTTCCTCCCCCCTACCTTACCTTGTCTTTTCCTGTCACTACCTCTCCCTGCCCCACCCTTTCCCACCCTGCCTCACCCTGCTTCAGCCTCCCTTCCTGGCTAAGCCACCCTTCTTGCCTGCCTCCCTATCTCCCCATTTCTTGCCCTACCTGTATGCCATCCAATCTACCTCCATACTCCACCCCCTACATTGTGGCGCTGCTCCCCCCTTCCTCCCCCCTCCCTGTCTGCCTGCTTCACTCCCTGCCTCACCTCTTTCCTGCCTCACCTCTTTCCTGCCTACCTCCTTGCGTCCCCCACCCTACCTCACCCTACCTTCCTTCCATCCTCTTTCTAGCTACCATACTCTCTTCTGCCTTCCTGCCTGTCTGCCTACCTCCTCACTCACTCTGCCTCACCCTGCCTTCCTTCTAGTCTCCCTCTCCCTGTTAATTTCCTACCTTACAATGTCTTCTTACCTTCCTGCCTATCTCCATACCCACTCTGCCTACCCCTGCCACCCTTGCTTACCCCTGCCTCACCCTACCCCCCCTTACCTCCCCTACCTCACCATACCTTCCTTCCATCCTCTCTCTGGCCACCATACCCCATTTTCCCACCTTCCTCATGCCTTCCCGCCTCCTCACCCATCCTTCCTCCTCCTGCCTCACCCTGACTACCCCTCCCTACCACTGCTTCACCTTGCCTCCCTCTCCCTACCCCTACCTCCCCTGCCTACCCCTGCTTTCCTACACCTTCACCCACCCTGTCTCCCATTCCCTACCCCTACTTCCCCTACTTACCCCTGCCTTGCCCTACTTTCCTAATCCCGCCTCTTCACCCACCCTGTCTCACCCTGCTTTCCTCTCCCTACCTCCCCTGCCTACCCATGCCTCACCCTACCTTAATAACTCCACCTCCTCACCCTGCCTCACCCTTGCCTACTCCTGCTTCACCCCTGCCTACCCCTCCTCACCCTACCCACCCAACCTCACCTCCTCACCCTCCCTGCCTCACCCTTCCTACCCCTCTCCCCTACCTCCCTTGCCTCACCTCTGCAACCCCTGCCTACCCCTGCCTAACTCTGCCTCACCCTGCCTCTCCTCTGTCGCCTGCCACGCTCTCTCAGCCTCTAGTGTCACCTCATCTGCATACCCTTCTGGCTTAGTTTCCTTTACTGTTCCATCCAGGTCCCTATTTTTTTCCCCTTTATTCCGAATTGTTTTTTTGGGGCGAATTTTTGGTTTCATGGAATTTTTGAAAAAGTGCTTATTGTATTTTTATTTATTTATTTATTTATTTTGTAAATTTTTTGGGAACTTTTATTTCTCGAGTACTCTTCAGAAAAAAAAATATTTAATTTAGCTTTCTCTCTCTCTCTCTCTCTCTCTCTCTCTCTCTCTCTCTCTCTCTCTCTCTCTCTCTCTCTCTCTCTCTCTCTCTCTCATAACCCCTTCAGGACGATGATGTCTTTTCTACTTTATTCTTACTTCCTCCAAACAATTATATTAAACTTTATCATCATCATAATCATCATCATCATCATTATCATCATCATCCTCTTTATCACCATCATCATCATCATCATCATCATCATCATCATCATCAAACTCTCACCATCAAAGGTGTTCTGAGCGCTAATTAACGCCGTCAGGTGTTACAAAGAATTAACTATACTGCTTTTATTCTAACTTGGCTTAAAACTGCCATCTCTCCATCTTGAATATTGAGCTTTACAGGTAACACTAGAATATGGTGCTAGTCACGAAGAAGTGCTTTGGAAAGGATGTAGAGCCGTAGCATTGCCTTTTTCCGCCAAACGTGAAATAAGCTGCAAAAGGACGAGAATCTGGGCCAAGTTAAGTTGAAACAAGTACACTGCGTCCTTGGGTTGAAGTGGTTGGAAGCGGATCTCTGTAGTATGTAAATTGGGACATAAGTGTGCATTATCTGGCATTTCCACACCTCTCACACTGCCACACTGCCACACTGCACACTGCTGTACTGTAAACTCCATCTCATACTGCCGTATCTCAGTCTGCTACACCTCGCAGTGCCACACCTCACACTCTCACACCACACACTGCCACTCATTGTCACACTTCATGCAACTACACCACTCACTGCCACAAACCCACACTACCACATCACGCTACATACTACACATCTTATACAACCACATCACGATATTCAGTTCTAAATACACCTTCGTCATCCCACATAGCATCAGCAGTTCCGTAGCGCTGAAAGTTCGCCGCCGTGACGTAAATCTTGGAAACGTGAGCGTGATTTAGAGCTCGAGTTTTTCCATGAGGGAGTTGTGAAGGTCTCTCGATAACTCCGGGATGTGTAATCAAGAAGCTGTGTTTGAGTCACCTGGGTCTGCAGTCACGAAAATTCTTAAATCATTTTTTTTTTTTGGGGGGGGGGGCCAAATTTCAGTAAAACAGAGAAGTGTTGTTAGAAAATGGAGTGTATTATTTCCAGCTTAATTTTGCTGTAGTTCACAAAAAAAAAAAAAACATTAATTTTTCGAAATCTCAAAAAAGAGAAAATTATTGATAGAAATTGGTCTGAATATTCGTTTTTTTTTTTTTTTTTTTTTTTTTTTTTTGATGTTCTCATTAGTTGGCGTAAAATCTTTACTATTTTTTCGATATCTTAATAAAAGTGATAATTATTAGTAAAATTGGTCTGTTTGTTCTTTTTCTGTCTCACTTTAATATATAGTTTTTTCCTTGTTAAGAAAGAGAGAGAGAGAGAGAGAGAGAGAGAGAGAGAGAGAGAGAGAGAGTGGAGGAAAAGAGAAAATAGGATAGGAAGAATGGGAAGAGAAAGGAAGGTGACAAGAGGAGAAAAATAATGGGAAAGGAAAGAAAAAAACAGATTAGGAAGCAGGGGAAGAGAAGAGAGGGTGGAAAAAGAAAGCAGGAAAGGAGAGGAAGAAAAGAATGAAGAGGAGTGAAAATAAATCCAGCTTATGTAATCCTGTCAATGGGTGGACCGTGATGGCATGGAAAATGTCTGTAAGGTTGAGTTTAGAGTGAAGGAGGAGGGAAGGAATAGGAAGGAAGGATTGGGAGGGGAGGGGAGGAAGGAAGAGGAGAGGAGAGGTGAGGAGGGAGGGGAGGAGGGGAGGGAATAGAAGAGATGAAGAAAAAAGGAGGGAAAAGTATAGAGGAGGATATGAAGAGAGAGAGAGAGAGAGAGAGAGAGAGAGAGAGAGAGAGAGAGAAAAAAAAAATCGCGATAAGGCGTAACAATCCTCTAGAGAAAGATCGGGTTATCTTTACTTTCCTCTCTCTCTCTCTCTCTCTCTCTCTCTCTCTCTCTCTCTCTCTTTCTCTCTTTCCTACCCCCTTCTCTCCTTCCCTCCCTCACTTCTTCCTCTATCAAATCTCCCCTCCTTCCTCTCGCACCCCATCCCCCCTTTCATTCTCCCCTCTTTCCCTCACCTCTTCTTTCCCCTCGCCCACCCCTTCCCCTCACCACCCTATTTTCTCCCTTACAGATCTCCCCTCCTTCCTTCCCCCTCCCTCTCCTCCTCCTTTTCCCTACCATCTTCCCTCTTCCTTCCCCCTCCTTCTCCTTCATCCCTTCCTCCCCTCCCGTTTCTCTTTCCCTCATCCTTTCCCTCCGTCACATCGCTCTCCCGTCTCTCCCCTTCTTCCCTTCTTTCCCTCCCTTTCTTCCACCTTTCCTTCCTCCTCATCTTTCTCTCACCCCTCTTTCCCTTCCCATTCTATACCCTTTCCTTTCCCTCCCACGTCTCTCCCTTGTTCTTCCTTTCCTTCCTCATCCCCTCTCTCTCCCACTCCTTTCCCTTCCTTTCTCCCTCCTTCTCATCCCCTTCCCTTCTTCCCTTCTCCCTCCCGTCTCTCTCACCCTCCCTCTCTGTCTTCTTCCTTCCCCTCCATTTCTTCCTCCTTCCTTCCCCCTCCTTTCTTTCCCCTCCATCCCTACACACCTCGTTTTCAACTCCCTTCCTCTCCCGTCCCCCTCCCTTCCTCTCCCGTCCCCCTCCCTTCCCCTTGCCTTCCTCACCCCTCCGTTCTCCCTTACCTTCCTCCCCCTTCCCTTCCCCTTACCTTCCTCCCTCCTCCCTTCCCCTTACCTTCCTCCCCCCTCCCTTCACCCTTACCTTCCTCCCCCCTCCCCTCTCCCTACCCCTCACACACTCAAGTGCTCACAAGCGTGGAGCCAATAAGGACCTAAGACTGTGTAAGCGTGTGTGAGAGCCTTTAGGAGCAGTTTAGCGTGCAGCACATCAAGCCCCACACACACACACACACACACACACACACACACACACACACACACACACACACACACACACACACACACACACACACACACACACACACACACACACACACACACACACACACACACACACACACACACACACACACACACACACTACCCCTCACACACTCAAGTGCTCACAAGCGTGGAGCCACATAAGGACCTAAGACTGTGTAAGCGTGTGTGAGAGCCTTTAGGAGCAGTTTAGCGTGCAGCACATCACACACACACACACACACACACACACACACACACACACACACACACACACCAATTACAAACAGACTCACAGTGCCTACCAACCCCTACCGTACCTTGTGTAACCCCCTCCGGCTAACACACAGGACATTACCAACACCGTAGACAACACTGCCAACACTACCAACACCCTGATACTGTACCTGATTCCACCTGGTGTGTAATCAGATTGCATTAAATCGCTCGCTCAAATTCATTTATTCTTTAGGCAAATGGCGCGAGACTCACTCTATGGGACTATGCTATTGAGTGGGTAATATCTGCTTTATTTACCCGTACTGAGAGAGAGAGAGAGAGAGAGAGAGAGAGAGAGAGAGAGAGAGAGAGTTATAACAGCATATGTGCAAGGGAGATTCATGCTGAGAGGGGAGGTACAGAAATACACTGAATAACGGTACAAAGGCCGGTGCGAGAGAGAGAGAGAGAGAGAGAGAGAGAGAGAGAGAGAGATCAGCGTTTGAGAGAAAAATGAGAGAGGGAACAAGTGTGAAGGGGAGACTAAGCCAGGGAGAGAAATTCAAGCCTCTCTTTCTCCACAGTGTGTTTTCCTTCCTCGTCATCATCATCATCATCATCATCATCATCATCATCATCATCATCATCATCAAATAGAAAGCTCAACAGTATAAAACTATCATCATCATCATCATCATCATCATCATCATCATCATCATCAAGTAGAAAGCACAACAGTATAAAACTGTCACCATCATAATCATCATCATCATCATCATCATCAAGTAGAAAGCACAACAGTATAAAACTTTCATCATCATCATCTTCATTATCATCATCATCATTATCATCAATCATCATCATCATCAAGTAGAAAGCACAACAGTATAAAACTATCATCGTCATCGTCATCATCATCATCATCATCATCATCATCATCATCATCATCATCATCATCATCATCAAGTACAAAGCTTAACAGTATAAAACTGTCCTCCTCATCATCATCATCATCACTGTTTCCATTGTTCTATACCGTGTTGACCATCATCATCATCATCATCATCATCAACATCCTTCTCCACACAGTTTTCCTTTCCCTCGCTCACCTCTCCTCTCTCCCTCATTCCCTTTCTCTCTGTCCCTCTCCCTCCTCTCTAGGGAGCCTTCCTGCTTTGCTATACTTATGTTAGTTGTAGTCTTTTTTATCACAAAGACCCTCGACAGAAAGTAATAGGTCTTTTACTCTTTTTTTTTTCAATATTTTGTAAACATGATTAAAAAGTATATTAAACTTCCCGTCTATACATTCTGAAACAACTGACGAACAATATAAAAAATCGTGTCTAGTCTGTCTATCTATCTGTCTATAGCCAGACGCCTTAATGCCGTCAAGGGTGGCCACAAACAAATCGCCTCCATGTCACCCTGTCCTTTGTCATTTCACTGGCCTCCCCACAAACTTACACCACACTCCTTCTCAGAGGGAGAGAAAGAGAAAGAATGGATAGATGGTTGGATGTAGAGATGCAGGGATGGATGGATGTAATGACAGAGAGAGAGAGGTGTGTGTGTGTGTGTGTGTGTGTGTGTGTGTGTGTGTGTGTGTGTGTGTGCTTGATCTGGCTGAGCTGAGCAATATGTGCAAAGGATTACCAATTATGATGTGACCAGTCAAGGGATTATATGGATATTTTAGAGAGAGAGAGAGAGAGAGAGAGAGAGAGAGAGAGAGAGAGAGAATTTCTTTACTTATTGCGCTTGCAGCTTTGTGTGTGTGTGTGTGTGTGTGTGTGTGTGTGTGTGTGTGTGCTTAAAGAAATACTAAGGGAAGCTAAGTACTGTATCCATTAACCTCTTCAGCTCGAGGTGGTCATTTTATACTTTATTGCTGATGTCTCCACATGGGTTAGTTCAGCCTGGAGGAGACTGTTGGCACTGGAGTGGGTGTTTGTATGAGGGTGTATATAGCTTTTGTTTATCCAGTCACTCCTAAAATATAATAATCATCTGTAGCTAAGAAGAGGAGAAATGATATCGTAGTGAATAGGCTTGTTTGTGTATTTTTTTTTTTATGCAAGGAAGAAGGAACCAAAGGCCAGGACCCCGAAAATTGCTCCCTCCAAGAAAAAACAAAAATAAAATAACAGGGAGCCAAATTCAAGATCAGTTAAATTCGAAATGCCTGGACACACTGCCTTTGAAAGACTGGTCATAGGCAGTCGGAAATACAAAGTGAGACAGTTCCAGAGTTGACCAGGCGACTTTAATGAGCTGAGGGGACTTATGGGACTGTAGAAGTGAGATAGTGTTTTCAGTAACTCCTTTTCTGTGGGGGGGGGGGTCACAAAGAACCTGTGACCCCATAAGGAAGCTTCCTAACACCTTTTCCTAAGCGATTTGTTTTGCTTCTTACACCTTACTGTCCTTTTCAGTAGTATGCAGTATATATCCTCTTAATATCACCATACTCTGCATAAATAACCTACGCTAGATTATTAACCAGCCATATCCACAAATAAATCGCTAAGGAACAGATGTTAGGCAGCATCCTTACCCGAGGGGAATATGGGCCTTGGAGGCATATTGTGAGTGGCATGAGATTTCCTTAACGCCTTCTGCTAAGCAATTTATTCTGCAAATTACACATCATTATCCACTTATCGATGCAAACTAAGTCGATATGAAAGCGATGTGAAGAAATACGTTAGACTGTTAAGGAATAATTGATAGATAGATAGACAGATACAGATGGACAGATAGATAGATGGATGGATGGATGGATATAGATACATAGACTGATTGATAGATAGATATAGATATGGATATATAGATAGATAGATATAGAGATATTGATAGATAAATTGATGGCTAGATATATATAGATAGATGGATGGATAGATAGATATAGATAGATAGATGGATGGATAGATAGATACAGATAGGTAGATGGATGGCTAGATAGATATAGATAGATAGATGGATGGACAGATAGATATAGATATAAATATAGATATAGGTAGACAGATGAATAGATAGATTGATTGACAGATAGATAGATACATAAGTAGGAACAGATGTCTGGAAATCTGGAAAGCATGAAGAAATATGAAAGCAGTATGATGTTAGTATGAAGTAATATGAGAACAGTATGAAGGGACATGAAAAATATGAAACTATGTGAAATAATAAAGTCTTGAGGTGAAATTTCGTAACCTTATTGATAGAAAAAAAGTAAGGGTGGGTGGGAGTATGGATAGTAATGTAGTATGAGGTAGTATGAGGAAGTATGAAATTAATATGAAGCAGTATGAGTGTAATATGAAGCAATGTGGAGAAGTAATGTAACATGAAGTAGTATGAGGAAGTATGATATTAGTATGAAGCAGTATGAAATTAGTATGAAGCAGTATGAGTGTAATATGAAGCACTGTGAAGTATAGTAATGTAATATGAAGTTGTATGAGGAAGTATGAAATTAGTATGAAGCAGTATGAGTGTAATATGAAGCACTGTGAAGTATAGTAATGTAATATGAAGTTGTATGAGGAAGTATGAAATTAGTATGAAGCAGTATGAGTGTAATATGAAGCACTGTGAAGTATAGTAATGTAATATGAAGTAGTATGAGGAAGTACGAAATTAGTATGAAGCAGTATGAACGGAATATGAAGCACTGAAGAAATATACTGATGTAATAAAAAGTAGTATGCATCATTATGAAATTAGTATGAGACAGAATGAAATTAGTTTGGAACAGTTTGAACGTAAAATGAAGCAGTGTGAAGAATATAGTGATGTAATGTTAATTATGAAGCAGTTTGAGCGTAGTATGATGCAGGATGAACTTAATATGAAGCAGTGTAAAGAAATATAATAATGTAATGAAGTAGTATGCAGCAGTGTGAAACTGGTATGAAGCAGTATGAGTGCAGTATGAAGCACTGTGAAGAAATGCGATAGAATGAAAGTTTAAGGTGGAAATTAGTGTGAAGAAGGACGTAGTGGTAGGAGTGAGGACAGGTGATGTAATATGTAGTAGTGTGCAGCATTATTAAATTAGTATGAAGCAGTATGAACATAGTTTGAGTCAGTATGACCGTAATGTGGAGCACTGTGAAGAAGAATGAAAGGATGAAGGTTAACGTATGAAGAAGGGAGTAGAGGTGGTAATGAGGACAGGTGATGTAATATAAGGTAATTCTATCCTGCTCTATCCCACCCCATCCACATTCCACAGGTGAGAAAGCCGTCCTCACCTGGCCACACACCTATCTTACCTGGCCTACCTTTTTAGATTAATTTTACCTTCTTTTTAACCCTATTTTTTTTTCTTAGGGGGTGCAGGTATCGATTCACTGTTTTGTGATCAATAAAATATCTAGCTATCTACTTGTCTATCTATCTGTTTATCTATGTGTCTATATTTATGTTTCTGGCTGTCTGTCTATAACTATCTGTGCCTCTTTGTCTGTCTGTCTGTCTGTGTCTGTCTGTGTCTGTCTGTGTCTGTCTGTGTCTGTCTGTCAGTCTATTTACGTCTCTCTAAGTGTCGCTGTCTGTCTATCTGTTTAAGTCTCTCATTCCATCCATCCATCTCGGCACACTCTGTCACATTATGTCTTTCTCACACTCACTCACTTTCTCACACCTGCTCCCTCATACCTGCCCTTCACCTTTCTCAGCTGACCCACACCTTTTCGATTCAGCTTTGCTTTCCTCAGTGTGCTCTCTCTCTCTCTCTCTCTCTCTCTCTCTCTCTCTCTCTCTCTCTCTCTCTACCTGAAGCTGTTTCATTCAATATATCTTTCCCACTGCCTATGACCTCCAGTTTGTTTAATGATGTTTGTCAAGTAATTTCGAAATGAACAAATTCTGATTTTGGATTTCTATTTCATCCATATTCTTTACGTAGAGGCTTTTTTTTTCAGCCTGACAGCCTTGGGTTCCTTTTTTTATTAATAAACACGTGCCACACTAGACATGTCTTGGTCACTCCTCACACCACACACACAAAAAAAAAAAAAAAAAAAAATCACGACACACCACATCACACCACCACTGTCTTACCACCACCACAATTGTATCACCATCACCACATCCCTACCACAATACAACACCACCACCAAAGCACTACTTGTCCTCTCCACACCTGCCTTCTCTCCACCACACCTGCCTTCTCTCCACCACACCTTTTGGAACACCTGTATTGTTATTAATCCAGGTCCTCCCAACACCCGCACCTCTCCCACACTTTACCTGTCTCACAGACTATTATTTCACACACACACACACACACACACACACACACACACACACACACACACACACACACACACACACACACACACACATTTTCTATCGAAGCTCATATGTCTCCCTCTTGTTACAGGTCAAGTTATACTGGCGAATGAATATACTGTAATTAGTGGGTGGAAGTCTTATCACGAGTCAGATACAACGTTGAAGTGTGTGTGTGTGTGTGTGTGTGTGTGTGTGTGTGTGTGTTTTACTTTTAATAATACCATGATTGATTGTTTATTATAATTGACATAAACTTATGTGACCTTAAAATAGTATCCTTTCTCTTACTAATTACAGATATTACTTTTGCAGGTCAGTTGCTTCCTCTGTAACCGTTCCGCAGAAATGTAAGTACAAGAGCACATTTATCGTTGTTACACTGATGTACTTATTTCCAGAGAAGTACAAGTAGTTTGGAAAATGTACGATAAGCGACAAAGGTACTGTTGTTCATTTTATGCATACCTAATAGATTTGGGACGAAGAGATTTGAAACACAGCATAGTATGTGTTATTTCAGTACCATATTTTATCATTCACGTCAGCTGAGTGGAAAATATGGCATTATTGTCACAACGTCACTCCTAATCCATTTATGAAGGATGTATGTTGATTAGCTGTTATATATTCTCTTTCTTCATTTACTTATTTACCTCAGTAGGACAATATGTAAGTGTCAGAGAAGTCTATGCATGCCCTACTTGGTTGCCTGACCTCAGCAAGACCTATAATACGGTATCATACTCTTGTCTCTCAGCTCTTCAAAATAATAATAATAATAATAATAATAATAATAATAATAATAATAACAATAATCCATCCATCCAATCCTACATTGCCCCATGAGGAGCGTAGGAGCCCGGGGCTAGGCAAGTTGGTACTGACATTTAAGATGAGAATGACCAGCCTCACTCATCCCTGAGTGGCATTACGTGAGCAATAAACCCCAACCATCCCTTGGATATAAACCCTCACCGGCTCAATCCGATGTGAGCGCCTTAATTGCCCACTAAACCACCAGGAACCATAGTTTGGTTATATGGTTATCACCCAACGTAGTAAATGGTTTCCTGGTGTGCAGGAAACCATTTGGCTTGTCACTCAGTGTAGAGTCACCCACAAGAAGAACGAAGAGGAAAGAATGAAAGAAAGAAAGACAGAAGAGGGAGTATAAAGTCACCAGTAGACAGAGGGACGAGGAAAGAAAGACAGAAGAGGATGGAAGGAAAGAAGGATGGAGGAGAGGAAAGGGCAGACACCTGAGAGCAGCACTACATCATGTGAGTGGATGGTGAGCGCCCCCACCTACCACAAAATAAATAATAATAATAATAATAATAATAATAATAATTAATAATGATAATAATAATAATAATAATAATAATAATAATAATAATAATAATAATAAAATAATAATAATAATAATAATAATAATAATAATATTTACTAGTAAGAGGCAAGGTAGACCCATATGAGACACGTATTAGTAAAGACTGAATTAGTGTTGTGTTTTGCCAGGTGTAAACTTCCTTCGAATTAAAAACGTGGGAAATAATTGTGTGTGTGTGTGTGTGTGTGTGTGTGTGTGTGTGTGTGTGTGTGTGTGTGTGTGTGTTGGCTGCACATTCCCATATTTAGTTTCCAAAGACGGTTAAACTAGCCAGAGTTACGTAGCACACCTGGCGCTGAAGCAGGTGTGACTTCCGCCATGGCTAGTCGCTCCTTCGCTGCCGGAAACTATTGGCCCCGATTGGAGGGAAGATGTCACTGTGGATCAGAAGGAGGGTTGAACGGTACTTGGCATTCCCGGCTCTTATGATTAATGCTAGGGGAACACCTTAGTCTAATATTAACCTGTGGACCTACCTAATATAGTCGCACCTGGTTAGTATTTACTCCGCTGGTCA
>NC_137069.1:9598434-9618434 GCF_032717465.1 Coenobita brevimanus | reverse complement strand
TGTGAAAACATAGCCTTCCCGACCTTCCGTCATCATTATTATTAGTCTGTTCCTCGCTGTCCTCCCCCTTCTCCTCTTTCTCCTTCTCTTCTTCCTCCTCCTCCTCCTCCTCATCATCATCATCATCATCATCATCATCATCATCATCATCATCATCATCATCATCATCACCACAGCCCAGCATACCATTTTGAACACACACACACACACACACACACACACACACATACATTCGATTCCCACAACGTCCATCTCAGCAGTTACCTCAACAAACAGGGGATGAGGCTATGGCACACCTAATGCCTGACTTGGCTCGTATCTCTGATTGGGGTAAAAATAATCTGGTTGTTTTTAATGCGTCAAAGACTCAGTTCTTACACCTATCAGCCCGACAAAATCTCCCACAGATATACCCACTAATGTTTAATAATATTCAGTTTAATCCTGCATCATCCTTGAACATGCCTGGGGTTTCATTTACCCCGGACTTATCTTGGAAAGATCATATTACATCTCTTGTAAAATCTGCTTCCAAGAGATTGGGTGTGCTAAGCCGACTGCGTTCCTTCTTTACCCCTGCACAATTGTTGACTCTATACAGGGGTTTTATCCGTCTCTGCGTGGAGTACAACTCTCATGTGTGGTGAGGCTCCCCACATACAGCTCTTCTCAATAGGGTGGAGTCAAAGGCTTTTCGTCTCATTAACACTCCCTCTCTTACTGACTCCCTTCGACCTCTGTCTCTTCGCCGCAATGTTGCATCTTTATCTGTTTTCTATCGCTACTTCAATGGCCACTGTTCCTCTGAACTGTCTGCATGCATTCCCCCACCTCTACGACGGGCGCGTAGCACCCGTCTAGCAGCAAACTCTCACCCCTTTTCTGTCCAACTCTCTAATGCAAGAGTTAACCGTTACTCCTAGTCCTTCATTTATGCAACAAGTCAGCTCTGGAACTGTCTCCCTTTGTCTGTATTTCCTGCTTCCTAGGATCTCCATTCTTTCAAACGCAGTGTGTCCAGGCATCTCGAAATGAATGGATCTTGAATTTGGCTCTCTATTGTATTTTGTTTTTCTCTTGGAAGGAACAGTTTTGCGGGCTCGTTGCCTTTGGTTCCTTCTTCCTCACATAAAACACACACACACACACACACACACACACACACACACACACACACACACACACACACACACACACACACACACACACACACACACACACTCATCCCCCCACACGCAAACCCTCACCATCCCACAGTCACCGACACTATCCACTCACCTGCTTTAGTTTTGTTGATGTAATTATTTTCGCTGTCACCCAGAAATGCAGCGACCGTAAACCCTGCCGCGGCGCCATTAATTATTTTGATAATGTGTGAACGTAACTGGAAAACTCGACAGCATTTCATTAATCTTCGCCTACTCTCATTTTCAGGCTGGGATGAGCTTAGTGGAGTTCTTATATTGTTTTTGTTGTTTTTTCCCGGAGTTAGTCATGCTTTCACACTGATGCTGTAGGCCTGCCATTGCTTTTTCTACTGTCTCATGATTTATTGTTTATTTATTTATTTGTTTAGAGAGAGAGAGAGAGAGAGAGAGAGAGAGAGAGAGAGAGAGAGAGAGAGAGAGAGAGGGGACGGTCTTGGTGTAGGGTTGTTGTTGTTGTCGTTGGTGGTGGTGGTGGTGGTGGTGGTGTAGGTGTGGTTGATTGTGGTTGTCGTTGTTTGTTACTGTTGAGTGGTGGTGGTGGTGGTGATGGTGGTGGTGTGGCCCTAAGCCCTCTGTCCTCAGCAGCGATGGAGCACCTGGTCATGATGGAGGACAGACCTGGTAAGAAGGAAAGGAAGGACTCTCCTCTCCTCTCTCCTTCCCTCCTCTTCTCCTATTGTCCTACTTCCTTCCCCCCTCCTCTCTCTTTCCTATCCCTCCTCTCTCCTCCCTATCCCCTCCTCTCTCCTCCCTATCCCCTCCTCTCTCCTCCCTGTCCCTCCTCCCTATCCTTCCTCTCTCCTCCCTATCCCTCCTGTCTCTTCCCTCTTAGTATGTACACAACAGCGTCTTGACCCTTGGTAGTGACCCCAACTGTTTTTCTTGAAGAACTTAGATGTGAAGTAGGATATCTTGCCGGTACGTCTTAGTCAGATCGGAAGACCGTTTGAGGTATTCGCAGCACTCCTAAAGAATGCATGGACGGTGTATTTAGAAGCCTCCCAGACCGTAGAGTGAATAACAGATCCAAGAGTGAATAAACAGGCCCATGCACAGTGAATAAGGAAGTCTTTCTATCTATCTATTGCCAGAAGCCTGAATACCTTAAGGGGTGGCCACAAACAAATCGCCTCCATGTCGCTCTGTCCCCCACCCTTTCACTGCCATGTTCCCAGCTCACACACCCTTCTCTCATATACCTCTCCACTTCATCCCTCCATCCCATCCTTGGCCTCCCCCTCCGTCTCCTCCCCTCCACTTAACTCACATACACTCCTCGTTCGTCTTTCGTTAGGAAGTCATGCACAGTTATTCAACCCCCTAGAATCACGGCATGAATAAACAAGCCTCCAAAACCTGAAAGTGAATAAGAAGGCCATGCATAGTGAATAAAAGAATCATGCACAGTTAATATGTATATAAATCTTCAGAATCACAGAATTAAAGCTACGAAAAAAAATAAGAAAAAAAGGAAAATATAGACACCTGATATTAGAAGCTTACAAACCCAGACTAACATCGTAGCCTCCAGAACCAAACAGTGAATGAATAAGCACTGAAGAGTGAATAACAAATGTAGAGCGAATTAAGAACACTCCACAGCCAGTACGTGCATGAACAAGCAGTGAACAGTGAATAACAGAAGAGTGTACAGTGAATTAAGAACACTCCGGAGCCAGAAAGTGAATGAACAAGCAGTTAACAGTGAATAACAGAGCAGTGTACAGTCTCTAAGGCCAGAAAGTGAATGAACAAGCAGTTAACAGTGAATAACAGAGCAGTGTACAGTGAATTAAGAACACTCCACAGCCAGAAAATGAATGAACAAGGCCTGCAAAAGGAGTGGCGTGGTTGGTTGAGGTCTGAGGGGACAGTGAGGGTAAGTGAGAGTTGGACCGACTGGGTGACTGAAAGGGATTTGCTGGTAGGAAGGCAATGGAAGGGCCGTATTGACGAAATGGACGGGTAGAGGAGAGGAGAGGAAAGAAGAGAAGAGAGGAGGGAATATGGGAAAGGTGAGAGGAAGGAATATGGGAAAGGAGAGGAGGGGTAATAAGAGAGGAGAGAAAGAAGAGAAAATGTGAGAGGAGAGGAGAGGATATGGAAGAGAGGAGAAGAGAGGAGGGAAAGGGGGAATTTATGAGAGGAGAGGAGGAGGAAGGAGGGAAAATAGGAGACGTGAGGGAGGAAAGGAGGGAATATAGGAGAAGAGAGAAGGTGGAAGAAGAAGAGCAGGGAGTAGGAGAGAAAATAAAAGAGGAACAGAAGGAAAAGAGAAGATTGTGAAAAGATATGGAAAAAAATGGAAGAGAAGAAGAGAGATTAAAAACAAATGAGTGGAAAAAGGAGAAGAATGAAAGTGTGAAGAGATCGAAGAGAGGAAAGGGAAGAGGAGGATAGGGAAGAAAAGACAAGGGAAAGGAAAGATAGGATAGGAAAATGAGAAGTGCAATGAAGGGAAGTGTAAGGAAAGGAAAGAGATAAATGGGAAAAGGGTAGGGAAGGGAAGTGAAAGGACGGGGAAGAGAAGGGAAGGGAAGGGAAGGAAAAGGAAGAGAAGAGGGGAGGGGATGAAGGGAAGACAAGTGAAAGGAAGGAAAGGGAACGGAAAAGAAAGGTAGGGAAATGGTTTAGGTGATTGGACGGCAGTGGAGATGAGGGGAGAGAGAGACCGAGGATGAGATGAAGGGATGAGGTGAGGAGCTGCACATGAGGAAGGGGTAGGTGTGAGTTGGGGAGAGGACAGCTTGATGGTAAAGGAGAGGGTGTCATGGAGACGATTCGTTTGTGGCCACCCCTTTCGGGATTGAGGCTTCTGGCTGTAGGTAGATAGACATACAGATAAATAGATAGTTAGATAGATAGATATAGATATTCCCAAAGCCTCTGTTATTTTCTCTTTTCCAGGGAAGCAGTTGACATTACAATTAAAAATGTAACTAGCTTGACCTGTGACCTTAACCACTGACCTGAAGAGAGAGAGAGAGAGAGAGAAGGGGGGCGGGAAGCTGTAATTCAAGGTTTCGACAATATCCACTTTATCCAACAAGCAGCAACTAAACAATTAAAGTTAATGACTTTCTTGACCTTTGCTAAATAAAACTGTCTGAGAAAAAGAAGAGGAGGAAGTGGAAGATGAAGACGAAAACGAAGAGGAAGGGGAAGAAAAGAAGAAGAAGAAGAAAGAGGAGGTAGAGGAGTAAGAAGAAAACGAAGAAAATGCAATAACTCAGCGATATTCTCTTTTCTGGGCAGAAAACTCTCAGTCTAAAACTTGAAGAAAGAGGAAAAAAAAAAAGTTAAAAATTTAACAATAACCCATGATCCTGAAAATATAACAAAATATAATAAAAATAATAATAATCATGTGATTTATTTCAAGTAGTAGTAGTAATAATAATAATAATAATAATAATAGTAATAATAATAATAATAATAATAATAGTAATAATAATAATAATAATAACAACAATAATAATAATAACTAGTTGCCGTACCTATGCTCTTGGTGCCCTACAATAAGGAAGCGTCGCGACGCCGTATGTTTTTTTTTTTTTTCCTATCGACCATTTGGGCCGGAGCCCGTGGTCATTAAGGCAAAAATATATATATGTATATACATTGACATATATACATATATATACGAACATATATATATACATACATACATACATACACACATCCATGCATATGAACATACCGGTACACACTTTCATGCACACGTATATATATATATATATATATATATATATATATATATATAATTTATATTTTATTTATTTTTTATTATTTTTTTATTTTTTTTTATTTTTAACCTTATATTACTTATAAACAAAAATACCTAATCTAAAGACCCTAAAACTAATCACCTAACAGACAAATCGCTAACCTATACTAAATCCTAAGAGACAAATAACTAGACCTACGCTAATGGTGAAAAAGCCTCGACCAAGAGAACACCATCGACTGCAGATATGTAATGCCTTTCTGCATTACACACCTGCACTCATCACCTGGTGACTGTCAGTCGAGGCACAACCTAATATAGGGGACATCAATATATGAAAGGGAACCAGACGAGTCAGGAACATTTCCATATACGTTAGCTGTCGGCCTTAATTAGAATAACTTAAGCAAGATAATATAATGTATTTACATAATTTGTACAAAAAGGGAAGAACCTCGCCCAGCAGACCACCATCGACTGCAACTGCCCAATACCTTTCTATATTGCACACTTGCACTCATCAGCTGGTGACTGTCAGGCGAGGAACGGGGTTTAATGTAGAGGACATCTATATTAGAAATAGATCAGTGGGAAGGAGGAACTATTTCAAATATGTCAACTGTCAACCCTAATTAGTGTAGCAATATGTACATATTTACCATTGATAAAAACCATAACCACACAGTAAAAAAGTCACATCACACTGATCAGTCCGGTCTCTATCAAGAAAGCCATCAATTTATCAGTCATAACAATGTCCCCATCACCCAGGATAGAGGAAAGGGTGAAGGGGACGTCTGCTGCGCTGCAGTAATTTATAAGTGAAGCACGTTCACGAATAAATCGCCAACATTGCAGGATGATATGACTGATAGATAACGCTGCATCACAGATGTCAGTGCGGCGGGAATCGTTTTTCAATATATATATTTTTTTTTATGCGAGGAAGAAGGAACCAAAGCCCATGAGCCCGCAGTACAGTTCCCTCCAAGAGAAAAACAAAATACAGTAGAGAGTCATATTCAAGATCCGATCATTTTGAGATGCCTGGACACACTGCGTTTGAAAGACTGGAGATCATAGGCAGCAGGAAATACAGACAGAAGGAGACAGTTCCAGCTAGTTTCATATGTGTTAATATGGTGACATTAAGCCGTAAGCGAGCCAGCACTTTTTCTTCAAGGCGACTGGGACAGTTGGTAGTGTCCCAGTCGCCCAGGTACGGCTTACATGTTGGAATATTAAATCTGGTCCACTGACCTTGCCACAGAAGATTTATTGATTTCTTTCCGAGAGAGAGACTCGACCGTAGATCACGAGGAACGTCCCAAGTCTCCTCGAGCTCTACAGCCGACTTTGCAAGTAAGTCAGCCTGCTCATTGCCGTAGATACGACAATGACCAGGCACCCAGATCAGCGGGAATGACTTGTTGCATGAATGCAACTTAATAACGATGCGGCCCTGGATCTCGTGAGAGTCCGTAGTGCAAGATGCATATGCCTGAAGGGCTGATTTTGAATCCGAAAATATGACAAATGAGCCATGCCTAGAATTGAGAGCATAGTCTATGGCTTTGTCAATAGCAAAAAGTTCGGAGGTAAACACAGATGTATGAGTCGGCAACCGATACCTGAGAGCACATTCAGTCGACCACACACTTGCACCCACACATTCACTCGACTTGGAGCCGTCAGTGTACAAGTGGTAGGACCCCAAGTGACGAATGATGTTACGAAACAAGTGGTGGACTTACGCCTCTGGCGCCTTGGTCTTAGGTGCTGGGAGCCTTGTAACATCAACAGTAAAGCCAGGTGGCTCCTAAGGCGCTATATTTTTTAACACCAACTTGTCACAGTCACTGAGGTCCACACCAAGCTCCTGAGTCAGTATGTGGAGGCGAACGGCAAGTGGCCGACGCACCCCTCGCAGAAGGTGGTGGTATTGATGCAGGGGGGTCCAGGCCACATTGCCTATATTACTTTTCCTAAATGTCCTTATGCCGTAGGACACGGCCAGATGTTCGCGGTGAATACGGAGGGGAGGCACATTCGCCTCCACTTCCATACGAGCTACACGGGTACACCGGACAGCTCCAAGACACATTCGCAAACATTTATTCTGTAGCACATCCAATCCTTTCAATGTGGCATCGGATGCTGAGCCATACACCTGTGCGCCATAGTCTAGCTTTGATCGAATGAGGGACTTATACACCATTAATAAAGATTTTCTGTCGGCACCCCATGTAGTACCCGCTAGGTACTTGAGGATATTTACTGGTTTATCGCAACGAGCATGCAAAGTATTAGCATGAATTTTAAAGTTCAAATGACGATCAAAATGGAGGCCCAAAAACTTTATAGAATTTTGAAAAGGTACCGCCTCATTATCCAAAGTTAAGCACAAATTAGGTGCGATACGAGTCGTAAAAACTACAGCGGCACACTTACGGACGGAACACTTAAATCCCCACTGCAAGGCCCATTGGTGGACGGAGTCAAGGGCTGCTTGAATCCGCCCATCCGAAAATTGTGCATTATGGGAAGAGTGCCATATTGCACAATCGTCAGCGTAGAGCAAGTATTTAAGATTCCTCGGGATGGAAGCTGATGACAGAATATCATTGATCATAATACTAAATAAAGTAGGACTAAGCACACTTCCCTGCGGCACCCCGTTTTCCTGGATAGATATATCCGATGTTACGTTACGGGGCAATTTGACAGAGAAAGTCCTGTCCCTTAAGAAATTGAAAATAAAAATAGGCAAATTTCCTCTTAAACCATAAGCATAGAACTTCCTTAGTATACCGTGTCCCCATGTCATGTCATAGGCTTTATGGATGTCCAAGAACACCCCTATCATGAATTCTTTATTGGCAAATGCCTCTGCAGTACAATGCTCCAAATTCATTAAATGATCTAGTGACCTTCTGTATTTACGGAAGCCACATTGTTGATCATTTAACATATTCTTCGACTCTAAAACAAAAAGAAGCATATTGTTTACCATTCGTTCCATGACCTTACATAGACAAGAAGTCAACACAATAGGACGAAATGAAGTGGGATTCATAAGACGACCAGCCTCTTTGGGTATCGGTATGACGTGCGCAAAGTGCCATGAGTTTGGGAGCGTTTGAGACGCCCAAATCTCATTGTACATTGCTAACATCTTAATCAGGTTGTCCTGATTAAGATGCCGGATCATACCGTATGTGATGGTGTCTGGTTCAGGGCTGGTGTCTTTACAGGATTTAAGGGCAAGGAGCAGTTCATCGAGCGTAAACTCTTGGTTGTACAGGGAGTCTACGTCTTCTGTGGCAAAGTCTATTAACTGTAGCTCAGCCGTGCGTTTATGATGTTGAAATCGCTGATCATAATTGGCTGAGCTACTTACATGAGAAAAACTCCTGGCAAGGATGTTAGCAACGTCCACGGGCTCGTCATAGGTGGTATTGTTCACCTGCATGGTGGTGACAGGGAAATATGGGCCCTTATTATTTAATATTCTTATAGTGGACCAGACTTTACTTAATGGTGTTGTACGAGTCACCGTGGACACAAAGGACCGCCAGGAGCCACGTTTGGCCCTTCTCATTATTCTCCTTGCCTCAGCCCGTGCTTGTTTGTATGCAATAAAAGTTTCCTCTGTAGGCTGACTGTCAAAAATCCTGTATCTCCTATTGCGTTTTCTTAATGCTTGTCGGCAATTCGGCGTCCACCAATGTGCTCTGTGCTTTGCATGAACTGTAGAAGTCTTGGGAATAGCAGCTTCAGCTGCTTGTAGTATGGATTTTGTTATATTTTCGACCTTAACATCTATGGTCTCCCCAGATATATCTAAATTGGCGATCCTTGAGAAGGATCCCCATTCTGCTTTCTTATAGTTAAATTTTGGAGGTGGAGGGTCCGAAACGATGTCGCGTATATAAGAAAGACAGATGGGTAAATGATCACTTCCCAAGGAGGCGTCATAGGAGTCCCATGAGAAATCTTGATGTATACCAGGGGAGGCCAAAGATAAGTCAATGGCCGAAAAGTTACCAGTACGATCATCTACACGAGTCGCTCTACCATCGTTCAGAAGACAGAGGTTGGACTGTAGTATTAGGTCGGCTACTTGCTCCCCACGAGCCATATGGGATATAAGGTATGTGCAATATAAACAAGATCTGAAGACCCTAAGGTAACTTTTTGTGTAATTTCTAGAAGATCGGAAGACAAAGGTGTCGAAGAACGCATGTGTAAATTGTACATTTGTCTCAATAACTGGCTAACTGTATGTTTAACTCTAACCATATTACTTTCAGATCATAAGAGGGACCACAACTATACATCTGGAAAGTTACAGCTTTAAAGCTTTGGTAGTTTTCTCTAAAACGTGTTGCAAAGAAAAAGCTGGGCAGATTTGAATTCGGTACTTTCCACTAGGCTAAATGGCAAAATTTTAAGCCAGAATTATTCAGCACACATTTTTATCACAGGATTTTCGACCAAATAGCCGTTTCTCAATTAGTTTCTGAGATATTTCAGTTTCAAAATATGCATCGTTTGGCATAAAATGGTTATATCACCTTCAACAATAGGTCAAGGATATTTATTTTTGGCACATGGACTTGGGTTACCCTAGGGTACCTTCATGTGTAATATCATCAAGATCGAAGAGAAAAAAGTACAAAGAAAAATAATAATACTGGCGAAACAAGAAGCTTCGCCATTTATACGGCGAAGCTTAATAATAATGAACTAAGATTTTAACCTCTTAGCTAAATGATTCTCTCTGCTGGTCACAAGAATAAATATATATATAATACTCTCCAAACACAGCGATACTCTTTGCGTGAGAGAGAGAGAGAGAGAGAGAGAGAGAGAGAGACGCTTTCGGAACATCGTCAGAAAATTACCGTTTCATATTTTTCAGTTTTTGATGGTGATGATGATGAGTAATTAAGGTTGCACGATGTTGCTGCTGATGCTGATGATGAGTAATTATGGTATCGCGATGCTGCTGCTGCTGATAATAATGATGAAGTTGAATGATAATAATGATAATGGAATTAAATTGTATGATGATGATGATGATGAGTAATTAAGGTTTTGCGATGCTGCTGCTGCCGATAATGGTGTATGACAATAATGAGAATGGAGTAAAGTTGAATGATGATGATGATGATGAATAACTAAAATTGCACGATGCTGCTGCTGATGATGATGATGATGATGGTTATGATGATGAAATAAAGTTCTGTGATGATGATGGTGATGATGACATAATAAAGTCGTTCAATAGTAGCAAGAAGAGAACAAAAGGAAGAAGAGACTTAACCCCCAAACTGAGCACTATTTCTTTTTCTCTCGTACAACACAACACACCCTGGCAACACAGTCCAGATACCCTCCAATAAAAAGATGACCTGGCTGACCTTTGACCTTTGGCTCCCGTCTTGTCTTCCAATTTTTACACGTGTTGTCGATAGGTTGCCACGTTGCTTTATTTGCGCACTTGGCTTCTGGAAATTAGCTTTGTGTGTGTGTGTGTGTGTGTGTGTGTGTGTGTGTGTTTACTCATCTTCATTAAATCCTCGTTTCTCTCTCTCTCTCTCTCTCTCTCTCTCTCTCTCTCTCTCTCATAACGCAGAAATTATCACCTCATACTCACTCTACGCTACCCGACCCGTGATTTCGTTACACAATAAGGCTTGGAATATTATGGACTCGCTTAATGATTTTTATTTTTTCATGTGTCTGACTCTGGGCATAGGTTTTGGAGTCCGTTCCCTGAGGCCCAGCAGTCCTCCCAGGTACTATACACCACATGTCACCACTTCGGCGCCAACACCCACCGTCCATACTGAATACTGGAAATAAGCCTGGTAGATGGAATTAAGTATCTGCAAGACGTTATAGGAGTGAAGGGGGGGGTGAGATGAAGGAGTTAAGGTGCTATAGAGAGAAATCGAGATATTGTACATGGAGTTATAAATTAGTGGACAGAAAAATAGATAGATAGATAGGTAGATAAGAATGAATGAATGAATGAATGAATGCGTGAATGAATGAAATAAAGATGAATGAATGAATGAATGAATGGCTAAATAGGTAAATCAATGGATATGAATAAATGACTGAATATCAAAATAATAAATAAATAAATAATTAATTAATAAAGTATATAAGTAAATAAAATGAATGAATAAGTAAATAACTAAGTAAATAGATAGATAGACATAAATAAATAAAAATGAATATATAGCCATAAGTATATGAATGAATGAATAAATAAGTAAATAAATAAATAAAGATAAATTTAAACAAATAAATAGAATTAATCGCACAGGAAGAGGTGTTAGGGAGCCTCCCAAAGCCGCGGAGAATACGACTACCGCGAAAATATCCAAGAGATTTGGGTTCCGACTAGAAAAAATAAAGGAAATAAAGGAGGATTTTTAGTTATGCCGTCCCCACTGGAAAGAAAGAGAAAAAATCATAAAATCAAAGGATAATAATCCGGCAGAAATCGTTTTTGCCTTTGGAAATTAATCATGAATAAAAATAATTGATAAAATGAAAAATGGAATAAATGAAAAACAGAGGGAAAAAAATGGAGAAATAGAAAAAAGTTAAAAATAAAATATTGGAATAAATGAAAAAGTAAGAAATAGTTTTAGGAAAGCAGATAATGAAATTAAAGAAAAACATAAAAGCAAAAGTGATGAAAAGGAAAACTGAATATATGAAAAACAGATAATACATAATTTTAAAAAACGAAAAATGGAATAATTGAAGACGGGAACAAACAATACCGGAAAAAGGAAACAGAGATTTTTAAAAAATGGAAGAAATAAAACAGCAAAAACATAATTGAAAAAATAAAAAATGGAGTAAATAACAAACAAAAAATCATTATTAAAAATGAAAACTGAATAAATGAAAAAGATTATACATAACAAAAAAAGGAAAACTGGAATAAATGAGAAACAAAAAAGTAAAAAATGAAAAACAGAAAAAAGAAAAAGAAAAAAAAATTCAATTTCCATCACTTATTTTCTACTGCAGAGTTCTGCTGATGTCTGTGAGCGTTGTGCCTTGAGAGTAAATGTAGGGAAGAGTAAAGTGATGGTTATTGAGAGAGAAGGTGACTCCCAGTGTGATGTCACAGTGAACAGAGAGAGACTGGAATTGGTGAGAGAGTTCAAATACTTGGGTACATTGATAGAAAAGAGAGGAAAATGTGCAAAAGAAGTTGAATGTAGAGTGACACAAGGAAGAAAAGTAGCTGGTGCAATGAAGGCCTTGATAAGAAACAGAGGCTTGAGTGTTGCAGATGCACGAAGCTTACATGAGGGAGTGTTAGTGCCAACTCAATCATATGGGTGTGAGATTATGGTGTGGCATGAAAATGAAAAGTCAAGAGTAAGAGCAGTGGAGATGGGACTGCTGAGGAATGTATGTGGAGTACAGAGGGTGGATAGGATACTAAATAATGTGATTCGTGAAAGGTGTGGGTTGAGGAAGTCGGTGGACACCAGAATCGACGAGAGTGTCCTGAGATGGTATGGTCATGTGGAAAGAACAGATAACAATAGTGGTGAAAAAGGTATACCTGAGCGAATTTGAAGAAGGGAGGAGGTGAGGTAGGCCAAGGAGAAGGTGGAGAGATATGGTGGATGAGTGTTTGAGGAAGAGAGGTTTGGAAGTCGGTGAGTACAAAGGAGTATAAAGGAGTACAAAGGAATGAAAACAGCAACAGACCTTATGGTCCTTTCGAGGCTGTTTGGTACAGAGTAGACTATGACTACAAGATCTAACTCTGCATGCTGAAGGATAAGGATAGTAAAGCAAGAAGGCTCCCCCCGCCTCCAAACCCTCCAGCCAAAACTGGCAAGAAAAAGTGAGAAAAACAACCATTCAGCATGGAAAAATTGACATGGAAATTTCATAGGAAAGACTGAAAAGGAAAACTACATTCTATAATACATTATCTATAAGCTACCAGTATGAATAACATGAAAGAGAAAGTAGTAAAGTACAATGAGTAATCGAATAAATAATTAACTGATGTATGTCGCTGTACGGGTAGTTGAGTTGATGGGGCATCTGCGGACACAGTGTGGAAATTGCGCAGTGCACAGTGTGGATATTGAGGGGTGGTGTGGCTACCTTGTCTGGCGCTACGAAGGTAGGCAGCAGTCAATCAGGCCCCAGCTCCATTCATTCCACTGAGACTAGGAACTTTCCCATGCAGGACAGCAAACTAGTCACCTCCTGAAACAGTGACCCCTGGTACATTAAAAAAAATCCCGATGGTGGCCACGTAACTAACAGGGACCCTCAGTGATCCACAGCCCATCACAGGTCGAAAGTATGAGTAGTGACCGTTAACTCAGGGCTATCTGTGCATATCCTAGTCTGTGCATATACTATATTTGCATTTAATAAATTGATCCAGGCTCTTCAAAAACTAAAATAAAATAAAACAAAATTATACGTACACAAGTGCTTTATTCAGGAGTAAACATATTAAGCTGGGGATTGGATGCCAAATACTTATCCAGGCAACCTTTTAAAAGTTTGTACTGTATTACAATCTATTACGTTGGAGGGCAGTTTATCCATATATTTACAACTCTATTGAAGAAGAAATGCATAGCTTCATGCGACTGGAATCGTTTGCCAATTATTTTATGCCCATTTCCTCTAGTGTAGTTCGAGTGATCAACTGTGAAGTATTTATCGACAGCCATGTTATCATGTCCTTTGAATATCTTGAATACTTGAATTAAATCTCCTCGTATCCTCCGTTTTGTTAGGGTAAAGAGATTCAGGGCTTCTAAACGTTCCTCGTATGGTTTATTTCTCAATCTAGGTATCATCTTTGTCATCCTTTGCTGCACTCTTTCAAGCTTTTCAATATCCTTTTTATAATACGGTGACCAAAACTGAACGCAATACTCCAAGTGCAGGCGTACTAAGGAATTATACAAAGTGAGGACGATATTATCGGATTTATATTCAAATGCTCTACCTATGAACCCAATCAATTTGTTGGCTTTTTTCACAGCTTCTGTACATTGTTTGCTTGGTTTCAAATCATTTGTTATTATAACTCCTAAGTCTTTTTCATGGTTTACCCTATTAAGCTGGACATTATTCATGCTATAACTTGCTCTTACATTTTTACTGCCAATGTTTAACACTTTGCATTTATTAATATTGAAATCCATTTGCCAGACTTGGGCCCAGTTAAAAGTTGATCAAGATCTCTCTGAATTGCCTGTCTTTGCCGTGCTGTATCTGCTGTGTTACCTATTTTATTATCATCAGCAAATTTTGAAATCTTACAACACAATCCTTCATCAATATCATTCACATATATTAAAAAAAGAATAGGACCTAACACTGAACCCTGCGGCACTCCTTTTGTAACGTTTGTCCAGTTTAACTCTTTTCCATGTATTACAACTCTGTTTTCGTCCAGTGAGCCAATTTTCTACCCACCCGAGAACATTGCCGCTGAAACCGTTTGCCTTTAGCTTCTGAAGGAGTCTTTTGTGCGGAACTTTGTCAAAAGCATTTTGAAAATCGAGGTAGACCACATCAACAGATTTAGTCTCGTCATACATGTTCAGTATATCATTGAGAAAGTCCAGCAGATTCGTGAGGCAAGATCGATTATTACGAAAACCATGTGAGGCTAGGGAACTGACAAGAGATCGAGCTGGCTGGATGAATGTTGTGAGGAGAAGTGCATGATCAGGGATTTTGGCACCCCTTGTGAGCGTGGCAGCGTCCGGATTGACTCAATCGGGTACGTTTGTGTGAAGCTGCAGAATGTGGTGAGTGTTTTTGGCGTATCCGGTAGAGCCAGGATTCTAGGGGCTTGAATGATGAGATTGGAAGTGTGGCCTATTTGGATTGGGCAAGTTTGGGCTGTTTGGACATTGCTACTCCTCACCCTGCCCTTGGGTGGGAAAGGAGGTCCGGATGATGATGATGATAATTTCTACTATGAAGCCTCTCTAAGCTGAATAAAATTGTCTGTTGATATTAATTTACAAGAAAAAAAATCGTGTTGAAAATATTAAACCATTCACTCATTTTTTTATATTTATTCTTCCTACCTTCAGACGATTTTATTCAGCTGAGGGGAGAGAGAGAACAGGAAGGCTTGGATATGATTCTCTCTCTCTCTCTCTCTCTCTCTCTCTCTCCCACTAATTCTCATCCACTAACTTAATTCAACTCGAGTTAAACTTTATGCACTTTTACCGTTTCCCTCTTTGTCTGTTTTTTCGCTTTCTCTCTATCTGTCTGTCTGTCTGTCTATCCAGTGTATCTATCTGTGCAGGGGCGTAGCCAGAATTTTTGGTTTGGGGGGCTGAATTTTGGTTTTCATTACGTTTTTAGGTACAGCTGCTTGGAAAGTATTAAATTACTACGTAGATTAATATAAAATATATGGTGTTAAGTAGTATAAACATAAAGATAATAATAATAATAATAATAATAACAATAATAATAATAATAATAATAATAACTCAGTATATTCATTTTGATAGGGAGACGGGGCTCCTGTCCCCCGCCCCCCTCCGGGTGCGACCAATTATCTGAGTATATTGTTTATCTCTCTGTCTGTCTATCTGTCTATCTATCTACAGTATCTATCAGTTCCTGTTTTTTCGATTGTCTGTATGTCTGTCTGCCTTTCTGTGTATCCATCAGTTGTAATCTGTATGTCTGAGTCTGTCTCTTCCTGTCTATATATCTGTCTGTGTACCTGTCTGTCTTTATCTGCAGAGACAGGCAGATAGATAAAGACAGCTGGATAGATAAATATAAATACACCTGTGTCTGCAAGTCTATTTATCTCCATTTATCTACCTGGCTGCTTCTCTGAGTATGCTGTTTTTCTGTTTATCTATCTATCTTTCTGTCTATCTGGACATCTATCCATCTTTCGGTCTCACTCCACTTCACTCCTACCTCCCTACCCGTTTATCTACATATCTGTCTATATCTGTCTGTCTGTCCATCCATCCATCCGTCACATTATCTCCATTTCACACCTACCTACATACCTACCCACTCATCTGCATATCTATCTATTCTATAAATCCATCCATCCATTCATTCATATCTCTCCTTCCGTCCATCCATCCATATCTCTCCTTCCATCCATCCATTCATCCATCCAGTCATCCATCCCTCTCTCTCCTTCCATCTCCCCTTCACTCAATCCTAAGTGTCAATTATGCGACTTTCAATTCCTTCACTGCCAGTCAAGAGTTTTACGGCTAATATTATTTTTACAACAATTTTACACTCGCGAAAATGTGTAAGAAAAGTTTGATGATGAAATATGGGAAAATGCGAAACGCCAAAAATATTTCCCTCCAACAAAATGTGCAATGTTGGTACTACCCTTTTATGTACACACTTCACTGTGTGTGTGTGTGTGTGTGTGTGTGTGTGTGTGTGTGTGTGTGTGTGTGTGTGTGAGAGAGAGAGAGAGAGAGAGAGAGAGAGAGAGAGAGAGAGAGAGAGAGAGAGAGAGAGAGAGAGAATTTTACGTCCATACTTCATTTTAACTCTACATTGTGTGTGTGTGTGTGTGTGTGTGTGTGTGTGTGTGTGTGTGTGTGTGTGTGTGTGTGTGTGTGTGTGTGCGTGCGTGCGTGCGTGCGTGCGCGCGCGCCCGCGCCCGCCCAGCTGTAGGCATAGTCTTAACAGTCCCTTCCCTGTGACCTCAGCAGTCCTCACACGTGCCTTAAACCGTCACATATCACCACTTGGGCACCAGTACCCACAGCCCGTACTGACAACATTCAAGGGCTGTTTATTAAGGACTGCTGTAGTGGTATGGGGGTGTAATCTTTCACTTGTCGGTGGATTATGTTAAAGATTAGTAATTTTTCGACCACTACCATTATCACTGCACACGACCACTACCATTATCACTACACACGACCACTACCATTATCACTACACACGACCACTACCATTATCACTACACACGACCACTACCATTATCACTACACACGACCACTAGCACTATTACTACACACGACCACTAGCACTACACACGACCACTACCACGATCACTACACACGACTATTACCACCACCACTACACACGACCACTACACAAGACCACTACCACCATCACTACACACGACCACTACCACCATCACTACACACGACCACTACCACCATCACTGCACACGACTATTACCACCACCACTACACACGACTATTACCACCACCACTACACACGACTATTACCACCACCACTACACACAGCCACTACTACCACCACCACTACACACGACCACTACCACTACCACTACACACGACCACCACCACCACCACCACTGTCATCACCATTCCACACGACCACAACCACTTCATACGACCACTATTACCACCACTACCACCACCACCACTACACACGACCACTTCCACTGCCGGTACAGTACACACGACCACTTTCACTACCATTACACACGACCACTTTCACTACCACTACAAATGACCACTACCACTGCACACGACCTCTACACATGACCTCTACCACTACACACACACACACACACACACACACACACACACACACACACACACACACACACACACACAATACTACCACACACCACCACCACACCACCACCACACTGTCATACAGGTAACACGATCCACACTCAGCCACCTGATTTAATAAAACGGGCAAAAATCATATCATTAGACAAAATTTTTCGCAGAATATCAGGTGTTTAGAGAGAGAGAGAGAGAGAGAGAGAGAGAGAGTGAGAGAGAGACGGAAGGAGAAGAGACCAGAAGAGGGATGGGAGGCATTGTGTGAATGAGCGGAGGGAGAGAGGAAGGAAGGAAGAAGTGGGCTAGGAAGTAAACGAGAGGGAGGGAGGGACGTCGGTGGGGAAGAAAGGAGGGAGGGAAAAGAGAAAAGGTAGGGAGGGACGGAGGGAAGGAAGGAAGGTGGTTAGGGAGGGAGGGAGGAAAGAGGAAGACTTTGAGTGAGACGAGTGTGGCTGAGAACGGGGGAGAGAGGAAGGGAATAGAATGGAAGAGGAACAGAAAAACGGGAGAGAGAGAGAGAGAGAGAGAGAGAGAGAGAGAACTGTACACGAATCACAGAGACGAATATTATTAGAGACCAACTGATGGAGAAATAAAGAATGTATTTGCAGTTATGTAGGCAGAGTTAGACAGACGAAGCAACAGCAGCAGCAGAAGAAAGAGCCTCAAGTAAAGAGTACTGTTCCTCAAGGGGTATAGAGGAACTTCAAGAAAAAAGAAGGAACAAGATGGCTAGGAGAGACTACAACCACTTATAAGAAAAAAATTAAGATGCTTGAAATTTTACGTGAAGTGAACTGAAGAAATTGTAAGGAATGGAAGAAGCCAGGAAGCAATTAAACAGAGGCTTTATATAAGAAAAAAGCTAAATATTTATTCTAAGATATTCTAACAGAGAAAAATAAAATAAATGAAGTGGTCAGAATAGCAGAAGAAATTTATGCAAAGCCGACCAGAGGCAGTAAAAGAATCAGTCTTGCTCAGGATGTTGAACTGGTGAGCATAGTGATTCTCAGCTTTATTAAAGAAGAAATGGATGTATTGAGGGAAGGAAGAGGGGTAAGGGAGGTGGTGTGTGTGTGTGTGTGTGTGTGTGTGTGTGTGTGTGTGTGTGTGTGTGTGTGTGTGTGTGTGTGTGTGTTTTCTCTCTCTCTCTCACACACACACACACACACACACACACACACACACACACACACACACTTTACCCTATCTTTCACCCCTTCACTCTCTCTCTCTCTCTCTCTCTCTCTGGAATTACCTTTTAGCAGCTTAGGAATAGTTTATAAAGCGAAGTTTTATATTTTTCTCTATCTATCTATCTGTCTCTACCTATCTATCTATCTACTTATCTCTGTCTATCTATCTTTCTATCCTATCTATCTGTCTATCTATCATCAGTCTGTCTGTCTGCCTGTCTATCGTGCCTATATCCATCGTTTATCTATCTATATCCATATCTCTATCTATCTGAGTCTGTCTGTCTGTAACTGTGCCTGCTGTATGTATATATGTATGTATGTATGTGTATATCTGACTGTCTATCTACTTGCATCTATCTTTTTACCCATCTTTAAGTTTATCAATCCGTCCATCCACCTGTTCATCCATCCATCCATTTCTCCATCTATCCATGTATCTATCCATCTCCATCTATCGATCCCTGTCGTCTCACTCCCTCTCTCGTCTCTCTCAATGGCTTGTTACGTGCCTAGAAATTGTCATAGGGGAGAGTCTGACCTCGTCCCAGATCAATACCTGTTCCATACTGAGTGAATATATTGTACAGGTGAAATATGAGGCTGCGACTTTGCTCTGTATTATTCCAGTAGAAGAATTTGCCCTTGAAGTACGATTGACTGATTTACCCATAATGCTTTGAGGACGTCACTTATTTTTCATCTTTTCATTTTAGACTATTTTTTCAGATGAAGAAAGCATCCGTGTGGTAAAAGAAAATCAGTCACATAATCTCTCCTGAAATTGCTAGTCTTGAGCCAATTTTCATTACTTAATTGGCAAATCCTATTTTTTTTAAAGGGTGTCCAATCAAATGACCTTATCTTAAAAAAACCCTAACTTTAAAATGCTCAACACTAAGACAATTTTAAGAACACTTGGGATTTCTAATAAAAGATTTTGGTCAATTTTGAGTAAGTCTATCTCACATGATCATTTTTTCTTCTTTTGTCATAGGGATTTCAGAAAATGCCTATTTCACACCTTTAAGTTCAATAATTCCACAAAAGTGTATGATTAGAGAGAGAGAGAGAGAGAGAGAGAGAGAGAGAGAGAGAGAGAGTGAGTGAGTGAGTGAGTGAGTGAGTGAGTGAGTGTGCGTGTGTGTGTGTGTGTGTGTGTGTGTGTGTGTGTGTGTGTGTGTGTGTGTGTGTGTGTGTGTGTGTGTTCTCGCTTGCTTATGAAAAAAAATTGCCTGTATGAATGGACTGAGACTTCCTACAGCTGTGT
>NC_137069.1:9575934-9593434 GCF_032717465.1 Coenobita brevimanus | reverse complement strand
GAGCAGATGGTAGGAGGGAGAGGAGGAGGGAGAAAACAGGAAGGAAGAGAAAGGAAGGGGGAAAAATGTGGTGAATGAAGAGGGGGAAGGGAGAGGGGAAATAGGAGAGAGAGAATAAGAAAGGAAGGAAAGGAATACAAAGGATGGGAGAGGGAGAGAAGAGGGAGGAAATAGGAAGATAGGACATTAAGAAAGGAGAAGTAATATAGAAGATGAAAGGGGGAGAGAGAAGGGAGAATATAGGAGAGGGAGAGTAAAAAAGGGAGGAATGAAGGAAAAGGAGAGAAGATTGGAGGGGGAGAAAGAAAATAGGAAGAGGGGGACAGTAATAAAGCCAAGAAAATACAGAAAATAAAGGCGAGTGAAATGATGGCTGGGTGAGGGGTAGTCTTGTTAATGACCCTGCCGTGTTACTTAATCCGAACCAACAGACGATATATTCAGCTGGGAGGGAGTCCGATAGTAAAGGGGTAGATGGAGGGCTTGATCTAACCCTCCCAGTTTTATCTGTGTGGCTGCCAGACGGTTTTTTCAGTTGAGGAAGAATTGGCTTGTTGGGGGTGGGTTTACTGAGGGCTTAGTTAAACCCCTTCAGGTGAGACAGCCTCTTAATCATACCAGCCAGAGGACGTGATGGCTATTTTATCCTTGCTATTACCAGATTTTATTTAGCTCAGAAAAACTAGTATTAAAGACGATTATCAAAACTACCTAACCTCTTCAGAAAAAAATCGTCTTCCCTGAGCTGAGGAAAACCGTCTGAAGCTCCATATGCCTCTACAAAAAACCGTCTTCTGGCTAAAAGAGGTTATCTGTAGAGCCCCAGGAACATTAATTTTTTTTCCTCCCTTATCCAGACGGTTTGATTCAGCTCAGGACAGACGATTGGAACTGGAAGGGTTACTGTAGGTGGAGCGTTAAAAAAAAAAAAGTACGAGATGGATTTTGTTTCGTTTTTATCTTTTCGTTTTTTCCCCATCCGACTCGGGCAGTGGGTTTCTCTCTCTCTCTCTCTCTCTCTCTCTCTCTCTCTCTCTCTCTCTCTAATGGGTTCGACTCTGTATATATACTTAACAGCCCTTTCCCTAAGGCTCAACAGTTCTCCTACGTACCACACACACCTCCACATGTCACCACTTCGGCGCTAACACCTACCGTCCATATTGAATACATGCCAGGTGTATTAGTATTAGCGGGGGTGTTTTTACAAGTCCGTGGGTCATAGGACGTAATAATAAACGGTGTTTTTTAACGAAATTCAGATTCTTAAACTGTTCCCTGCCCCAGCAAGGAATTGAGCTCACGTATATTAGGACAGCAGACCACCTCCCCACCAACAACAGCAAGAATAGTCCTCTGGCAGAAAGGTTTAAGCTTGTTAGCAAAGTTATTATTTTTTTTTTTTCCGACCGTGACCTAATTTCACCTCCTCCCACCCCAAGAGAGAGGTTACCATAATGAGTACGTGACCTGACCTGACCTGACCTGACCTTACTTAACCTGGGTTTGACCTGACCGTACCTGGCCTAACCTGACCCTATTTGGCCTGACCTGACCTGACTAGACCTGACCCTACCTGACCTGACCTGATCTGAACTGACGACCTGACCTGACCTTACCTAACCAGACCTAATCTGACCTGTCGACAACACGGTGACACGGACGCCAAAATTCCCTGACTGGATTAACTGTGTATGTGTGTGTGTGTGTGTGTGTGTGTGTGTGTGTGTGTGTGTGTGTGTGTGTGTGTGAGAGAGAGAGAGAGAGAGAGAGAGAGAGTAAATAAGAGGTGGTTAGGCATGGGATAATACGAGTAGACTGCTCCAAATGATATTGATGAGGACGGTAAGGTGTGGTAGTGAAGACTGATGATGTAGGATAAGACCTGAATTTATATAGCATTGATGGGAGGTGTATATTTTTAATTATAGACATAGATAAGTAAATAGATAGATAGTTAGATAGATAGATAAATGGATGGATGGAGCCTTCCTGCTTTTCTATCCTTGTCCTTAATTGGTGGAGTTGCTTTGTTAGTTTTAACCTTCCCTCTACCAAACAGCCACAAAAGGACCAACAGGTATTGTGCTGTTTGCTTTCTTTTGTACTCCTGTATAGATGGATGGACGAATTGATAGATAAATAGATGGATGGATGGATAGGTAGATAGATACTCGTAGACAAATAAAAACAATAGCAGGCGGCTAGATAGATAGGTAGACAGATAGATGGAGGTACATACATATATACATACACACCTACCTACCTACCTACATACATACATACATTACAGTATTAATCGACCCAGTTACACAAATGCTCTTCTGCTTTATTGTCATTACTATTACTAATAACAATCCTGTACACACTCAAATTTTCGAAATATCTGGATCCAAAAAACTCTACAGAAAATGGAGAGTTTTGGAATGTAAAATTATGAGTGTTGTCAAAATAATACGGTAAATAGCCAACATTACTATTAAATGTTATTACAGCAAAGTGCCTTGTGCTAGTAAAGCAGTATTTGTTGGTATATGTGCACAAAACACTAGTAATAGTAGTAGTAGTTGTAGCAGTAGTAGTAGTAGTAGTAATCATCATCATCATCATCGTCATCATCATCATCATCATAACTCAAAGTGAAGGTTTTGAGAAGTCCTTTTTTTCTGGTTGAGTGTGTAGTTTATTATTATCATCATTATCATTATTATTATTATTATTATTATTGCTATAATTGTTAATAAATCTAATAACATTTCGCGTTAACAATTACATATTTTTATTTTTTCAGGTAAGTCGGGTTCCTCTTCCGCCATACTACAGAAGCTGTAAGTATAAGAGAATAAACCGCAATGTAAATACACTAAAGTACACTTGCGGACATAAATATCGATACACCCCATGACAAAAGAAAACGAGACAGTGAGCGATAACTTTAGAAAAACAGTAATGCATTCTTCGGAGCCCAGTTTATCTCTCAGAATATTAGGTAAGGGTTTCATAAATGTTCGACTGAAAACTGGAACTATATTCTTGCCCGTGACTCCATAACGTTGGGTCTGGTTAGTACTTGGATGGGTGACCGCCTGGGAACACCAGATGCTGTTGGCAACCCTACGTGTCATGTGGGGTTGGTGGAGGATTAGTGCCCCTCCCTGTAAAACGATTAACTCTAAGCCCTTGGCCACCCCGTCTGGGATACATGGCGTCTGGCAATGGATGAATGAATGATAATGACTCCAAGGAAATGCTTAAGAAAATATATAAGAAACGGGAGAAGTAAGCGTTGGTCTCCTATGCTGAAAATTAAAGATTTCCATAGTCACTGCACTGTGGTTAAAATTTCAGTCACTAAATAAATAGATCAATAGATAGATGGACAGATATATATATAGATAGATACGGTAGATAGATAAACTTCACTCCATTGCTTTCACTGTCACAGACACCTCTGAGGACGAACCAAACAAACACCAGCGCACGAGCCAAACACTAGAGCACAAACCAAACACACACCTGTGCACGAACCAAACACCAGCGCACGAACCAAACAAACACCAGCCACGAGCCAAACACACACTAGCGCACGAACTAAACACAAACCTCCATACAGTCAGGTCATTTCACTGATATACAGGAAAAAAAGAAATCATGTTGCAGTGATCTTTAAAAGCAGTTAAATATTGTCCTCTGTGACCTGTTTTATTACACATATATTAAGGACACTGAGACGAGAGTGAGAAGGGGGATTTCATTTTCATAAGTGCGGGAAGATAAGTAATTTCTTTTTGTCATGGTACTTGAAGCTCTCTCACGTGAGTTCAGAAATGTACCCCCATGGGTGGTGTTGTATGCTGATGACTTGGTGTTGATTGCAGAGGATGAAAGGGAGACGGAGGAAAGATTTAGGGAAATGGAGAGACGGAATGGGGTACAAAGGTTTGAGAGTAAATGCGGATAAAACAAAAGTGGTGATATCTAGGGCTGGTGGCCGTACTGTCAAAAGAAGAGGGTTAGTGGCCATGTGCGGTTTGCTACAAGGATGTGAGAAGTAACTCCACTTTGTGCAGTACTTGTGATGTGTGGATGCATAAGAGGTGTAGTGGTATTAGAGGCAGACTGCGAGATGATGCTGATTTCGTGTGTGCGGTATGTCAGGGAGAGCATGTAATGATTGTCAGGCGTGAAAGAATTGATCCTGCTGGTGAGTCTTGGTGTGTGGAGGAGTTTTGTTATTTGGGGGTCATGTTATGTGTTTGAGGTGGAGATGGAGCTAGCTCTGTGGCTGGGGTAAGGAGTGACTGGAGGAAGTTCAGGGAGCTGTTGCCTCTCCTGACACTGAGAGGGCTCCCTTCGTGCTAAAGGATCTTTGTATGTGGCATGTGTTAGGAGTGTGAAGCTGTATGGTGGTGAGACCTGGGCAGTAAAGGAAGAGGATATTCGTAGGCTCAGCTGTACAGAAATTACAATGATTTGGTTGATTTGTAATATGTTCTTGAATGCGAGGCCTGGGGGGGCTAGGTTTACGATGGAAGAGTTGAGAAGAAGGATGGAAGTGGAGTGTATTGGTGTCGTGATGAGGAGGGATAGATTGAGATGGTTTGGGCATGTGCTGAGGATGGGGGATGACATTTGGGTGCGGAAGGTGGGGGTGGGGTTGCGAGAGGTAGACTGAAAGACTTGGGACGAGAACATAGAGTGTGACCTGCGGGATAAGGGACTGAATAGGGAGGCTGCCGGAGATCGAGCATCGTGTAGAGCCGCCATTAGGTGACCAAGGCCGACGCAGGCAAGCATATTAGAGCGTTAATTAACAGTACGATTTGTCTGCCTGTCTGCCTGCCTGTTATCATCACAGTATTCCTAAATGACTGCATACAGATTACTGATATTAACAAGCGTCCCTGCCAGAATACTGTTATAATTATGACAACCGAATATTAAGGTGTGGAATATTCAGAGCAAGTACATGTTTTAAAATCTGTATGAGAGAGAGAGAGAGAGAGAGAGAGAGAGAGAGAGGGGGGAGAAAAGAAAAGGAAGCAAAAGAAATAGAAGCAGAGAAATTACCAGTGAAACAAAAGAAAAATTTAAGGAGAAAGAATATTTAGGAAAAGAAGTGATTAAAAAGAAAAGAATGGGAAGACAGAAGGAAAGAGAAGGAAAAGAGAAAGAAGATACAAGGAGAAAGACTAGAAAAGGAAGAGGACAGGAAGAAGCATAAGGAGAGGAAGGAGAGAGAATGAGAATAAAAAGAGAGAGGAATGTAAAGTTAAAGACAGAAAATGGAGAGATAATGAGCCAGTTAAGAGTGCATAAAACCTGAGAAATTACCTGGCTAAATTACATGAGACAGACAGACAGACAGAGACAGAGACCTTGACTAAATGAGATACTAAGCAAAATTTGCCTAGGTGAGTGAGTCACACTCCCATTCACTCAACATTCAAGCCCACGGAATCCTGGCCTTACCTAATACGTTACAACTCATTCCTGGAGTAGCTTCACTCACGTATCTGATAAAGTCAATCTGATGACTCTGGACTTAAAATATAATGCTAAATCCTGGTCATACACTTCTCCACACAAAATTCATCCAGCCAGCTCGATCGCTTGTCGGTTCCCCGTCCTTGTTATCTCCTATATCTCTATCTCAAACATTCTTTTACCATATCTGTCCACCTTCTTCAAACCCTACCACGTCTCATACCACCTTCAAATGTACCCTTTTCGCCACTATTCACTCCCGTCCTCACATGTCCATACCATCTAAGCACACTCTGATCAGCTCTGGTTCCCACAGATTTCCTTACTCCACATCTTTCACGACGTGAATCACATTATTCCATATCCTAACTATTATCGAACTATCCACACTCCACACACATTCCCCAACAGTACCATCACTTTTATCTGTTATCCTACTGTCCTAATCGCACACACATTCCTCACTAGTTCCATCTGCATTGCTCTTACTTGTGACTTTTCTTTTTATGCCACACCATAGTCTCCCACCCATATGATGCAGTCGGCACAAAACGTCCTTCCCACAGGACTCTCGCAGTCACTGTACTCAGACTTCTGGTTTTTATCAAGGCGTTCATAGCTCCGTCCACCTTTCTTTGCTGTGTCACTCGACTTTACACTTCTTTTGCACATATAGTCCTATCTTTTATCACTGCACCTACAGGTACTTAAACTCTCTCACCAGTAGTAATAGTAGTAGTAGTAGTAGTAGTAGTAGTAGTAATGATAATAATAATTATAGTAATAATAATAATAATAATAATAATAATAATTAATAATAATAATAATAATAGCCATAATAATGGTAATAATAATAATAATAATAATAATAACACCAGTAATAATAATAATCATAATAATGGTAATAATAATAACAACAACAACAACAGCAATAATAATAATAATAATAATAATAATAATAATATTCATAATAATAATCATAATCATGATCATAACCATAATAATGGCAATAATAATAATAATAACAACGATAATAATAATAATAATAATAATAATAGCTTTTATCAGTGCTAAACAAAAATACCCAGTTCCCCCATTACCGAAGGCAGTAAATAAATAAAGAAAAAAATGCTTTATTATTGCAAATGCACAAATTTTGGAGTTATTTTTTATACTGGTGAGTGAATTAATGTTGAGATAAAAAGGATGCATGTGTGTGTGAGGGGAGGGGTAGTGATGGTAATGGCTATGATGAATGTGAATTAGTATGGTTATTGATGATGATGATGATGATGACAACGTGAGACAGAGGCGATGATGATGATGATGGTTATTATTATTATATATGAGATGGAGACAACCACCACCACCACCACCACCACCACCACCACAACAGTGTGGTCAATCAAAGGAAACAGCATCCTGGGTGGATTCCATTTTCTGGTCATTTACACGGCCGAGGAAAAACGAGACATATTATTACGCCAACCCACCTAACCCAAGCCAGTAAAGCCACCTCACACTGGCTTTATTGTGGCTGTATTCTGGTTTTATTGTGGCTTAGACTTAATACTTTAATCTCATCATTATGCCAACCCACCCAACCCAACCCACCACTCCTTGTAAAGCTGCCTCTCACTGGCTTTGTAATGGTTTAATTCTGGCTTTACTGACTGGCTTTATTTTACAACTAATGTATATTTCACAAGTTTTAATGACTCCTTTATTTCTCTTTGGCAGGCTTTACTTTAAACATTGCCTCAACAGATTTCTCACATTTGTTATTTGACAGCTAGCTTTATCTCACCTTATCTCACTGGCTTTTCTCTGTCTGACTGGCTTTATGCTATTTCTATTTTTGTAGTTTTTGTAGTGGCTTTACTTTTGGTGGCTCTGTTGGTCCCTTCCTGTCTCTCTTGGTCTCGCATGATTTTGCCAGCCAACTAACAACTCCCTGTAAAGCCACCCCAACTGGCTTTTATGACGGTGGCTTTAACACAGTGCTTTATTTCACTGGCTTTACTACCTATGCCACTGCTTTAATGTCCTTCTCCCGTCTTTATTTTCTAGATGGTTTTCCCCCACTGGCTTTGTCCCTTCATTTTTCCACTCCCTGCAAAGCTTTACTGACTTAATTGGCTTTATTGACTTAAATGTTTCAGGCTTATTTCACGGCCTTTAGTGACTCACAGAAGTAATTTCCCTGGTTTTATTAACTCACAAAAGTTATTTTAGTTTTTTTTAATGACTGACTCTTTATTTTCGTGACTGTTGACTGACTCGTTATTTTCGTGACTTTATTGACTCGATGGTTTTATTGACTCGACTTTATTGACTCACTGACTTTATTGACTCACTGACTTTATTGACTCGCTGACTTTATTGACTCGCTGACTTTATTGACTCGCTGACTTTATTGACTTACTAACTTTATTGACTCACTGTCTTTATTGACTCGCTGACTTTGATATATGACTTAAATGACTCACTGACTTCATTGACTAATGAACTTTATTTACCTGCTTTCTTGGCTCACTGGCTTTACTGACTCAGTCTTTACTGACTCACGGGTTTTGTTGACCCACTGACTTTATTGACTCTCAGGTTTTATTGACTCACTGACTTTATTGACCCACAGACATTATCTTACTGACTGTATTTTCTATTCAGCTTCAGTGTGGCTATATTTTCCCACTAGATATATCCCACTGGCTGTCTTGCATCACTGGCTTTCTGTCAGTGACTTTACTTCCTCTGGCTTATTTTCACTACATTTCGCTGTTTTTTGTCTCATTGGCGTTATCTGAGTTGCTTTATCGTTACCTTTGTTACTGTTATTGCGGTATTTTGAAGGAGAGAGAGGGAGAGAGAGAGAGAGAGAGAGACAGACAGACAGACAGACAGACAGACGGACAGAGAGGTGCCAACTAAAGAGGAATTTTCACAGGACATTCAGGTCTCTAATTCAGAACACAGGAAGGAAAAGGAGACTACACACACACACACACACACACACACACACACAGAGGGAGAGAGAGAGAGAGAGTGTGTAATAAGATATTCGTTTTATTAATACATTATAAACTTTGCCAGTCTCGTATTCTCTCTCTCTCTCTCTCTCTCTCTCTCTCTCTCTCTCTCTCTCTCTCTCTCTCTCTCTCTCTCGTATTTCTCGTACAGTTTTTTACAATTTTTCGTTGCTTTTTCTCTGCGCCTACCCTCTCACTTTCCTGTCAGTTACTTTCGCTCACTTTTCCTCTCATTCTATCGTCTGACACTCTCTTTTTTTTATTGTTCACCTCTTTCCGTTCGCAACCTCTCTCTCTCTCTCTCTCTCTCTCTCTCTCTCTCTCTCTCTCTCTCTCTCTATATATACAGGGTGTAACGCGACGTATGACAAAAACTTACACCAATGATCTATCATGCAATTTTGAGTATATTTTGTTCTATAACATATACTCTCTGCGACCCCAGTTCAGTACCCAGCATTCGGCTTTTGTGTTAAAGTTTGGTGGGTAGCACGCGCCATTGGGTGGGAGCTTGGCAGGGCGACGGAGACGAGTATTATTAGCTCATACTGTACTGTACATAAAAATACCATTTCCTATCAGTACAAACGAGTTTTAAGAAGAAACTTTACGTAGTCCATTGATTCTTTAACATCGTCATGCATTTCTGCAATTCTTTTGCACAAATCGACTGTAAATTAAGGATTAAATTCAAATTTTAGAGCTTGTGAGGGAGAAGGGAGGGAGGAGAGGGGTGGTGTGTTGTTGCCAGTTGTGTAATGTGTGGTTTGTAGGATATTGCTAGCAGCATTATCCTAACACCCACAGCTCATTCAATGGAAAGAAATTGGTATAGGTAGTGACTAGCATCACACTAAGTCAGGAGTAATATTATTATTCATTACAATTTTTCTGCTGCAAGTACACGTGGCACCAATGCTTTCATATGATGATGACGTGTGAAAAATGACACAGGATTGCCAATGTAACGACTATGCAGCTAGACCTATTTTTTTGCTTCTATCTAGCGGCACTTCTTAACATCTGACAACATGGTATCTAGCTACATTTTGGATATTTTTTGCCATTTTTAGGTGATATTCTAGAGATTTAATCGTATTTTCTAGCAATATTTTGCAGTGTTTACTATCTAGCGGCATTCTAGCAAGTTTTCATGACTAAACTAGCGAGACTGATGATAAGGACTTGGCAGCCCTGCGTCCAGTGTCATTTGAACGGGAAAATTTGCAGGCGAGGCACGCACTTCAAATACTGTTCTCCGCGTTCAGCTGTTCACTGGGTTCATGAAACAGCATGCCACGTACGTACAGCAATCAAGAATATGCAGATATCGTTTATTTTTACGGATTCTGGGATGGTAAAGCCAGTGTTGCAGAGAGGAACACAGGTGAAGATACCCAGTGGCGCCACGTTTACTTGCAGCAGAAATCTGTGATAAATAAAATTCTTCCTGACATAAAGTGAGGCTAATCTCCCTTTAGAATTACATTTTTTCACTGAATGAGCTATGGGTGTTATGATAATGCTGGTAGCTACATCCTACAAACCAAATATTACATAACTGGCAACAACACACCAGCCTGTCCTCCCTCCCTCCCTACTCCCTTGCAAGCCATAAAATTTGAATCTGATCCTTAATTACAGTCGATTTGTGCAAAAGAATTGCATGAATGCATGCCTTGATGTTAAAGAATCAATAGACTACGTAAAGTTTCTTCTTAAAACTCTTGTGTACTGATAGGATATGGGATGTTCATGTACAGTACAGTATAAGCTACTCTCACCCAATGGCACCTGCAAGAGACGAAGCTTTTACACAAAACAGCCGCATGCTGGGTACTGAACTGGGATCGCAGAGAGCATATGTCTATAGAACAAAATATACTCAAAATTACATGATAGATCATTGGTGTAAGTTTTTGTCATACGTCGCGTTACACCCTGTATATATATATATACATATATATATATATATATATATATATATATATATATATATATATATCATACTCATAGTTTGCTCTATAGATAGGCCAGTTTTCCGTGGATACAAGCCGTAAGACGTGTTCTTTATCTTCCCTTCTCTCTCTCTCTCTCTCTCTCTCTCTCTCTCTCTCTCTCTCTCTCTCTCTCTACCTGTGTCGTCAAGAGAGAGAGACAGAGAGAGAGAGAGATTTAAGAAAGATACGAGAGGGAGAGTAAATTGCTAAGATACGAGAGGGAGAGTAAATTGCTAAGAAGGAGAGTCAGATGGAGGAAGGATTGGAAGGAAGGAGGAATATATATATATATATATATATATATATATATATATATATGAGAGAGAGAATAAATTGTAAGTGGAGGTGCGAAATATGAAATAGACACACAGACAGAGAGACAAAGGAAAATGATGCTGGTCGAGTGGATGAGATAGTAAATGGCACTGTGTGTGTGTGTGTGTGTGTGTGTGCGCACACACACACACACACACACACACACATCCATGTCAACGCAAAGTATCATTAAACACATTACGGTGGGGTTGCAGTGCCACGTCAACAGTCTGGCTATTGCATTATTCAGCCGTAAACATTGCCCTATGACGATATGAATGCTGGGAAATTGGTGTGTGTCATGGCATATCACCAAAATCCGCTAAACAAAGAATTAAATTGTAGTTATATTTTCCAGTCTCTATTTTACACGTTCTTCATTTTCTACCGTTCACCTCAAGCTGCTAGATATAAAGGTCTACATATGAAAAACTGACACACAAACGCAGCCAATAAAACACGTCCAAAAAACACTGCTCATCCACCAAACACACCTCCATTTGTACTCGGTCAGCATGGGGTTAATTCAGACTCATTCTCCCTCCAAGATGTCCCTCGTATAGAATGTCAGTTGATTTTACTTGTCGAAGTAGTGTGCTAAAATATCTTCTTGAGAGAGAGGGAGAGAGGAGGGGGAAGGCGGAAGGGGGATAGAGATAGTTAAGAGTGGAAGAGGGAGACAGAATGATTGACGTGAGAAAGTGGTGAAGACGACGTGTGTGTATGAGAGAGAGAGAGAGAGAGAGGGACAATGCAAGGATGAGAAAAAGATATGACAAAGATAGGAAAATGAGTGAGAGAGAGAGAGGGAGATATATATATATAGAGGGAGAGAGAGAGAAGATGTGGCAGAATATGATAGGGAGGGTCAGGCAGGAGGACAGAATGTGAGAGAGGAGAACAAGGCATGAGAGAAAAGTTAGGCAGGAGAGGGGGACAGGGTGAGGCAGTAGAAGGAGGCAGGGTGAGGCAGGAGAGGAGAGACAGGGTGAGGCTGTAGAAGAATGTGAGGCAAGATAGGGTAGCAGGGTGAGGCAGAGGAGAGGAAAGTGATGTAGGAAAGGAGAGGCAGGGTGAGGCAAATTTAGCATATAAAGATGGAGCAGACACTGCTAAGGCGCTTAGACATGGTGCTCACTTCCATAACTTAAGCCTTTGAACCTGTGATAGATAATTTACCTACTAGTCTTTAAATACAAGGCCACTACATCATACAGGTTACCATAGTTACCTGCCCTAGGTGTTACCCAGGTATTCATTTTACCTGCCAACTCACAGTGGCTTTCGAGGCTTCAAACACCTTGTCCTTAGCGATTATTTTGCATATTACACGTCAGCATCCCCTTGCTTATTATTCCCGTAAACTTCATCGGTATTAAAACTATATAAACAGCATAGAAGAGAATGTTATGGTGTTACGGATAGAATAAATCGATTAACACTATATAAACAACATAGAAGAGAATGTTAAGGTGTTACATGTAGAATAAATCGCTTAGGAATAGGTGTTAGGGAACTACCCAAGCCACTTGCACTAGGGCCAGGAGTCGAGTGGCGCCAGCTGCCCGCACCAGGATTCCAACCGTGACGCTAACGAGCCGACAGCGCCATAACTTGCCAGGCCAACCCCTCGGCCACTGCTTGGACACTGGGTGGACTCTGAATATTGTTAGGGTGAGCCAGGGTGTACAGGGTGAGGCAGGGGAGAGAAATGTGTAGGCAGGAAGGGTGAGGTAGGGAGAGGGTGTTGCAGGGGAGGAAGGGTGCAGCAGGACAGACATACAGTAGTTAGGCAGGGTGTGGAAAGGGAGGGAATTGAGGGTGAAGTAGGTAAGCAGGAGAGGCAGGGTGAAAGAGAGGGAGGGTGTAGCAGGGAAAGACTGGCAGAGGAAACAGGGTGAAGCAGGATAGACTTGGTAAGGCAGGATGAGGGAAATGAGGGAAGGAGGAGTAAGGTAGATCTGCAGGGGAGGCAAGGCGAAACAGGGAATGGTGAGGCAGGATGACATAGGAGCGGAGAGACAGGAGTAAGGGTGAGAAGATGGCAGGATAAAGCAGGATAGAATGATGAGACAGGGTGAGGCAAGGGTGAATGGGACAGAGTGAGGTAGATAAGTTGGGCGAAGCAAGGTAAGGCAGGAGAATGAAGGTAGAGTGAGATAGAAAGGTAGAATCGGGCGAGGTAGAGTAAGGCAGGGTCAGGTAGATGATGACAGGGTGAGGGAGGGAAGTGCAGGGTGAGGAAGGGTCAAGATGATGATGGCAGGGTGAGGCAGGAAAGGCAGGGTGAGGCAGAGAAATAGAGGGTGAAACAGGCGAGGCAAGGTTAGGCAGCTGATGATCACTGGGAGCTGACAGCCTGCAAACACCCTGGCTACCTGTCCTATGTCTACCTGCCTCTCCTCATGATTGCCTCGTGTGTGTGTGTGTGTGTGTGTGTGTGTGTGTGTGTGTGTGTGTGTGTGTGATCTGGAAATGTTAAGAGATTTTTGTTGTTTTCTGTTCTTTTCTGCATTCCAACCCTTGTAAACTGGGATCAGTAAACTGTCTGTCTATCTATCTATCTATCTAACTGTCTATCTATCTATCTATCTATCTGTGTGTTTGTGTGCGCCTGTTTCTCCTCCTACTCATTCGCCCACTCGTTTTACCCACCCGTTCGCCCGCCCCTTCGCCCGCCCCTTCGCCCTTCCCTTCACCCGTCCCTTCACCCGCTCATTCATCCATCCGTTAACCCATCCCTTTACCCATCCTTTTACTTCTCCGTTCACCCGTCCCTTCATCCATCAGTTCCCTCGTCCCTTCACTCCTTCGTTCACCTCTCCGTTCGCCCGTCTGTTCATCCGTTCGTTCACCCGTGCATTCACCTGTCCGTTTACCCATCTGTTCATCCATCACTTAACCTCTCCCTTCGCCTGTCCCTTCACCCGTCCGTTCATCCATCCGTTCACCCATCCTTTCGCCAGTCCGTTCACTTGACCGTTCACCCGCTCACTCATCCGCCCGTTCATCCGCCCGTTCACCCGTCCCTTCACCTATCCCTTTACATATCCCTTCACCCATCCGTTCGCCTGCCCATTCACCTGTCTTTACGCCCGCCCATTCACCCCTCTGTTTGTACGCACGTTCAACCATCCGTTCACCCGTCCGTTCGCCTGCCCGTTCACCCTCCCTTTCACCCGCCCGTTCACCTGTTCATTCGCTCACCCTTTCGCCCTCCTGTTCACCATCTTGCTCACCCGTCAGTTCACCCCTTCCTTCATCTGCCCATTCATCCGTCCGTTCGCTTGTTCTTTCACCTGCCCGTTCACCCGTCTGTTCACCCGTTCCTTCACCCGTCCGTTCACTCTCCCGTTCATCCATCCCTTCACCCAGCCGCTCACCCATCCCTTTATCCGTCTGTTCACTCGTCCTTCCTACCCTCCCGTCGCACGTCGGTCCACCCGCCCATTCGCCCACCCGTTCGCCGCCTGTTCACCCGCCCGTTCACCCACCCTTTTGCCCGTCCGTTCGCTCGTCCGTTAACCCGTCCTCACCACCACCACCACCACCACCACCACCATCACCATCAATCGTCAGTCATCAGTCATCCATCACCATCATCCATCATCATCATCATTGCCATCATCAATCATCATCACTATCATCATCATCAACAATACTGTACGTCACTGATAACGATAACAAGGATGGATGTCTACCTGCTACTGGCCCGTAATGATACAGGTAATTATGCAATGGCGATCGTACGGTAATTTCTGATGACACGGGCCGGTAGGAAGCAAGGTGATGTGATGATGATAGTGTTCCGTACTTTTTATAATTTATTGAGAGTAAGATTTGCGTCAGATAGGTAGGTAGATAGATGGATGGATGGATGGATGGATAAATGGATAGACAGACAGATAGATAGAGAGATAGATAGATGGATGAATGGGTGGAAGAATGGATGGATGGATGGGTAGATTGATATATCGATAGATAGATGGATGGATACATGGATGGATGGATGGATAGATAGATGATTGGATGGATGGATATGTGGATAGTTGGATGAATGGATATATAGACAGATAGACATAGATGGATGGATGGATGGATGGACAGACAGATGGGTAGGTAGAAAGATTAAACAGATAAATCGTTTCGATAGTTTAACAGATAGGCACTAGATGAATAGATAGATAGATAGACAGATACATAGATATGGACGGATAGATATATACAAGAGAGAGAGAGAGAGAGAGAGAGAGAGAGAGAGAGAGAGAGAGAAATATAGATACGGGTAGATAGATAATTTAAACAGAGGAACTTTTATCAGTCACACTGTAAATTTATGACCTAAAATTCCTATAAAATCCTTTGTTTATGTTTTTTTTTTTACTAAATACTTAACAACCAAACTATATTGATTTATTTTCTTCTGGGAGAGATCGGCAACCCTTTTGAGCTCCCTTGATGGCCGGATATACTGGAATATAAAATTTGACTAGTAACCAAGGAGACTCATTCCTACCTCATTACAAACGCAACCACAACTTCGAAATCAAACTTTGTCAGTGGCCCTGTTCCGTTAGATGAAGCCAGATCAAGTATATTGTGAATTATTATTGGAAAAATGTAGCACAAAAATAATTCATGACAAAAACTGCATTGTTAAGACTTCTTCGTAAAAATTGGCTAACATTCATTTTAAATTCATCCCGAGTAATGAGAGGGTCGTATGTGCTGGTGTGACGGTGTAGTGGTGTGGTGTGTGGTGTGGTGTGGTGTGGTGTGTGGTGTTGTGTGTGGTGTGTTATGTGGTGTTGTGTGTGATGTAGTGTAATATGATTGGTGGTGTGGTGCTGTGTTGGTTGGTGTGGTGTGGTGTGGCTTGATGTGTTGTGTTGTGTGTGGTGTGGTGTGGTGTGGTGTGGTGTGGTATGATTTGATGGTGTGTAATGTGGTGTTATATGGTGTGGTGTGGTGTGGTGTGGTGTTGTATGGTATGTTATGGTGCGTTTGATTTCGTGGGAACAGTGTGGTATGGTGGTTGATACGGTGTGCTTTGCTGTCTTTGTGCAGGAACAGTGTGGTGGTGTGGTGTGGTGCTGTGTGATGTATTGGGGATGGAGTGGAACAGTAGAACGTAGATGTGACCGTGTCTAATAATGCGTAGTGGTGTGATGGTGTGAAGAGGTAGAGCTGTTGGTGTGGTGTGGTGTGGTGTGGTATGAAGGTGTGTGGTGGTGTGAGAGTGTGAAGAGGTAGAGCTGTTGGTGTGGTGTGGTGTGGTATGATGGTGTGCGGTTGTTTATGGTGTGGAGAGGTAGAGCTGTGGGTGTGGTGTGGTGTGATGTGGTGTGGAATGATGGTGTGTGGTGCTGTGAGTGTGTGGAGATGTAAAGCTGTGGGTATAGTGTGGTGTGGTGTGGTGTGGTGTGGTATGGTGTGGTATAGTGGTTTAGTCACAAATAACGAACCCACTGATAAATGCCCAGCTAATAATACCCAATAAAGATAATAAGATAAAGCAGTAATGTTAATCGTGACGTCTAATGCCCACTGACAGGTTGGAGGCAAGACTCATGACTTTAATTCCCCAGGTAACTCTAAGCTCACCTGGAATAATAAGTGCCATGCGTGTGGTGTGGTGTGGTGTTGAGGTGAATGTGTGGTGTGGTGTGGGGTGATGTGGCGGAGTGTGTTGTTGAGGTAAAAGTGTGGTGTGATGTGGTGTAGTGTGAGGTGGAACGTTTAGAGGCTTGGTATGTGATGGAATGTGGTGTGGTATTACTTTAAAAGTGTTGTGTGGTGTAGTGTGGTGTGCTGTGGTGTAGTGGTACAGCGGATGTAGATGGTATTACGAAGCCAAAACATTATAAACTAAAACAATGGTGGTCAGGTGTGCTTAAATTTTTCTGCAGTGTGGTAGTGTGGTAAATTGTTGTGTGGTGTGGTGTGGCAGTGCAGATAATGGAGTGAAGAGATGGAGGGATGGTATGGAAGCATCTGTGGTTAAGTACCGTAATGTCAGTTTGGTCAGTGTAGGGTAGGGTAGGGTAGGGAAAGGTAATGTTGGGTAGGGTTGCGTAGGGAAGTGTAGGGTAGGGTAAGGTAGGATTAGGTAGGGCAGGGTAGGGTAGGGTAAGATAGTGTTGGGTAGGGCAGGGTAAGGGAGGGTAGGTGGTGTAATGGGGTAAGGTAGGGTAGAGTAGGGTAGGGCAGTGTGGTGTAATGGGGTAGGGTAAGGTAGGGTAAAGTAGGGTAGGGTAGGGAATGGTAAGGCAGTGTAAGTGTGGTGTAATGGGGTAGGGTAGTGTGGTCAGTGGTGTGTGGTGTAGTGTAGGGTAGTGTATCGTAGTGTAATGAACTGTAGTGCAACATAGTGTAGCTTAGTGCAGTGAGGGGTAGTGAAGTGTAGTGTATCAAAGTAGGGGGACAGCAGTATGGTGTGGTGTGGTGTGGTGTGGTGTGGTGTGGTGTGATGTGGTGTGGTGTGGTGTGGTGTGGTGTGATGTGTTGTGTTGTGTTGTCTTGTGGTGTGTTGTGGTGTGGTGTGGTGTGTTGTGTTGTGTTGTGTTGTGTTGTGTTGTGTTGTGGTGTGGTTTGGTGTGGTTTGGTGTGATGTGGTGTGGTGTGGTGTGGTGTGGTGTGGTGTGATGTGGTGTGGTGTGGTGTGGTGTG
>NC_137069.1:9523434-9570934 GCF_032717465.1 Coenobita brevimanus | reverse complement strand
TGTAGTTGTAATAGTTGCAATTCCGAGCTCAGCTGAACGTGAACCAGTTGGAAGTAGTAGTAGTAGTAGTAGTAGTAGTAGTAGTAGCAGTAGCAGTAGTAGCAGAAGTAGTAGTAGCTGTACTAGTAGTAGTAGTAGTTGTAGTAGTAGTAGTGGTGGTGGTGTTGGTGGTGGTGGTGGTAGCTGTAGTTGTAATAGTTGCAATTCCGAGCTCAGCTGAACGTGAACCAGTTGGAAGTAGTAGTAGTAGTAGCAGTAGTAGTAGTTGCAATTCCGAACTCATCTGAGCATGAATTCCTCCTCTGCAGTCCACCATCCTCCTTTCGGGGGATAGGGAGGGGACTGAAGAACGTTTGTGTAACCAGGCAGCTCCACCACCCGCTTATATCAGTGCCACCACATGAAGGCGTCCCTCTCCAGCATCAAGGAAGGACTACACACACACACACACACACACACACACACACACACACAGGTCGACCCAAATACCCTCCTTCCTATGCGAGCGCGGATATAAAAATGATCAAACGATAATAGACTAACAAGCACACCAACAAGCATTTCTGTATTACCCACGACGAGGAAGATTAGCAAGGAAAATACAAGAAAATTACAAGAGCAGCAAAGACAGGGCCACCAAGAACACTAACACTTCCTCTACACTAACACACACACGAACTCTATAAAGAACACTAATTATAACACAAGCACTAAGAGAACACCACGAAGAACGCTAACACCACCACCACCTACACCAACACCCCCACCACCACCACCACAAAAACATATCCATTTTCCCAGGGGGGTCAGGGATACTAAGGAAAATGTGAAAACTATAAAACTAACGAAGACAGTGGGACAAGGAACACATTAACAACGGACCTACTCCATTGTAGCGAGGTGGCAACGAAACTTACATTGTTGAGGCGGGAGTGTGGCAAGTTTCCCGCACCAGCACCATAACAGCAGCACAGCAAAATACAGCATCGTTAAAGCACCATCACAGCAGCACAGTAAAACACACACACACACACACACACACACACTCAGGCGATCATTAACACAGCATAGGACAAGACAAGGCAGCATCGTGAGAGCAGCACAACACAGCACAGCACAGCATAGTAAAACACAGCTCATCGTTAGCATAACACAGTAAAATACAAAGTAGCACCTTGAGAGCAGCACAGCAGAGCGCAGCACAGCACTCAAGCAGCAACACAGCAGAACACAGAACCATAATAGCAGCAAAGCTCAGCACACCACAGCCTCTGCAACGACTGCCCTCGTGTGTGTGTGTGTGTGTGTGTGTGTGTGTGTGTGTGTGTGTGTGTGGCTTGCGTCTGTGTATGTATATATTGTGTACATCCTCCTGTGTATGTATCCGTGAGCGTGTGTATCTGTGTGCATATCCAAGAGAATATATATACGGCACCACCGCAAATTGCAAAATATCGTTGCAACCCCACGGGACCCTCACTGCAATTGCAACCGGCTCGTAGGACTCTGCCATCAACCCGACTACATATTCTCGTAGTTACTGCAGACGGTTTTTTGCAATGCTGATGCCAGACGGTTTTTTTCGTTGACGATTTTGTTCACGATTTTTTTTCATAACGCGATTCTTTTCACATCATACTATTTTGTTCATCTATCTGTCTGTCTCTCTGTCTATCTATCAATAGCCAGCACCTTAATCCCGTAAGGGGTGGACACAAACCAGTCGCCTCCAGCCTGTTCCCTGCCATTTCACTGCCCTCCCTCCAACTTTCACTCCTGTCTCTCTTATACCTCTCCACTCCATCCCTCCAGCTCATCCTTGGTCTCCCCCTCCCTCTCCCCCCGTCACCTTACTTACATACATTCTCCTAGTTAGCCTCTCATTCTCAATCCTATTCCTATGGCCAAACCACCACAGTGTATTTCTCCTAACTCTTTGTCACATCCACATTCACACCACAATGCTCCTTCACTTCCTTATTTGTCAGTCTGTCCCTCCACGTAACTCCACATGCTCCTCTCAAATAACTCATTTCCACTGCTCCCACTCTTCACTTGTGTCCTTCTAAAAATGTCCAAGCTTCGCTTCCATACGTTAGAGTTGGTATCACAGTACTGTTATTCAGCTACTTTTTTTTTACTTCCAAGCTCACTTCCCTATTTCTTATCATTGCTTTCAATGAACCAACAACCCTTCTTCCCTGCTGTACCCTTTCCAGTACTTCATCCTCCACACTTCCATCCTTAATCATCACGCAACCGAAGTACTTCAGTGAGCTCACATTTTCCATTTCCTCACTATCCAGCCTCACTGTGGATTTATTGACTTCATATTTCTTGAAGACCACAACTTTACTCCTCCCTACATTCTCCTTTAGATTCCTTTTCTTACACACTCTCACAAATTCATTCACCAGGCCTTCCACTTCCCCTTCGGCTTCACTGAACAATACAGTATCATCTGCAAACAAGAGAATAAGAAGTGTCCAAACACTCTCCTCTCCCATGAGAGTCGCTCCAACATCCACTGCACTACCTTGTATCCTTTTTTAAGCCCATCCATGTACAAACTGAACAACACTGGAGACATGACACATCACTGTTTCAATTCAACATTCAGACAAAAATTCGGTCAGTTCACTATCCACACGCACTGCAGCCCTAGCGCCCTCGTACATACACTTCACAGCATTCAACAGCTTCCCATTTACTCCACATATTTTTAATAATTTCCACGTTCCTTGTCTGTCCACTCTGTCATATGCTTTTTCCAAATCCATGATGGCCGCATACAACGTCTTTCCTTTCTCTAGAAACTTTTCCACTGAACACATTAGGATGAATATCTGATCTACACAACCTCTTCCCTTTCTAAAACCTCCCTGTTCTTCTCCAACAAATTTCTCTGTTATTTCCCTGACTCTTTCAGTATTTTAACCTGCCATATGTTTTTCCTATTATTCTAAGATAACATATGCCTCTAGGGTGTTAATCTCTTGGTACAATTCAGCATATAAGTCAGAGAAGAGACAGTTTCAGCTGATGTTAAACTTGACAAGATATATTTACCATGATCCAGTCGACCTGCTGCACTTATCCCCTTTTTCTCCTGCTCTTACCTCTTCCCCACAACACTCCCACAGCACCTTTTACCTGAGCCTAATTAGTGTGCTTCTTGCAGGTGAGTAGGGCTAGCACTTCACAGCACCCCTACGGCACTCTCTACCTGTACCTAATTAGTGTGCTTTTTCAGGTGAGAGTAGGTTTAGAACTTCACAGCACCCCTACGGCACTCTCTACCTGTGCCTAATGAGTGTATTTTCTTGCAGGTAAGACTGGGGTGATGCTGTGACCTCTCCGTAACGCCTGGTGTTGGTACCTACTCGTACTTCTGGGACTCGGTACGGTAGGTGAAGTACTGAGCAGCTTTTGTTGTGAAGCTTACCTTCCTAGTATATCGCCATCTTTTTCACTTCACGTTATTACTGCAAGACTCAGGTTCCTTTATTTAACTAGGAGAGCGCCCTCGTGGTAAAGGAATTGCAAACTGTGTGAATAAATTGTCGCTTTCTTTTTCACCAACATAGGGGTCTGTTGAGAGGTGAATGTCCCAGATGAAGATAGGCAAATAAAACTAAATAAAAAGTTTGCATAATAAATCCAGATATAAAATGTCTGCCCTGAAACAATCTAGCGAAGTAATGAGCAGAAGAAAGTATGAGATTAAAACAGTTCAAACGTATGCAAATCTTTACAGCAGTGATATCGTAAATGAAGAGTCGGTTTACGATAGAGAAATGGTGGGCAGAGTAATTTTCAACACTGCATAAGAGGTAAAGAAAATCTGGAGAGATGTATGCAGGTGTAAGGAAGGTGGTTATGACGGTAGGTAAAGAAAATCTGGAGAGATGTATGCAGGTGTAAGGAAGGTGGTGATGACGGTAGGTAAAGAAAAACTGGAGAGATGTATGCAGGTGTAAGGAAGGTGGTGATGACGGTAGGTAAAGAAAAACTGGAGAGGTGTATGCAGGTGTAAGGAAGATGGTGATGACGGTAGGAAAAGTAAAACTGGAAAGTTGTATGCATGTATAACACTTTATCGATCATATTAAGAATGCAAGTGACTGTTATTAAGAGAATTACGGGAAATTATTCTAAAAAAATAAAAAGCAGTACACTTAAACCTCGATTTAAGGGACTAAATGGGGAATCAACTTGTCCCTTACTTGAAAATGTCCCTTACTTGAAAATGTCCCTTACTTGAAAATGTCCCTTACTTGAAAATGTCCCTTACTTGAAAATGTCCATTGTTTACCACATATAAAGACAATCTTATTATGAAATGCAATGATTGTTTCACTTTTCTTATTTATATGATTATGAATATTATTTTACGGGTACTGTATAAAGAAACATTAATATGTATAACCCAGACATTACGTATCACTTCTGAATGGTCTTGTCCGTTTGTCAGGTAGCATATGGAGTCCCTTAAATCCGAAATCCCTTAAATGGAGGTCCCTTAAATCGAGGTTTGAGTGTATATATATTTTTTTCTTTCAGTCTACTCAGCGCCAAAGCGACAGAGAGAGAGAGAGAGAGAGAGAGAGAGAGAGAGAGAGAGAGAGAGAGAGAGAGGAACCAAAAGTATGATACCAATGAACTGATAAAATTGTAGACTGAAATTCATTCATATTAACTTGGTAGGGATTTTCGTCCTTTTGCAGCTTATTTCATGTAGCTCATTGACAGAAAAAAGACAATACCGTGGCGCTGTTATCCTTTCCATAACACTTCTTCGTGACTAACATCATATTCTAGTGTTAATCTCTTGTTACAGGTTAGCATTCAAGATGGAGAGATGGCAATTTCATGCCTAGTTAAAGTGGACGGAGTATAGTAGCCTTCCTCTCTCTCTCTCTCTCTCTCTCTCTCTCTCTCTCTAGATGCTGACCAACTACCCTTCCTTCCTTCATTTCCCATTCCATAATCTCCATCGGCGGTAATGATGATGATGGTGATGATGATGAGTGCACGAATCATTAACAAGCGCTATTACAACTCACGGAAATCTTACTTATCTCCACACCTCCTCAACGAATATTGCATTCTTGGTGAGTCTTCTCGTTTGGTTGCAAATATATCAACTCTGAAAACATGGCCCTCTGTCTGTGTGAAATAGGTATCTTGCTGTGTTTATAAAAGGTGGAGATTTATTGCAGTGTCTGTTGTGAATTGAGGAAACATACCAAACATACCCTGCCTTGCTTTGCCTTTCACTGCCCAGCCTTTCCTCTTCTCTTCCTCATGCTCGTCTTTCCTTCCTTGCCCTGCCCTATTCCCCCCTTCCACTTCCTTGTCTCACTTTTCCCCTTCCGTTACTATCCCTTGCCTTCATCGTTCTCTTCTCTCTTCCCTTCCCTTCTCTTCCCTTACCTTCCATTACTTCCCTCCCCTTCCCTTTCTTTCCATTCCTTCTCGTCTCTCACCCTTCCTTGTTCCTCTTCTCCCCTTTCTTTACTGTCCCTTCCCTTCCCATGCCTTTCCTTTTATTTCCCTTCCCTTCCCCTTCCTTACCTCTCTTTTTCCCTTTCTTTCCTACCCTTCCCTTCCCTTCACCGTTCTCTCATCTCTAGTCCTGCCCTGCCTTACCCTGCCTACTCCTTCCCCTTCTCTTCTTCCCTTCCCCCTTTATTGCCCTACCCTGCCCCTCGCTTCCATTCGTTTCTTTTTTTTCTCTCTCTTTTCTCATCTTATCTTTTCTTTCTTTTCCTCGCCTCTCCTCTCCTCTCCTCTTCTCTCCTCTCCTCACATCCCTTTTCTTTTCTCTTCTTTTCACTTCCCATGATCTTCTTCCCATCCCTTTTCTTCAACATATTTCCCTCCTCTTCTCCTTCCCTCCTCGTCTCTTCCCTCCCTTTCCTTCCCATCCCATCCTATCCCCACACAATTACACTTAATATCTACCATCCCAACACAACAATCACACTGTGTAAAGAGCTAACGTAGAGCTTGAAATACTGCCACATTATCTTTTCCTACCCTTCCCTTCCCTTCCCTTCCCTTCATGTTCTGTCCATCCCTTCCCTTCCCTTCCCTTCATGTACTGTCCATCCCTTCTCTTCCTTTCGCACTGCTTTCCATTCTCTTCCCTTTTCTTCTCCTCTTCTCCCCTCTTGTCTCCTTTTCTCTTTTCACAATCTCTTCCTTCCTTACCTGTCCTTACCCTGCCCTTTTCTACCCTGCACACCTTTTCCATCCCAGCCTCCCCTCCCCTCCCCTCCCCTCCCCTCCCCTCCCCTCCCCTCCCATCCCTCCACCACAAAGCTACACCCAAAATCTACACCCCAACACACAGCAGTCGCGTTGTGTAAAAGGACTGATATATAGTTCGACTTTCATTGCTACATCACTTGTCCCTTCCCTTTCCTTCCAGTTCTACCCTACCCTTTTTATTCCCTTCCTTTCTCTTCCTTCTCTTCTCTCCTACGCATTTCTCCTACCTTCTCTCTTCTCCTCTCCTCTAGTCTCCTCTACCTTCGCTCCTCTCCTTTCAGTCAGTCATATCTCTTCCATTCCCTGTCCTCTCCTGTTCTGCCCTCCCCTTCTCTTCCATTCCTCTCCTTTCCACCTTTTTACTTTTTCGTCTCTTATCTTCTCGACTCTTCCCTTGTTAGTCTTTCTGTACCTTGCCTTTACTTTTCCTGCCCATCCTCTGTCTTCCCCCTCCCTTTCCAGCCCTGCACGTCCCTACTCTCCCCTTCTGCTTCCCTTCTTCTCTTCCATCTCCCTCCCCCATCCCATCCCATCACCACTCACACTACCCATAATCTGCACCCCAACACATAGCAACCATACTATCACCTTTCCTTTCCCCACCTTTCGCTTCCTTTCCCTGTCCCTCCCTTCCCTTCCTGTTCTACTCTGCCCTTCCCATTCCTCTCCATTCCCTTCCCTTTTCTCTTCATCTCTCCTGTACTCTCCTCTTCTACCCTGTCTTCCTCTTCTCCTCCTCTCCCGTCTCCTCTCCTCTCCTCGTCTCCTCTCTATTATTCCTTTTCATTCCCTTCTCTGTCCTGCCCTTCCCTTTATCTTTCTCCCATCCCATCCCATCCCACCACATCTCCCACTACCCATAATCTACACCCCAACACAGCAGCCACACTGTGTAAAAGGACTAATATATAGTTTGACCACAATTTGTTTTGGATAGCTTTTCGGTAGGATGCCATTGCGCTGCTGGGAGGGGTTGGGTGGGGGGGGTGTAGATTTCCAGCGTTTGTCCCAGTTGCAAGCACAAATATAACACAGGTGGAATTGAACGGTTTGGGTTTAGCTTGTAGTCTGAGTCGCGGTGTGGAGGGTATATGTGAGTGCTGTTGTGGGGTGGAGGGTATATGTGAGTGCTGTTGTGGGGTGGAGGGTATATGTGAGTGCTGTTGTGGGGAGGAGGGTATATGTGAGTGCTGTTGCGGGGTGGAGGGTATATGTGAGTGCTGTTGTGGGGTGGAGGGTATATGTGAGTGCTGTTGTGGGGTGGAGGGTATATGTGAGTGCTGTTGTGGGGTGGAGGGTATATGTGGGTGCTGTTGTGGGCTGGAGGGTATATGTGGGTGCTGTTGTGGGCTGGAGGGTATATGTGGGTGCTGTTGTTGCCTCCGCTAGCAATGTTGGACAGAGGTTTTGTGTTCACCAGTGTCTGTTTGTCTGTAAGATATTTCAAACCACTGATATACAGGTGGATAGTGGATCAAGGAAGATAGATTTTGAAGTGATTCAGGATCCGGATGCAGGAATTAATCATAAATTTTATTGGTGTTGGCAGAGGTATGCACTCTCTGAGATCGTGTAACAGGGCAGACTAACACCCTAGAATTAATTGGCTGTGTGAGACCATAAAAGTATTCGTCTGACAGGAAAGAGGAATTACTGAAATAAAACAAATACAATGGACGTTGGCTAAGGTATGCACTCTCTGATTGCTTTTTAGTTCTATCTACTAAGCCAGCTAGTGAGTTGGCCTGGTAGATAAATGGTAATCAGTCCATGTATCCATATCTGTCTGCCTGTCAGCCAATCTGTCTGTCTTCATCCATCTATCTGTCTGTCTATCCACCCATCTGTCTGTCTGTCTGTATCTCTACCTACCTATCTATTGTCCATCTGTCTATCTGTCTTTGTATCTGTCGATCTGCCGGTCTATCTATCTACCTATCTATGTCTATCGTCGGGAAGCCAAATTAACAGTTTTCCCCAGTTCGAAATACAGTATAACACAGAAAACGGAATACAAAACGGAACAATTTTGATATTGCTTGCAGTCTGCGTCGCGGTTTGTAAGGTATATAAGAGTGTTAGATGTCTTTTACACTTGATTCTTGGCCTTTATTCTGAAACCTTCTGTGTATCTATCAGTCTATCTATTTGCTCATCATCGTGGCTGTCTATTTATCATTCTGCCTATCAGCTTGACTATCTATTCCTATCTGCATATAATAACTACCTATTTATCTATTTGGTAATCAACTTGACTATAAAATTATCTATCTGCATATCAACTTGACCATCTATCTATCTGTTTGCTTCTCAGCTTGACTATCTGTCTATCTATTTGCTTATCAACTGGACTATTTTATTTATTTGCTTATAACGACTATCTGTTTATCTATCTGCTTATCAGGTTGACTGTCTATTTATCTATTTGCTTGTCAACTTGGATATCTTTTTATCTATCTCCTTATCAACTGGAGTATCTATCCATCTATTTGTCAACTTGACTATTTAACTGCTTGCCCTGCCCTGCCCTACTATGTGTCCTGCCTTATCCTGCCTTGCCCTGCCCTACCCTACCCTGCCTTGCCCTGCCCTTCTCTGCCCTGCCCTGCCCTGCCCTGCCCTTCTCTGCCCTGCCCTGCCCTGCCCAACCTTACTATGTTGTGCCCTGCTTTCCTGTCCTTCCCTGTCCCACCTACCCTGCCATCCTCTGTCATCATCATCATCATCATCACCCTTAACAACACCACCGTCACCACCACCACTGTTATTATCATCCTCCTCATCACCACTAATACCATGACCACCACCAATATCACCACCACCACCATCGTCATCATCATCATCATCATCATCACACTCTCCAGGCCTCTTGTACCCACACTGTAATAACTCCAACGGACGTGGTCTATGAATTATCACAAAAGAAATTATATACAAATTATACGTGAATTATTATGCACTGAGGTTGACTTGGAAAACGGTTTAACACTCTCTCTCTCTCTCTCTCTCTCTCTCTCTCTCTCCCATTTTTATCTCGCTCTCGCTCTCTTTTGCTCATTTCTAACTCTCTCTCTCCCTCTTGCTCTCTTTTGCTCATTTCTAACTCTCTCTCTCTTGCTGTCTTTTGCTCATTTCTAAGTCTCTCACTTGCTCTTTTTTGCTCATTTCTAATTCTCTCGCTCTCTTTTGCTCATTTTCAGCTCACTCTCGCTCTCTTTTGCTCATTTCTAACTCACTTGCTCTCCTTTGCCCATTTCTAACTCTCTCTCGCTCTCCTATTCATTTTTGAGTCTCTCTCTCGGTCTCTTTTGCTCATTTGCACGCACTCTCGCATTTAATAACCTACCCTTCCCTTTCCTACCCTACCCTATTCTACCCTCCTCTCTCTTCTCCCTCCATCATCTCCCCTCCCCTCCTCACTCTACCTTACCCTACCCTACCCACCCTTCCCATCCCTCCTGTCCTCTCCCCTCCCTATCCTATCCTACCTTTCACTTCCCTTTCCATCCCTTCTCTACCTCACACAACCCTACAGTTCCCTTCCTTCCCCTCCCCAACCCTCCCCTCACCTCCCCTCATCCATTCCTTTACCCTCTCTTACGTATTCTTCTCCCAAGGAACACTGCAGTCCTCATCACTCACCACAAAGTCTTCTACGACGGGATAATAAAAGAAGATAACAGGGAAGGAGAGAGACGGAAGGGGGTTAGACTTGGCAGTATAGAGGAAGATAATACGGAAGTTGTGAGACTGGGAGAAGTTAGGTTAAGACGGAAGGAAGTTAGAGGAAGGAAGTTAAAGAATGAAGGAATTTAGGTTAAGGATGAAGGAAGTTAAGCCAAGAGGGAAGGAAGTTCGGTTAAGGCGGAAGGAAGTTAGGTCATGGCTGAAGGAAGTTAAAGGATGAAGGAAGTTAGATTAAGAATGAAGGAAGTTAGGTTAAGACGGAAGGAAGTTAGGTTAATAATGCAGGAAGTTATAGGATGAAGTTAGATTATGACTGAAGGAAGGTAGAGTATGAAGGAAGGTAGAGTAAGGATGAACAAAGTATGATTAAGAATAAAAGAAGTTAGATGAAGGGTGAAGGTTAGCCCAGGTTGTCAGGTCAGGTTAGGTTTGGTTAGTTTAGGTTAGGTCAGGTCAGGTCAGGTTAGGTCGGGTTACGTTAGGTCAGGTTAGGTTAGGTCAGGTCAGGTCAGGTTAGGTTAGGTCAGGTCAGGTCAGGTCAGGTCAAGTTAGGTTAGGTCAGGCCAGGTTGGGTTAAGTTAGGTCAGGTCAGGTCAGGTTAGGCTTGCTATTTTAGGTCAGCGTAAGATTTAGGACGATTGAATAAGATAAGGACGATATCAAAAGGCACAGGACGATAATATAAGAGAATAGAGAGACCAAGACATAAGTCCGTAGTCTCGTCGCATGAGGAAGCTCCCTAATACCTCTTCCTTAGCGATTTATTTTTGGTTTTGGCTGGTTACTCTCCTTTTGAACTTACGCAGAGGATGGCGATATTGGAAGGATTTTGGTAGTACTGAAGAGAGGAGAGTAAGGTGTGAAGGGCAAAATAAATCGCTTAGGCAAGGGGAGTAAGAGGAGGAACAGCGGGAGTCGGTCGTGGTGCTGTTATAACTCACTTCGTGTTTTTATGACTACTTCCTGGCAGGCTGCCAATATTTCCTTGTGTGGAGGAGAGAGAGAGAGAGAGAGGAGGGAAAAAGATGGGAAAGGGAGATAAGGGAAGGAGGGGGACGGGGAGGAATGGAATAGAGGGGAGGACGAGGAGGATGGGAGAAGAGCGGGAGGAGGGAGGAAAGAGTGGATGGAAGAGAGGCGAAGTTGGGAGAGAGAGGGAGGGGGAGGGGAAGGAGGGAAAAAGATGGGAGAGGGAGGAGGGGAAGGAAGGGAGAGGAGGGGAGGAATGAGTGGATGAGAGAGAGGGGGGAAGGAAGAACTGGAAGGAAGGGATGAGGAAAGGGGACAGGGAAAGGGAGATGGAGGGATGAAGAGAGAAGGGAGGGAAGGAGGAAGAAATCGAAGAAAGAGTAGAGGGAGAGAGAGGAAGAAATACTGTAATATGGGAGAGAAGATATTATGGAAGAAAGTTGAAGGAAAAAGGGGAAGAATTTGGGATATAAGAAAACAAGAGAAATGGAAGAGAGGGAAAGGGAGGGAGGAGGGAAAAATGAGAGGAGAGATGAGGGAAGGCAGAAACAGGAAGAGAGAATAGAGGTGAGAGGAGAAAGGAAGGAGAGGAAATAACAGAATGAAGGGAAGGAAGGAAGGAAGGACAGGCGGATGGGAAACAGAGAAAGAAAAGGAAAGGGAAAGAAGAGGAAGGATGGGGGGAAGAAGGATGAGTGAAGGGGTGAGGGGAAAGAGGGGAGAGAAGAGAAGGGAAGGAGGGAGTGAAAGAAGGAAAGGAAGGAGGGAAAAATCAAAGAAAGGCTTGAGGAGAAGGAGAGAAAGGAAAAGGAGGAGAGGGAAGAAGATGGAATGGAAGAGAAGACAACGAAAAGGAGAATGAGAAAGAAGAGAAAAAGAGAGAGAAATGGAGGAAATTATTAAGGGACGAGAGAGAGAGAGAGAGAGAGAGAGTAGGAAGGAGCAAAGGAATTAAAGGTGAGAGAAGAAGGAAGAGGAAATTTATGAGAAAGGAGGAATAAAGAGGATGGGAAAGATGACTGGGAGGAGGAGGAGAGGGGAAGGGAAAGTAGTAGTAGGGGAGAAGGAAGTAGAGAAAATGGAGGGAAGGAACGAGAGAAAAGGGAAAGGAAGGGAGTAGAGAATGTAGGAAGATGGAGAGGAAAATTGGAAGGGAAAAAGAGAAAAAGGGGAAGGAGCGATAAAAGAAAGAAGAGAGAAAAACAGACGAATATTGACAGCAGGAAAGAAACGAAAGGAGAAGGAGAGGAGAGAAGGTGGAAAATGAGGAAAGGAGGGGAAGAGATGAGAGAGGAAAGATGACAAATGATTGCAGGAAAAATGAGACAGACAGACAGACAGACAGACAGACAGAGAACACAACAGAAGGAAAACGAAGAATAGACATGGAAAGACAGGAAACAGAAAACATTAAAAATGAAAAATAATTCGATGGAAGAGAGGAGAAAGACACACAGATGATAAAGACAGGTCACGTCTAAAATCTTGTAAGTAATGTGGCGACAGGTACATGAAGACGAAATTATTGTGCTGGAAATGGCCAAAGTTTGTGTTGAAATTAGTAGGTTCCCCTTCCCAGAGGTGATAGAAAACGGACACTATCGTACACTGTCAATTACTATTATTATTATTATTATGGACAGTGTGAAGAGAGCGCTGGATGCGAGAGGGATGTCTGTTGAGCAAGGAAGAGTGGCTGTGCGTGACAGAAATAAATGGAGAGAAATTGTGAATGAATAAGTGATGACGCAGCCCTGAGGGGATATTCTCCCGCATTTGGTCTGATCAGCTAGTCAGGTCAGGTGCGGGTAAGGGGATGGGTCTGTTATGATGTGGCAGGGGTAAACCAGTTCTGCTGTCGGGCCCTGCTGTGGATGTCACTGCTTGCATTGCGCAGTTGACCCTTGTGCGGTGTGATGCGGTGAGGATCTGTCCGTTCTCCCCTTTGGGGCTAAGATGCGAATGAATGTGTTTGAATGGATGAGTAAATGGAGAGTGAGTCGTCCTGTCTCGGCTACCTCCCTTTCCTTGGGGGAAGCAGCCTAGGTATATAGATAGATAGATAGATTATTATTATTATTATTATTAATTAATTTATTTATTTTTTGCTGTGTTATTAGGGGCTGTTAAAGTTCAAAAAGCTATTACTAAGGACTTGATTTCTTTACTTTCTTTATTTTCTCTTGAAGATGGTGAAAAAAAGGGGGCAAAGAAAAGGAACAGGGAGACGAGAAGAAAGTTGAATGGAAGAGAAGAGAAGGGAATGGATGTGAAGAGAGGAGAAGAGAAAGTAGAACAGAATAGTAGATAAGAGAAAGGAGAAGAGGGAAGGAATGAGAAGGAAAGAAAGAGAGGTAATGGAGAGAGGAAGAGGAGGAGGAGGAGGAGGAGAGGAAAGCAGTGGGAAGGAAAGAAAGAGATATACTGTAGAAGGTGAACAGAAAAAGAAGAGAATATTAAAGAAGGGAATGGTGATACAGAAAAGAGAAGACATAAAGAGACATAATTGTAAACAGATTAAGTCTTTCTCCTCTGTTTCATTTGCCTCTCTCAAAAAAGTACATTTCCTTTATACCTCCAGATTTTTCCGAGATTGCAAGACACCATTGCATGCTTTCATCTTGCACCAAAGAGGCCAAATTTAATCTCAACTTGCAACATTTCTATTTGTCTTCCTTGTCAAAAATTTTCAGTGCAATAAAGCTTTTGAATATTGCACTACAGGACCAGGCAAAGAAGGAAGGTGGCTGGTTCATTGAAAGCAGTGAGAAGAAAAAGGGAAGTGAGCTTGGAAGTAAAAAAGTCGCTGCATGACAGTATTGTGATCCCCACTCTAACTTACATGTGTGTGTGTGTGTGTGTGTGTGTGTGTGTGTGTGTGTGAGACAGACAGACAGACAGTGACAGAGACAGAGAAACAGAGAGTGGGGGGAGGGGAGAGGGAGGGAGAGAAAGTGAAAGAATGAAGGAAGAATGTTATGAGAATTCTAAAGGTCAGGTCACCGATGCGAGTGAAGAAGAAGGAAGAAAGTAAGTAGAGTAAGAGGAAGGAAGGAGAGTAGTGGAGAATTGGAAAACTAGGAGGAAGAGAATTTAAAAAAAAAAAAAAAAAGAGGGGAAGGAAGAAAAGAAGAAAGGAAGGAAGGAAGGAGGTTAAAGAGAAAAACAATAATTGTGTTAAAAGGAAGGAAAGAAAGAAGGAAAAGAGGATAGAAAAGTTTGTGGTGAATGTTAAGTCTCCGAGAAGAAGGAATAAGTACGAAGGAAAGGGAAGAAGGAAGGAAGATGATTGAACTAGGAAGAAAAGAAAAAGATAAAAAAAAAAACAGAAGAAGACTAGGAGCAAAGGAGGAAGGAAGGATGCAAGGAAAGAGAGAAGGATGAGAAGGAATATGAAGGAAAGGGAAGAAGGAAGGAAGAATGAATATGGAAGAAAAAGATGAAAAACAGAGGAAGAGAAGGAGCAAGGAAGGAAGGCAGGAAGGGAAGAAGGAAGGATGAGGAGAAATATGAACGAAAGGGAAGAAGGAAGGAAGATAACTGAAGACGGAAAAAAAGAAAGTGATGAGGAAGAGTAGGAGGAAGGAAGGATGAGAAAGAAATTTAGAAGAACCGGAAGAAAGAGAAAAGGAAGGAAGAAATGAAAAGAAAAAAAAAGATGGAGGAAAGAAACGAAGGACAGAGGGGAAGGAAAGAAGAAAAAAAGAAGGATGTAGGAAGAAAAAGTCAGAAGGAAGGAAAGTAGGTAACAAGGAAAGAAGGAAGGGAGGAAGGAAAGAAGAAAGAAATGAAGGAAGGAAGGAAGAGCGTCTAGGAAAACTGTAAGGAAAGAAAGACCAGGAAGGAAGAATACGAGAGGGAAAAATAAGTGGCAAAAAGGAGAAGAAGGAAAGAAAGAAGGAGGGAAGAAAGGAGGGAAAGAAGGAAGAAGGGAGGGAGGGAAGGAAGGAAGGAAGGAAGGAAGAAAGGAAGGAAGGAAGGAAGGAAGAAAGGAAGGAGGGAACAAGGAAGGAAGGAGGGAACAAGGAAGGAAGGAGGGAAAAGAGAGCATTTAGGAAAGTGTGTAGTAGTATCAGGTCGCCGAGAAGGCTGTTTCTCCTCAACACAAGAGTCTGCCTCATTTTCCTGCCTCAGTTTGCCTCACTCTGCCTCACCCAGTTTCTCCCCTGCCTCTCTTACCTCAATTGGTCCTACCTTGTTTCTCTTGCGTCCTTCCTACCTCTCTCCTGTCTCATTTGCCTCACCCTGCCTTCATCACACCTCACCCTGCCTCTCCCTGCCTCACCCTGACTCACCCTTATGCTTGGCTCCCTCTGTCCTGCCTTCTCCCTTTCTTGTCCACCCGGCCATGTCCCTCGCCTCTCTTTAGCCTTGTTTCATCCCCTCCCCCTTTTCTCTCTCTCTCTCTCTCTCTTCCCCTGTAGCTAGTGGCTCAGAGGCAAATCTTCCTGCATGCTTATTCTCTTTAGCCAAACTGGTCTCTCTCTCTCTCCTCCTCCTCCTCCTCCTCCTCCTCCTCCTCCTCCTCCTCCTCCTCCTCCTCCTCCTCCTCCTCCAGCCCACCTCATACACTCTCCTAGTCAGTCTTTCACTCATCATTCGTTTTATATAACCGAACTACAGTGTGTGTGGGGGGGGGAGGGTGTATTTGTGTGTGTGTGTGTGTGTGTGTGTGTGTGTGTGTGTGTGTGTGTGTGTGTGTGTCAATCGTCTGTCTGGCTGTCTGTTTCCTCCTCCTCCATAAATCCCACTACTAATAATAATCCCATATTTACGATTCAGCAGCCTACCTGGCCAGATTACCTGCATATAATTGGCTTAGTGTGGCCTCAGTTTTATTCTCAACCTCAGTTTTCTCTACAATTACTCTGTGTGGAATTGCCTGTATTTATTACCAGTATTCTCTCTGCACTAAGGCCCGTATTCTCGTCGGGTAAGGAAGCTCCCTAACACCTTTTCGTAAGCGATTTAGTTTGCTTATTACGCCTTACTGTCCAAGTCTGTGCTTTGTATAAATCCTTCCAGTGTCGCCATACCCTGCATAAGTAACGTACAGAAAGATATTAGCCTGCCATATTCAAAAACAAATCGCTAAGGAAGAGGTGCTAGGGAGCCTTCTTACTCACCTCACTCCACGGTTCGTTTACCTGAACCCGAAATCGAGAAGTGGAAGGCAGGCCCAATATTTTGACGATAATTTTTGAAGCACTTGACAATGATGGAACGTACTTGGCCTTCCTGTGTGGCTGCTGACTGCGTTCTGTGATATGGGATGCAGGCTAACTATACGTAATAACCACAGGCGATCCGTAAATGACCTTAAATAATTAGGGGTTTGCATTCCACTGTACGATTTAAGGTTTGAGCAGACGACCTTAAAAACACAGTCATCCAGTAAAACCATGAATAACTATTGAAAATCCTGCTCTTGTCCTTCACGCCACACCACACTTCACCTCATGCACTTCACTCACACACACTTCACTCTGCCCTAATTCACACTGCAACACACTTCACTCATCTCTATTTTAAACATACAATCCTTCAGTATAACAAAAATACAACTCAGGCAAAACACTCCTCCCTCTTTCTGATCCAGCCCCTCACACCACTGACATACTCGCCTCATCTCACTCACCTCACTCATCTCACTCGCCTCACCTCATCTCTGTCATCTCACTTTTACAACAGGCAGTCCCTCAATACATCAGCGAAAGGTCTCTGGGAGCGGTCGGTTGAAGTGGCCGGATTTTTGCAGTCCATCGGGTCAAAATCTAGCTTAACCAAGGGCCACAAGGACAGATAGATAGATAGGTAGGTAGATAGGCAGGTAGGTAGGTAGATAGGTAGGAGGTAGATACATATAGACAGATTGATAGACAGGTAGGTAGCTAAGTAGGTAGGTAGGTAGGTAGAAATATAGATAGGCAGTAAAGAGTTAGTTCACGTTGCCTTACAAATTTGCAGTAGACGAGGTACCAAAAGTGAAAGTGTGTTATGCTGTGTTGTGGTGTGTTACGTTTCATTGCGTGTGCTGTTACGTTGCGTTGTGTCGTGTATTGTGCTGCTGTGTTATGTCGTGTTATGTATTGTGCTTTTGTGTTTAGCTGTGTTTTTATTGTGCTGTGCTGTGCTGTGGTGGGCAGGGCAGGGGATAACTTACAAACTTGTTTAATAAATGTCACCGCTCTCTAACAGACACCATACCTCACCCAACCTGCCCGTGGTGTGAACTGACGTGTGTGTGTGGGGAATGATATAGCAAGCCAGATATAGGGTTTAGGGATAGATAGATAGATACGATAGTTAAACAGATAGACAGATTATTGAAAAATATATGGCTAGATGAATTGAAGTGTAATTGTGTGGCGAATGATATAGGAAGCCAGTTATAGGGTTCAGAGATAGACACATAGATGGATAAATGGATAGATAGATTATTGAAGGGTATATGTATAGATAGATAAATGAACTGACATGTGGTTGTGTGGTGAATGATATAGGAAGCCAGATAAAGAATACAGTGCCTCACCCGCCATGCTATAGGCTATACTTTGATAGATAGGCAGATAGATAGATTGATAGATAAATAGACTGATGGATTGATTGGATGAATGGATGAATAGACAGGTAGGTAGACAGATTGATGAATGAATGGATGGATGGACAGATAGATAGATAGATAAATAGATAGACAGGTAGGTGTGTAGACAGACTGATGAATGGATGGATAGATAGATAGATAGATAGACAGATAGATAGGCAGACAGGTATAGAGGGTGTCAGGTAACAAGTACACCTTCCTGGGCTACGTCATCAGGTCATAATATTTACCCTCAAAAATTGTCTTAACAGCGGGTCAAATATCCAGTGGTGAGGGAGATGTACAGCTGGCAACACATCCACCTGGTACAGCATCAGTGTGTAGCAGAGGTGTCGCCTTTGTTACACTTGACAACCCTGACATAATGACATGTTTGTTGGTGGCGCTGACATGAACGACGTGAGGTGTTAAATATTAGCTGACATGACCAGGTGACCGTGATGCAGGAACGTCCGAAATTGTAGCTAACACACACACACACACACACACACACACACACACACACACACACACACACACACACACACACACACACACACACACACACACACACACACACACACACACACACACACACACACACACACACACACACACACACACACACACACACACACACACACACACACACACACACACACACACACACACACACACACACACACACACACACACACAGTCCCGGATTCATAATGTAAGAAGGACAACAAATCAATTACTCATTCGCTTAAAAGATGGCGCTTGGTGATGACTTGCAGGTGGAGAGGAAGGAGGGGTCAGCGGGGGGCGCTTGGGAGAGCGGGGGGGGGGGGGACACCACGAAATCAACAAGCAATTAATTAGAATAGGATACTGTCCATTACTCATTTTTCAAAATCAAAATTATAGACGGGAGTAAATTCGTAAAATAATTCAGAGATAATAATCGTTAAATATATACGGTATAAGCGGAATAAATGATGGGGTGAGAAGAGATGGGAGGGGGAGACCGAGGATGGGATGGAGGGATGGAGTACAAAGGTATACTCGTATGAGAGAGCGGGGTGTAAGCTGGGGGGAGGGCAGCGAAATGGCAGGTGATAGGGGGACATGGAGGGGATTTGTTTGTGGCCATCCCTTTACGGGATTAAGGCTTCTAAGAATAAATGGCTGCTTGGTAGTTACTTGGGACTCTGAGGGCAGCAAAGGGTAAATAAGGGAATTAGTCTAATTTAAGGGCATTGCCGACTTACTCTACCTGTTGACCTTTATACCCCACGTGACCTAGGCCCGTATTCTCGTCGGGTAAGGAGGCTCCCTAGCACCTCCTCCATAGCGATTTATTTTTTAATATGACTGGTTAGCATCCTATTGTACGTTATTTATGCAGAGTATGGCGATGTTTGAATGATGAATATATATAACGTAGATTAGGACAGTAAAGTGTAAGAAGCAAACTAAATCGCTAAGTAAAAGGTGTTAGGGAGCTTCCTTACCCGACGAGAATACGGGCCTTAGTGCAGAAAGAATACTGGTAATAAATACAGGCAATTCCACACAGAGTAATTGTAGAGAAAACTGAGGTTGAGAATAAAACTGAGGCCACACTAAGCCAATTATATGCAGGTAATCTGGCCAGGTAGGCTGCTGAATCGTAAATATGGGATTTATGGAGGAGGAGGAGGAGGAGGAGACACAGGGGAGAAGTAAAGGAGGAGGAGGAGGAGGAGGAGGCAAACAGAAGACATTTTATGAGAGTGGCATTTGTGCAGTGGGTATCAGAGTCGTGTGGTTGAGAGGAGGAGGAGGAGGAGGAAGAAGAGGAAAAGAAGAGGAAAACGTGGCAGAGGAGGAGAAGAACTGATCACAGCTGACAGACGGTTTTACTCAGCTGACAGACAACCCCCCATCGTCGTAGTGAAGGGACTTAGTGAGGTTACATAGAGGCTGTGGTAATTGCCGTGGTCTGGTGATAAGGGCGGGGGTAGGAATAGGACTTTAAAATTACTGCAAATTGTTGGTGGTAAAGTTTCTCTCTCTCTCTCTCTCTCTCTCTCTCTCTCTCTCTCTCTCTCTCTCTCTCTCTCTCACACGCTTTCTAACACATGCACATCAACATAAATATTGCAATATATATTTTCCGTTGGAGGCCGTGCTGCAATGTTGTATTAATTATTTTTCATTTTGATAAGGATTTTGTCGTAGGCTGTTCTGTAAGGGTTGTGGATTTATTTTTCCACCTATATATATTTATTCATTTATTAATTTTATTTGTATATTCTTACGTTATTTATTAGTCTTATTTGTTTTCTTATTTAGCAATTTTTCCCATTTTATTTTTTTATCTACTTATTTTTATCATACTTGTATATTTTTCACATATTTCATATTTTATTTATTTTATTTACTTATTTTTATTACTTTTGTATTCGTGTTATTTATTTTTATTTGCTTTTTTCGTCCATATTTTTAATCGTTCGTTTTATTAATTCATTATCATCATCATCATCTAATCCTATGTTGCCCCATGAGGAGCGTAGGAGCCCGGGGCTAGGCAAGTTGGTCCTGACATTTAAGATGAGAGTACTCAACCTCACTCATCCGTGAGTGACATTACGTGAACAATAAACCCCAACCATCCTTTGGATATAAACCACTGAACCACCAGGCACCATAATTTGGTGATATGGTTACCACCCAGCGTAGTAAATGGTTTCCTGGTGTAGAGGAAACCATTTGGCTTGTCACTTCGTGTAGAGTTACCCATAGACAGAAGGAAGAGGAAAGAATGAAAGAACGAAAGACAGAAGAGGCAGGAAGGAAAGGAGGAGGGAAGAGAGGAAAAGACTGGCATCCAATAGCAGCACTACATCGAGTGAGTGGATGGTAAGACTGAGTCAGATTATTGTGGTAGGAATGTGATAAGAATAGATCAGATTATTGTGGTAGGACTGTGGTAGGAATAGATCAGATTATTGTGGTACGAATGTGGTAGGAATAGATCAGATTATTGTGGTAGGAATATGGTAGGAATAGATCGCATTATTGTGGTAGGAATAGATCAGATTATTGTGGTAGGAATGTGGTAGAAATAGATCAGATTATTGTGGTAGGAATGTGGTTGTAATAGATCAGATTATTGTGGTAGGAATGTGGTAGGAATAGATCAGATTATTGTCGTAGGAATGAGGTAGGAATTGATTAGATTATTGTGGTCGAAATGTGGTAGGAATTGATCAGATTAGTGGTAGGATTATGGTAGGAATAGATCAGATTATTGTGGTAGGAATGTGGTAGGAATAAATCAGATTTTTGTGGTAGGAATGTGGAGAGAACTGTGATTATTTTTTAATGTTTCCGACTCTGGGCATAGGTTTCACAGCCCTTTCCCTGAGGTCCACAGTCCCTTTACGTACTATACTGTACACCACATGTCACCACTTCAGCACTAACACCCACCGTCCATACTGAATACATGCTAGGACTGTCTCATATAGGACTGGTGTACTGGTATTAGCAGGGGTAATAGTTGCGGCTGTGGTATGAATATGAGAGAAGTGTGGTAGGAATATGAGAGAAACTGTGGTAGGAGTGTGGTAGGGTCTTCTGGTAAATCGCGAAGCCTGCTCTTACGAAATACAAACCCTTTAAACTACTCCCTCCCCCAGCCGGGATTCGAACCTGCGTCCATTGAGACAGCAGACCTCCTCTCTACTGACTCGGCCACCTCTCACTTTGGTAGGAACGGGTTTGCACTGATTCTGGTTTAAGGTGATTTTGGGAGAGTCGCAACACGTAGAACTAGATTGTGGTAGGAACACGATGTAAATGTGGCAGGACTGTGATGGGACTGGTGTGGCGGGAATGTGGTAGGACTTCGATGTGGTAGGACTTTGGTGTGGTTGGAATGTGGTAAGACTGCGATGTGGCAGGAATGTGGTAGGACTTTGATGTGGCAGCGGTGTGGTAGGACTTTGATGTGGCAGGAATGTGGTAGGACTTTGATATGGTAGGAATATGGAAGTACTTTGATGTGGTTGGAATGTGGTAGGACTTTGACGTGGTAGGAATGTGGTAGGACTTTGATGTAGTAGGAATGTGATAGGACTTGGATGTGGTTGGAATGTGGTTTACTTTGATGTGGTTGGAATGTGGGTGGAACGTTGATAGGACTTTGATGTGGCAGGACTGTGGTAGGACTGATATGGCAGGAATGTGGTAGGACTTTGATGTGGTAGGAATGTGGTAGGACATTTATGCGGTAGGAATGTGGTAGGACTTTGATGTGTTAGGTATGTGGTAGGACTTTAGTCTGGCAGGGTGGTCGGAATGTGGTGGTGTAGCAGTGTGGTAAGAATGTGGCAGGACTCCGATGTGGTAGGAATGTGGTAGAACTGGTGTGGTAGGAATGTGGGCCGCCTCTCCGTATTTAACTCCTGTCTCTCTAACATACCAAAGTTGGCTGCAGTGTTGGTCTAGCCTGAGAAGAGAGTAGCCCAGAGTAGTCCCCTGTAGCCTAGAGTAGTCCCCTGTAGTGTTGTGTAGCCTAGAGTAGTCCCCTGTAGTGTTGTGTAGCCTAGAGTAGTCCCCTGTAGTGTTGTGTAGCCTAGAGTAGTCCCCTGTAGTGTTGTGTAGCCTAGAGTAGTCCCCTGTAGTGTTGTGTAGCCTAGAGTATTCCCTGTAGTGTTGTGTAGCCTAGAGTAGTCCCCTGTAGTGTTGTGTAGCCTAGAGTAGTCCCCTGTAGTGTTGTGTAGCCTAGAGTAGTCCCCTGTAGTGTTGTGTAGCCTAGAGTAGTCCCCTGTAGTGTTGTGTAGCCTAGAGTAGTCCCCTGTAGTGTTGTGTAGCCTAGAGTAGCCTGCTGGGGCGTGTTCTAGTATTATAATGAGTACTGTACCTTTCCTCTCCAGTATACACAAACTGAGCAATATTCCTTAAATTTCTGTTCTCACTGTTTTCAATTTAATGTTCAGTATTATCAGTCCTTCCATCAATATTCACAGTAACACACTCCCTCTTGCAGTCCTTTTGTAGTCACTGTACTCTCATAGAAGGTGGAAGTGTTGCATTGGCTGCGTTTGTGTGTGGTACAGTGGGAAATACGGCTGAGATGATGGTGATGATGATGATGATGATGATGATGATGACGATGCTAAATATGTCAAAGCCAGTATCAATGGTAATGATGATGATGATGAGGAGGAGGAGGATGCTGATGATGATAGTGGTGATGATAATGATGGTGATGATGATGCTACACATATCAAAGCCAATATAAATGATGATGATAATGATAACGATAATGAAGACGACGACGACGACGATGATGATGATGATGATAATGATGATGATGATGATGACGATGGTGATAATGATGAAATACACTGATAAAGTTTTAGCAAGTAAGTAGATATTCCAAGAACACCAATAGCTCTAAGCCTTCACGCGATCAAAGATATTTATTAGCAAAAAGAGTATTATTTTTCACCTGGGCGCCAGCAGACCGGAAGCCCTTCTCTTTGACAGGTGAGAAGCAACTTACTCTTACATCCTATTACGTACGCTCTCTCTCTCTCTCTCTCTCTCTCTCTCTTATACCTGTAATATGATTATTGACCGATGACTCTGCTGAATAACGTCATTTAGCGATTTATTTTTATTTATTCGGGTGTCGGAGAGAGAGAAAGAGAGAGAGAGAGAGAGAGAGAGAGAGAGAGAGAGAGAGAGAGAGAGAGAGAGAGAGATCTACGCCCACTTAAAACTATACCATCAGAAAAAAAGCAAAAAGAATCATACTAAAAGACCGTTTCTAATCTCTTCACTTATTCGTTCTCAGAGTTTTTGGCTCCAACTCATGAACACCTTCATTTTACTTCATTTTTCCATCTTCCAGACGATTTTGTTCAGCTTAGGGCCTCTCGTACTGAAAGGGTTTATTAAGGCTCTATTTAATCCCTCCGTCTTGAAAGTTTGCCCTACGATGAAGGAAATCGTCTGGAGATGGCCAGAAGAACATGGTGATAACTTTGGCTTTCTTGGGTAGGTTAATTCGTCAGCCGTCTGGCAATACACACTATCTATCTGTCTATCTGTTTGTCTATCTGTCTGGCTGTCTTTTTGTCCATCCATCCGTCTATCCATCCATATGTCCATTTATCTGTCTACTTACCTACTTACCTACCTACCTATCTACCTCTCTGTCTATCTATCTGTTTACCTGTCTGTCTCTTCATGCATCCAGCCATCCACCCAGACGTTTTAATCTCGTACAGACAAATCGCTTCCTTGTCGCCATGTCCTCTGCCATTTGGCTACCTTTTCTCCAGCTCACAACCCCCTCTCATATATCTCTCCACTCCGTACTTCCATCTCATCGTCGGTCTCTCCTTCCACTTTCTCCCTTGCACTTCACTCGCTTACACTCTTCTAGTTAGTCTTTCACTCTCAAAATAGAATCTGTAAGTTTTTTATCTTCAACAATTCCAGGTTTGGTCCAAATCGAATAAAAACTACTTGAGTTATAGAATGATATCTTTGACCTTGACCTATAACCATGACGCTTGACTAATTGTTATCAATATTGAACCACCTCATCCTGGCCATACCCTGAATCTTTCCACCAATTTTGGTTGAAATCGGGTCAGAATTATTCAAGTTGACCTTGCCGTTTGACGGAGACCTTTAACCAACTGTTTAAATAAAATAACAATAATTATTCCTGGATCCTTCCACTAAAGTTGATGAAAACTGAGTAATAACTTTTTGTGTTATGATCACATAAATAGATAGGTACACACACACACACACACACACACACACACACACACACACACACACACACACACACACACACTGTACAAAACATTACACCCCTGCATTATCATGGGTACGAGAGTGAAAAATAAATAAACAAGAAACCAAGCAAGTAAACGCGACTAACAATAAGGGCAGCATGAGCTGGCCAATAAAATAAACGTCATGGAAAGTAAAGGTAGACACCAAACTAAGCCACGCCCTCACTATCCTCGCCTCCGTAAGACCCGCCCACCTCTGCTCTGATTGGCTGTCGGTTTGTTGTCACGGAGACATTTAATTCTTTGGTACTTTTAATTCCTCTTTAACTTCCAGGCCGTTTAAATTCTTCCCCCGTTGAAGTTAAAAAGACACTGCAGCTGATTTCGTGAATGAACTTAATTCTGTGGCTAACACTAGCGTTTAAAGGCGGCTGAGGGTGGTAGTTTTTATGTATCTCTTTTGATGGAACGTCTTCACTTTTGTACTTTATATTTTTCTTGATGTCCTCTTGTGTTGTCTGGCAGTCAGGGAAAGATATATGTATGTTTATTCTTGTTAAATCAACTTCAGTACTGTAGTCGTTTGATTTTGAATGATATGTGGAGTAATGTTATTTTAGGGAGGCTGTATGTCATGGGAACAGCCTCCGTCTCAGTCAAGACCCTGTACTCCTGTAGTCCCGAGTTCAGTCACCTCTTAGACTGTGTAGTGGGTGGTTGCAGCCCGCCTGTGGATTTTGTTGCCACGTCGAAGAGCTTTTCTGGCTAGAAATTGCCGTTTCCTGCTAAAATAAAGGAAGCCGATGTTTGGGCAGTGTGTTACGAGGATGGTGATGTTTGGAGGTAGGTATGATTAAACATAATATTGATGTAGATGTGATATTGTAGAAAGTCATGGAATTTTGCCCCTTTTTTTTGTGCCGAAAATTATGTATGCAGGAAAGGCAGGATGTTTAGGTGTGTTGAATATTGATGTGCATTTTTTAGCGTATATTAGAGTGAACGATGCATTGGATAGCATGTCAGTGTTATTAACCCTTCAGTTCAGTGACATACCGGGTATTTTTGTATCTTTTGTTACTTTCAGACGATTTTGTACAGTTTAAGGAAGATTTATGGGCTTGGAGGAGTTTAAGAAGGCTTTATTCCCCCCCCCCGTTCGAAAAAATATGAGCTAAATGAAATCGTCTGTAGAGAGCAAGAGTAAAATGGAAAATACGTTCTCGGCCTGAAGGGGTGAGAGGAACCTGTAGGGAGAGGATGAGAGATGCTACGAACAGCCATTGCTTGTTTCTGCCACCCCCCCTTCCCCTCTACATCGTCTCTCCCTTCCCTCTCTCCCTCCCTCCCTCCATCACTCTCCCTCTCTCCTTTCCTCCCTCCCCTCCTTCTCTCCCTCTTTCCCTCACCCTCCCTCGGTCACCCTCCTTCTCTCCTTCCGTCTCTCTCCTCCCTCTCTCCTTCCCGCCTCACCTCTTGCGCTTCCTTTCATGTATTGTTTCTTCCCTTTTCTTTCATTTTCTTTATAGGATGGTTAGTGAGGAGAGAAGAGGGTTGGTCAAGAAGAGACTGGGAGAAAAAGAAATAGTGTTAGTGTAGGTGTATAGTGTAGGTTTGTTGTTGTTGTTATTGTTTGTTGTTGTTTGCTGTTTTCTCCCTCCCTCCCTACCTCGTCCCAACCATCCCACCCTTACCTTTTGTCTCTCCCTCCATTTCTCTTCTCCCCCTTTTACTTTCCTTCGGGTCTTTTCTTGATCCTTTTCCTCTCTCTCTCTCTCTCTCTCTCTCTCTCTCTCTCTCTCTCCTTTAGTTCATCTCCTCTCATTCTTCATCATTCCTTCTCTCCCTCTACCCTCTTCTTCCTCTTCTTCCTCTCTCCTCCTCTCCTTCCTCTCTCCTTTCCTACCTCATTCCGTGCCTTCTTCCTCTCCCCTCCTTCCATTCTTCTAGCTTTCTTTCCTTTCTTCCTCTGTTCCCCTCCTCTCCTATCCCTCCTCCATTCTCTCCTCTCGCATTCTTTTTTTATCTTCTGATCATCTCTTCTCCTATCCTCCTTACTTCTCTCTCTCTCTCTCTCTCTCTCTCTCTCTCTCTCTCTCTCTCTCTCTCTCTCTCTCTCTCTCTCTCTCGTCTTTCACCTCTCCTGTCTCACTTCTCTCCTCCACGACCCACCTCCTCGTTCTTTCTCTCACTCTCTGTCTCTTATTTCTCCTCTCTCTCTTCTGTCTCTCCTTCCAGCTTCGCATCTTCCTAACATTATTTTTTTAGTTCCGTGTTCTCTTCCTAGTCTGGCTTTATTACTGTATTTATTTCTCTTTCTTGCGTTCTGTTTCTCTCTGTCGTGTTCTCAGTCTGTCTTCCATTTATTCTTTTCCCCTCTTCTTTCTCGTTTCTTTCTGTTTATATTTTTTCTTTCTTCTACTCTCTCTCTCTCTCTCTCTCTCTCTCTCTCTCTCTCTCTCTCTCTCCCCCTTTTCTTCCTGTGTTTTCTTCTGTTCCTTCTTTCCTTCTCTCCTCCAGCTTTCTTATCTTAATCTTATCTTCATCTCATAAATCAGATATCATAGTCTTAGTCTTATCTGTAACAGTCTTGAAGGAAACATTAAGTCTGTTGCTTTGTTCTCTCCTTTGTACTCCTCCTCTTCCTTTCTTCTTCATCCTCTCTCACTTCCACCTCCTCAGCCTCTCCCTCTTCGCTCTCCTCCTCTTCCTCCTTCTCTCTTTCTCCTTCTCTCTTTCTCCTTCTCATCCTCTCTTCTTTCTCTTCCTCATCTCTTCTTTCCTGTTTCTTCCCCTCTTCATCCTCCCCCCCTCTTCCTTCTCTTTTTTCATCCTAATTCTCATCTTATCCACCTCCCTCTTCCTTCTCTTTCTCTTCACTTCCTCTTCCTTCTCCTCTTTCATTTCCCCCCTCTTCTGCCTTTTCATTCTCTCTCTTTCACCTTCCTTCTCCTCCACTTCTCATCCTCTTCCTTCTCTTCATCTCCTCCCCCCTAGTCTTCTCTTTCTCTCCACTTCCTCACTCCCATCATCTTCCTCTTCCTCCCATTTCCTCCACCCCATCCTCTCCCCCTTCCTCTCTCTTCCCTCCCTCTCCCCCTTCCTCTTCCTCCCTCTTCCTCCACTCCATCCTCTCCCCCTTCCTCTTCCTCCACTCCATCCTCTCCCCCTTCCTCTTCCTCTTCCTCCACCCCATCCTCTCCCCCTTCCTCTTCCTCCACCCCTTCCTCTCCCCCTTCCTCTTCCTCCACTCCATCCTCTCCCCCTTCCTCTTCCTCCTTTCCATCCTCTTCCTTCCTCCACCAATCTTCCCCCACTTTTTTTTTCCCTCACCTCACTACAGTTTTCTTACACTCAGGAAAATTTATACTGTTAGTTTTGTCATTGTCTTCCGCCTTCCTTCAGGTAACTCACACACCTGGCATGACTTATGGCAGGTGAGGGCAGATCAGGTCAGGGAGAAGAGATCAGGGGTCAGGTCATGGAGAAGAAAAGGTCATGGGTTAGGTCAGGGAGGAGAGAAGGTCAGGGAGGAGAAGAGGTCAGGGATCAGAGCAGGGAGAAGAGGTCAGGGGTCAGGTCAGGGAGGAGAAAAGGTTGGGGATCCCGAAAGGAGGAGGATGGACTGCAGAAGGTCAGCGTTAGTCTGCAGTCAGCTGGGTTCACATTCAGTTGACTAATAAGCAAAATAAATCGCTTAGGAAGAGGTGTTAGGGAGCTGCCTTAACCGACGAGAATACAGGTTTATGCATCGTTCGTAAACTTATAATAATAATAATAATAATAAGCCTTTAACAAAGACGCATCCCCACCATGTGGTAAAGAATATATAGCTATGCACTACTAAGTATGGCAGTTTCATATATAGGGACATAAACTAGGACTCGTACACTATCTCTAAGAAGTGAAGATGATCCAGCAAGTAGTGTTCAAGATACAGCTGTTGACAGATTAGTTTCCTTATATGGTCCTAGCTGGTAAAGTACAGACAATATGGCAATTGTACATATACGGGCATCAACTACCACACATACTCTATCTTTCTGTGTGATATGAAGCCAAGCCACCTGCTAGTTTCCCAGATACAGGCCCGGACGGAAAGACAGACAGACAGACAGAGACGGAAAGGGGCGATTCCTATATCCCCCCACCATATGGAATAATAGTGGGGATGATGATGATAATAATAATAATGTTAATAATAATAATAATAATAATAATAATAATAATAATAATAATAATAAACGTGTAGATGTAGCAGAAAAAATTAAATGTTAAATGTTCCGCCATCTCGAATTCTGAAGCCAGTGAAAAAGGCAGAGAAGTAGCAGAGATAAAATAAAACTAGCATTAAGGGGCACTAAAAAGAGTGTTAAAGCCAGGGTCAAGAAAAAGTAAGTCAGGTGCAGAGCGGAAGGAGAGTCGAGTGAGGCAGGAAGTAAGAGGGTGTTTATATGAGGTGAGGCAAAGGGGCAGGGAGAGGTTGGGTGAGGCAGGTTGAGGTACAGAGGGAAGGGAAAGGTAGGAAGAGGTAGGGAGAGGCAGGTTGAGGGGCAGAGGGCAAGGAAATTTGGGGAGAGGCAGGGTGAAGCAGGAACAGACCAGAATAGGCATTGTGAGGTAGGATGAGGCAGGGGACGGTGGGATAGGGTGAAGTGCAGAGGGCTGGGATAGATAGGGAGAGGCAAGGGGAAGTAGGGTGAGGAAAGGGTGCTAGAAGAGAAGGGTGAAACGGAGAAGTGGAGTGATTGGGAGAGACAGGAAGAGGAGACATAGTGAGAGACAGAGAGACAAGGAGAGACAAAAAACATATGTAGAGAAGATGGCAGAGAATGCTATGGAGAGATTGATATGTAGAAGGAGGAAAGGTTGAGGTAAGGAGAGGGAAATAAAAGAGAAGGATGAGAAGGGAGAGGAAGTGGAAGTGGACGGGAGAGAGAGAGAGAGAGAGAGAGAGAGAGAGAGAGAGAGAGAGAGAAGTAAAGAGAGAGAAAAGAAGAGGAAGTTCAGAGCGGAAGGGCAGCCGAGTCAAGGAGGAAGTAGGAGAATATTTAAATGAGAGAGAGAGAGAGAGAGAGAGAGAGAGAGAGAGAGAGAGAGAGAGAGAGAGAGGGAGGGAGGGAGGGAGGAGAGGAAGGAGGGGAGGAAGAACGACAGGAAGTGTGAAAGGTAAGAAAGAAGCAGAAAGACACGGATCAAGACAAAGGAAGAGAGAGAGAGAGAGAGAAAGAGAGAGAGAGAGAGAGAGAAAGGGGGGGCAGGCAGGCAGGCAAGATGAGGCAGTAAGAGAGGCAGGTACATAATATATTACCTGGCTACGTCTACACCATCACTCTCTCTCTCTCTCTCTCTCTCTCTCTCTCTCTCTCTCTCTCTCTCTCCATGTTAGAAGAAATTATTAGAGCCGGAGGTGTTAGATGTTCCTATACTCTGTTATTTTAGTTCTTTTCTTGGAGGGAACAATCTTGCGGTCTTCTTCACTTTGGATCCTTCTTTACAAAAAAATAATGTTCAACTTCTTCCATATCGGAGTTCAATAAAAATTGTCTTCTGGCCTTTGGTTCTTCTTCCTTTCAAAAAAAAAAAATGCTCAACTTCTTCCATATCAGAAGTGTATAAAAGTGTTGAGTAAAATCTTCTGAAGGGTTTAAGTGCAAATTGAAAAACAGGTCATCAAGCTGAAGGGATCAGTCAATGTGTATATATTAGCGAAGTCAGAGGTCAGTGTTAATTTTTTTTCAATTCGAGAGAGAGAGAGAGAGAGAGAGAGAGAGAGAGAGAGAGAGAGAGAGAGAGAGAGAGCACTCAAACAGATTCTTCAGGTGGTTAAAAGCTTACAAATTAGAATTTTTTTTTCTGTTTTGATAAGTTGACATATATTAGGTTATGTGTTGTTTAGACTTTTCTGTAACTGTAATTATTAGTTTATAGATAGATAGATAAATAGTTAAGTAGATAGATAGATAGACAGATGGATAAACATAGTACCAAGTTCAAATATGAGTATAAATTATTTCTGGTCAAAGTTTATTTTCGTAATTATTTTTATTGATTCACTTTTTTTTTCATTACAGGTAAGACACTATCTCTTACTGTAGTGCAAAGGGTGTAAGTATAAGAACAATATTTCTGAAGATACGCTGATATAATTATGTACAAGGAAGTGATTTTGAGAAATGTCCATAGATTTGTAAAGCCAAAATTTCAGAGGAAAAAAAATGTTGCTTGTGCTTGCTTACCCTTTCTGTTGATGGGTTTGGTGCATCTTCATTACTTTATATCTTCTTAATTATTCTTCTGTTTCTTCTTATTACTGGTGTTAGGTGGTGGTGACCATCATCCATTCACTTGATGTAGTGCTAACCTACTTTTTCCCTCACCTGTATCATTTCTTTTTTTTTTTTCTTCTTTTTTTTTCTGCCCTCCTCTCTTCTTATTTCTCCCATCTTTCTTGTCACTTTTTATATATAGCTCTTCTTTCCTCTTCAGGCGACTTTACATTGAGTGACAAGCGTAATGGTTTCCTGTAAGCCAGGAAACCATTTACAGCGCTGGGTGGTAACCATATAGCCAACCCAAACGTGTCCCCTACGTGTCAACAAGTGGGTTGGCGGAGGGTTGGTGCCCCTCCCCGTAAAACAACTAACTCAAAGTCAAACGGCCACCATTTACGGGATTATGGCGTCTGGCCGTAGATAGATATTAATAAGGTGAAGTTGGAGCATTTACTTGGATTTTCTTTGTTGTATCTCATGAATTCAGTGTAGTGATCAGGCCTGCCACTCATTTATGCTATACAAGGACAAAATCTTTAGTATCATCAGCTAGGTGTTCGCTGGTTAAAAATCCTGCACCTTGATCCTCCTTTTCCTGGTCACGTCTTTAGCTGATTCTTTTTACTCATTTGGTTGTCTGACCTCACTAAGAGCTGCGATATCTTAGCTTATATTTTCTCACTTCCTTAAGAAGAAAAACCAAGATCCTAATCAAATAAAGTCAAGGCGTCTAGTAGTACGGTATGTATGTATTCAGTACGATGACGTCTTAATTCAACATAATTTTCATATCTTCAGTTTTCTTCTGCTTACGAGTGACCTTTCTTGAAGGAGCTTGTAAAGACAGTACCTCACCCCCTTGTATCAAAAAGTCTTCCCCTGATATTAATAAACCAGAGAGATACCACTCCTAAAGCCAAAAATACGTCCTTGATCTTAAGGGATTATGTATATACTCCAGAAATATTCCTTACTTACCTCAAGGTATTTTTCTTAAGTCATTAGTGGAGCGTCTTAGTTTTCTCAGTATTGTTAATGATATTATTCAAGGATAATAGTATATGAAGGGACTGGGATGAGATATAGGGATTGTGTGGGAGGATGGTTTTGTGTGTGTGTGTGTGTGTGTGTGTGTGTGTGTGTGTGTGTGTGTGTGTGTCAGACAGACAGAAAGACAGACAGAGCAGGAGGGAGAGTGGGCAAGGAGGTAGAGAGGAGAGAGATTAAGCTATATAGATATGAAAGCTGGTCGGTTCCAATGAAATTCAATGAGAGAGAGAGAGAGAGAGAGAGAGAGAGAGAGAGAGAGAGAATGTCAGGACTCTAAAATATCATAAATAATAGCTAGTAACACAGATGTAAGCTAGAGGTTAAGTGAAGGTCATATGCTAGAGGCTGAAGGAAATGTGTCAGCACAACTCTCTCTCAGCGAGGAATCCCAGTCAGCACAATATGCCATATTCAGCACCTCGTGACGCTTGGCCGGAAAGCCACCACACACACACACACACACACACACACACACACACACACACACACACACACACACACACACACACACACACACACACACACACACACACACACAGCTTGCATATTCAGTCCTGTGTCTTTACTCTTACTTGATAGTACATTCACCACATCCACCACATTCGCCACATCGCATCATTTCTTTGTATATGCAGACTCTCTCTCTCTCTCTCTCTCTCTGGATGGGGTTTTTGCAAACGAACGATAGGTCCTCAGGGAAAGAATGTGTGTGTGTGTGTGTGTGTGTGTGTGTGTGTGTGTATTATTATCGTGGGTATCATCAGCATCGCTATTATATTTGTAGTTATCATCATCATCACCATCATCATCGTCATCATCATTGTCATCTTCATAATTATGGGGTGGGAAGCATTTAGAGATAAGAGAAATGAAGATACAAATTTAGAATCATCATCATCATCATCATCATCATCAAATTCTTTACCCTAGAGTGACTGTATCTAAAGCCAGGGAAAACAAGAGAGAGAGAGAGAGGCACTATATTCCTTAATCCCGATATCACCGCCAGCTGCTTCCCCACAAAACTAATTCCCTTCGTAATTTGGATTTCTTTGGTTCCCCTGAAATTAGATTTAAACCCACAGAAGAAAAGATGGAGACTGTCTGTAGATATTTCAGTTTCTGGGGGCCGTAATCTGACATGGGAGTCTCCTTAGCGCCGTTTCCTGAGCAATTTATTTTACACATTACACACTGACATTTTCTCGTATGCTGTTTGTGTGGTTGTAATATCGGTATGGTTTGGATCTTGAACATTGTCACGAATCAATTTGCGACATTTCCCTTTTGTGAGAAGCCACGAACTATTAGTGGAAAACTCACTGTGTATCGCTCAGTTAACCGTTTCTCTCTCCATTTCGGAGTATACTTTTCAAAACATTCGTCACCGTTTTCAAAAGTGACCGATTTAATGCACGTCACTAAGTGCTGTACTGAGCGATACTATTGTTTTTTTATTGTTCACCCCTGCTCACTCGACCGTTAGAAAATGCGGCCTAGTGCTCCGTTTTTCTTTCCCACGACTTAGTCAGTCTAGTGTTTGTTGTGACGGAGAAAGGTCCTGTGCCAGCAGTGTGAGAGGTCCCTAACACCCAAACTCCACTAGTACAGTAATCCAGTCCTCCCACCCCCCGGGTGATACATAGCATTCATCGACTGGTATTTCCTTTTTGTATAATCCTAGTTTTAAGAGTTTAGTTAAGGTGTTTTTTCCTAGGCGTAAGTATTTAGCTTTTGTGTGAGTGAGTGAGTGCGTCTCATTAATTTGATTTGAAATGTAACGTTAAATTTATTTTTTGTAATCAATAAATTTAACAGTTCTTTTTCTTGAGCTTAATGTAAAGTAAAATCTTGTTTCATTTCTCCATAATTAAGCTTATTTTCCATATAGCTCCTAGCTTGCATAAACGTTGTTTTCATAACTGGTACTTAGACCAGTCTTGTTGTATTAACTTAAAATCCGTTGTGCCAGATAGGAGTTAAAGCATCAGCAAGAGCCTGATATTATTATTAGTATTAGTTATTTATTGTCAGGGGTGAAGTAACTTTCTCCAGGGGCTAACAGTACAGTAATTCAGCAATTGTGAGTAATTAGTCTCTGCTGTGTACTGTTGAGAAAGTTTTTGAATTCTCGTTCTTAGAGAATCATTGCACGATTTAGCAAGACAATCATTGTCCCTGCTCTTCAGTATTATTGAATATTATTATCAATTTAAATAACATTTAACCATTTATTTTTAAAAACTCCGCGATAATAAAGAAACCCCGTGACAATTGGCGACCTCATTCCAGGATATTAACTCCTAGCTATAAAGCTATTCACGAGATAGTGCTCACTCGTTCATATTTAGGAATTTATCATTAAAGTTTATAGGCACAAGTTTACTGGTGGTTACCGTTGATTTAGCAAGTGAATTTTTGCTTTATTAATCAATAGAGTACTTAACTCTAGTTTATTCTTGGTAACGCCAGACGATTTTATTCGCTCCTGGGTAGCCGCCGTACCCATTGTGTTAATTATTGAGAGTTCTTAGTTATTCGCATTTTTGCTTTAATCTTTGCCAGTTAACTAGATAAGACTGGTCACCACTAGCTTGTGTCTGTATTCTTTACTTGTGTTTATTAGTATTCGTCGCTAAGCAGTCAGTACTCAGTTTCGGTTACTTAGTAAATTGAGCTAGCATCATGGCAGCCAGTGCTTATGTACAGGAAGCCAAAGATATGGGTCTCACAGACCCAGAGAAAATACAGAGTTACGTTCTCTCACGGTTCAATTACGAGCAAGAACGTGAGAAAGATGCTCGTGAAGAGCGTAGAATTCAGCGCGAATACGAGCGAGAACAGCGCGAACACGAGCAGAAACAGCGCGAACTCGACTTAGAACATGAGCGAGAACAGCGTGAGGAACGAGAGAGAGAACGTCAATACGAGTTACAACAACGTGAGAGAGAACGAGAGCACGAACGTGCCGAACGTGAGGCACGCGAAAAACATGAACTTGAAGTGCTGAAGCTCAAGCGAGATTCCTTGGCTTCAGACACGTCTGCTGCAGTTGGTCCAAGCTCCACGAGCGTTCTCCCTGCACATGTCCTGGCGACCCCACGCATCAAGCTTCCTTCATACAAGGAAAGCGAGCGAATCGAGCCGTACATAGCTCGTTTTGAGGACATGGCAGACTTATATCAACTGGATGAGGCAGCTAAGCGGCTTCAGTTTCTTAGCCTATTTGAGGGCCCTGCCCTCGATATTCTCCACAGAATTCGTGGAGACAATCTCATATATGAGATGATGAAAGCTGCACTCATTAAGGCGTATGGTCTAACAGTAGACAACGCCAAAGTTCAGTTCATGCGAGCTCGTCTCCAAGACAAGGAGACAGCTGTTCAGTTCCTTGATTGTCTCACAGCTTACTTAAATGAGTGGATGGAGAAAGATGAAACTCCTTCCACGCGTGAGGGGATAATTGACCTTATGCTGCGTACACAGCTGGAGAGGTCGTGGCCTGCTGAGCTCATAGTACAGCTTAAGATCTGCCAGGTGAAAGATGCCAGCCAAATGGCAGAAAAGGCTGACGCATTCTTTACTGCATACGGGTATCAAACTCGTAAGCAAAACACCTGGAGCAGAAAAGATACTGCCAAGTCTGGGAAGCCATCTCAGACTGAATCCCAGCACCAAGGCCGTTCTCAGAATAATGGCCAAGGTCCAAGCAAACCGCAGAAGGACCAGGGGCAAAACACTCAGAAACCTGAGTGGAAGAGGTACAACAAGTACCCTAACCAGCAGCAGTACCAGCCACACAACCGACCGTCGGGACAAACTTTTTCACCACCAGCTCAAAAGAGGCAGGAAGCGAATGCAGCCTTCATTCCTCAGTAGCAGCATGGTGGTCACGTCCCTACCAGTGTGGGTACTTCCCCACAGTTCACTAGTCCCACAGTGACAGTGAACCCCCCTCCACAGATGGCCAATGTTCTATCTTCCCAATATAACCCTCAAGGCACAATGTTTGCCACATCAATTCAGCAGCCTTATGAGTGGCTAGCTGCTTCCTCCACAGGCCCTCCCACAGGTGACAGTACCTTCCTTGTACAGCCAGGGTTTGTGGGAAACATTCCTGTGAAGGTCCTGAGAGACAATGGTTCCTCAGGTTGCTCTGTTAAGCAGAGTCTAGTTCGGCCTGAGCAGTATACAGGTCGACAGATCCATGCAAATCTTATTGATGGATCAGTGAGATTGTTCCCTGAGGCATGTATCCAGGTGGCATCTTCATTTTATACTGGTATGACACTTGCAGTTGTCATGCCAGAGCCTCTATTTGACCTCATTATTGGAAAAATTAATGGAGTCAAGGATAGTTGCTCTGATGACGCTACTCAGACTTCGGCTGCTGCGGTAACACGAGCCATGACTGAGGCTCCAGACTGTGTCACCCCAGTGATCATTGAATCGCCGCAAGATCTGATGTGTAGTCAACTTGTTGTACAAGAACAACATTCTGACCCGACACTTGCTGCCGTGCGGAACAAACAAAAGGGTCGAGTGATTAAGTATTCTCGGGGAGGTCGAGCCAAGTTCCTTCGTAAACAAGGACGGCTCTACCGTGAGTCACGAACACCCGAGGGCGAGGTTCGACTGCAGTTTGTTGTTCCCGCCAAGTACCGCCTAGCAGTGTTACAATGGGGTCATTGTTCAGCCTCAGGAGGTCACCTGGGCAAAAGGAAGACCCAGGGCCGTATCCGAGCTGACTTTTTCTGGCCAGGGATGGGACGGGACATAGATAGTTTTGTCCGTTCCTGCAGTGTGTGCCAAAGTATCACCACTAATCAGGGACATGCCCTTCCTGTGCCATTTGTAACCACACCCGTAATCTCTGAGACAGTTGAGAGACAGGGTAGTGGTGAAGTGGGTGCAGACCTGACGTCTCGCCCATTGGCCCCACAGGACACATTATGTCCAGGGCCTGTACATACATATTATGTACCGTAAGTTAAGGGGGAAGTTGAGAGGCGACTCGAGGCTATGGAAGACCCGAGTTTGCACAAGGATTCTCAGCTTCCCGGTACTAATATAAGTACTGTAGGTTAAGGGGGAAGTTCGAGAGAGAACTCCGCAGAGGCGACTTGAGGCTATGGAAGACCCGAGTTTGCACAAGGATTCTCAGCTCCCCGATACTAATATAAGTATTGTAGGTTAAGGGGGAAGTGAGAACTCCGCAGAGGCGACTTGAGGCTATGGAAGACCCAAGTTTGCACAAGGATTCTCAGCTCTCCGATACTAATATAAGTACTGTAGGTTAAGGCACTTCCTCCTATTTACTATTTTAGTGTGATGGGCGAATAATATTTCACCAGGATAGGCATCCTCTGTCGGAAATTTAGGAATAAAGGTTGAGGACCCGTGTGCAGTTCGAGGCTATGGAAGACCCGAGTTTGCACAAGGATTCTCAACTTGCCGACCATAATCGTGTGCTATAATTAATGGCGACCTCGAATGTACGTCGTAGCACTGACTGCTAGGCAGAGAGAGTAATTGTAACATGATAAAATTTTGTCTCATTGACTCTTTTGATGCTCCACCTCAATTGGTTTTGCAGGTTCAGCAATGGGTGTAGCAGTTTTGCTGTGCGGGCCAGCTGATCATCTGCCGCACGCTGCCGCCTCTTCTCTGCCTTCGTCGTCGCCATATTATTATTTACTGTGTCATTTTACACGTAGGTACAGTTACACTACAACTGTCACACCTACACCGTGTATTACATACACCACGCTACACAACAATTAGTTGTCAGTGTAAATGTAGCGAATTTTCGCTCAGTTTGACCTGAGTACAGGATTTTCACCGTCGTCACGGAGTTTTTCCCTCAAGCTTGCTTCTATTAACGTAAATACGAGGTTTTTTCGCTCACTGGCGACTGCGACTTTCTCCTGTAGCAGGATAGCACACACACCACAGTGTGAATCTTGTGCGAATGACTTAGGATGTGTACATATATATATATATATCCACAAATTTTTTCCCATAAGGAAAAAATTAAATTTTGTAGGGGCGTAATGTCACGAATCAATTCGCGACATTTCCCTTTTGTGAGAAGCCACGAACTATTAGTGGAAAACTCACTGTGTATCGCTCAGTTAACCGTTTCTCTCTCCATTTCAGAGTATACTTTTCAAAACATTCGTCACCGTTTTCAAAAGTGACCGATTTAATGCACGTCACTAAGTGCTGTACTGAGCGATACTATTGTTTTTTTATTGTTCGCCCCTGCTCACTCGACCGTTAGAAAATGCGGCCTAGTGCTCCGCTTTTCTTTCCCACGACTTAGTCAGTCTAGTGTTTGTTGTGACGGAGAAAGGTCCTGTGCCAGCAGTGTGAGAGGTCCCTAGCACCCAAACTCCACTAGTACAGTAATCCAGTCCTCCCACCCCCCGGGTGATACATAGCATTCATCGACTGGTATTTCCTTTTTGTATAATCCTAGTTTTAAGAGTTTAGTTAAGGTGTTTTTTCCTAGGCGTAAGTATTTAGCTTTTGTGTGAGTGAGTGAGTGCGTCTCATTAATTTGATTTGAAATGTAACGTTAAATTTATTTTTTTGTAATCAATAAATTTAACAGTTCTTTTTCTTGAGCTTAATGTAAAGTAAAATCTTGTTTCATTTCTCCATAATTAAGCTTATTTTCCATATAGCTCCTAGCTTGCATAAACGTTGCTTTCATAACTGGTACTTAGACCAGTCTTGTTGTATTAACTTAAAATCCGTTGTGCCAGATAGGAGTTAAAGCATCAGCAAGAGCCTGATATTATTATTAGTATTAGTTATTTATTGTCAGGGGTGAAGTAACTTTCTCCAGGGGCTAACAGTACAGTAATTCAGCAATTGTGAGTAATTAGTCTCTGCTGTGTACTGTTGAGAAAGTTTTTGAATTCTCGTTCTTAGAGAATCGTTGCACGATTTAGCAAGACAATCATTGTCCCTGCTCTTCAGTATTATTGAATATTATTATCAATTTAAATAACATTTAACCATTTATTTTTAAAAACTCCGCGATAATAAAGAAACCCCGTGACAAACATAAGTGAGAATATGACACACAAACTAATTCGAGAAAGGTAGGGACCATCAATAGAAGTTAGCTATCTTTGTCAAGTTGGCAGAAAAAGTTATCTGTTTTTGTCAGGTTAGCAGAAAAATTTTAGCTATCATTGTCAGGTTAGCAGAAGAATGTTAGCCATGTTTGTTAGGTTAGCAGAAAAGAGTTAACTATCTCTGTCAGGTTAGCAGAAAAGTTAGCTATATTTGTCAGGTTAGCAGAAAAAAGTTAGCCATCTTTATCAGGTAAGCAGGAAAATATTACGGTAGCTATCTTTGTCAGGTTAGCAGAAAAAAGTTAGCTGTCTTTGTCAGGTTAGCAGAAAAAAGTTAGCTGTCTTTGTCAGGTTAGCAGAAAAAAAGTTAGCTGTCTTTGTCAGGTTAGGAGAAAAGAGTTAGCCATTTTTGTCAGGTTAGCAGAAAAGAGTCAGGTATATTTGTCTTGTTAGTCGAAAAAAGTTAGCAGTCTTTATCAGGTTAGAACAAACGCACCAATGTTAAATCAACCATTCAGTCTAACAATACCTGATCCTCAACCAAACATCGAAGTTAGGTGAGGTTAGAAAGGAGTTAGTTATCTTTGTCAAGCCTTCCTGTCAAACAACACTTGGCCATCAACTAAGTATAAAAAGAAGTTAGATGAGCTTAGAATTGAGTTTGCTATCTTTATCCAGCTCACACAGACACGCCAAAACACCGCCCATCTCCGCCATCACCAAATCCATTACTGTGTTGAAAATAAAGAGTGCTCCACCCTTCCCTCGCTTCTCACTAGCAGCCCCAGGCGAAAGGAGAGAAATGGGCGACAATAAATATTTTGTCTGCGGGCTTTTAAAAGAATTTCCCCTACTTCCTCTTCTCTGGACTCGGTTTGGCGTGTCTCTGGGGGCTTCTTCTCCCTTGCCAACACTGTTTTTATCAGTGAGTTGCAGGGAAGGACAGGATGATAGATACAAGAGATAGATAAATTGCTAGACACCCAATACCAAAGTTGATTCACTTTACACTTTCTCGTTTCTCTTTTCTGTTGTCGTCTCTCTAAGGGGGCTTCTTCGTTTTGACTTTTTTTTTAATTAGTGTGTTGCAGGAAAGGACTAGGTGATAGATAGATAGTAGAGATAGATAATATTGCAACAGTAGAGATAATATTGCAACAGTAGAGATAATATTGCAACAGTAGAGATATTGGAACAATAGAGATAATATTGCAACAGTAGAGATAATATTGCAACAGTAGAGATAATATTGCAACAGTAGAGATAATATTGCAACAGTAGAGATAATATTGCAACAGTAGAGATAATATTGCAACAGTGGAGATAATATTGCAACAGTAGAGATTATATTGCAACAGTAGAGATAATATTGCAACAGTGGAGATAATATTGCAACAGTAGAGATAATATTGCAACAGTGGAGATAATATTGCAACAGTAGAGATAATATTGCAACAGTAGAGATAATATTGCAACAGTAGAGATAATATTGCAACAGTAGAGATAATATTGCAACAGTAGAGATGATATTGCAACAGTAGAGATGATATTGCAACAGTAGAGATGATATTGCAACAGTAGAGATGATATTGCAACAGTAGAGATAATATTGCAACAGTAGAGATAATATTGCAACAGTAGAGATAATATTGCAACAGTAGAGATAATATTGCAACAGTAGAAATGATATTGCAACAGTAGAGATGATATTGCAACAGTAGAGATAATATTGCAACAGTAGAGATAATATTGCAACAGTAGAGATGATATTGCAACAGTGGAGATAATATTGCAACAGTAGAGATAATATTGCAATAGTGGAGATAATATTGCAACAGTAGAGATAATATTGCAACAGTAGAGATAATATTGCAACAGTAGAGATGATATTGCAACAGAAGACGCCCAGACTAGAACGAATTCGTCTCTGTTTTCTCTCTCCATGTAGTCTGTCAATTTTTATCAGTGTATTGCATAAAAGGACTGGGTGATAGATAGAATAGATAGATAAATTTGCTGGACGCCCAGTACTAGGGTTAATTTACTTCCTACTCCCTCGTCTATAGACCAGGTTGTCATCTTCTTACGGCCTCTCACTCCCTTGCTGTTTTTGTCTGTGTACTGCAGTAAAGGACAGCATGAGAGAGAGAGAGAGAGAGAGAGAGAGAGAGAGAGAGAATTATATATACAGTACGGTAAATAAACAAGAAAGATATCAGTGTCCTCTGTAGGAGTCCTTGAGAGAGAGAGAGAGTCCGTCGTTAATGATTAGGGACAAACACGATCAGATTCCTTTCATATGTGTGTCACTGGAGGTCGGATGCGGCCTCTGGCTATAAATAAATCTATCTATATACCTAGGCTGCTTCCCCCAAGGAAAGGGAGGTAGCCGAGACAGGACGACACACTCCCCATTTACTCATTCATTCAAACACATACATTCGCATCTTAGCCCCAAAGGGGAGAACGGACAGATCCTCACCGCACCACACCGCACAAGGGTCAACTGCGCAATGCAATCAGTGACATCCGCAGCAGGGCCTGACAGCGGAAGTGGTTTACCCCTGCCGCATCATAACAGACCCATCCCCTTACCCGCACCTGACCTGACTAGCTGATCAGACCAAATGCGGGAGAATATCCCCTCAGGGCTGCGTCATCACTTATTCATTCACAATCTCTCTCCATTTATTTCTGTCACGTACAGCCACTCTTCCTTGCTCAACAGACATCCCTCTCGCATCCAGCGCTCTCTTCACACTGTCCATCCATCCTATTCGTGGTCTTCCTTTCAGCCTTACACCCCTCACATCAGATCTAGTTATCTTTTTCACCAATCGCCCGTTATCAATTCTCTCCATATGCCCAAACCATCGCAACACCCTCTGCTCAACTCTACCAGCCATCTCCCGAACAACTCCAGTTCTCCTTCGCACTTCATCATTTCGCACTCGATCCATATGCATCACTCCACACATACTCCTCAGACATCTCATCTCCATTACATTCAAACTTTTCCTCTCTGCTACACCCATATTCCATGTTTCAGCCCCATATAACGCAGTCGGTACCACAACACCCTCATACAGCCTTCTCTTTACATCCATTCTAAGCGAACGACATCTAAACACTTTTTTCATTCCTCCCAGCACCTTTCCTACTTCATTTATTCTAAACTTCACTTCTGCATCTATTCTTCCATCCACAGCAACATGTGACCCTAGATATTTAAAACTCTCTACCTCCTCAAGCAACTCGCCATTCAAAACTATATTCATCCCCCTACCATCTACCAACCTCGTACACTTCATCACTTTACTCTTATTCTCATTTACTTTCAATTTCCTCCTTTCACACACCCTTCCAAACTCCTCTACCAACTGTCTCAATCTCTCCTCTGAATCAGCCACCAGTGCAGTATCATCTGCAAACAGCAGCTGCTTCAGATTCCACTCTCCACCATCAACATTCACCAGACTCAGACCTCCACCTAAAACTCTTGCATTCACCTCCCTTACAACACCATCCATGTAAATATTAAACAACCAAGGCGACATCACACATCCCTGTCGCAGCCCCACTCTCACAGGAAACTTCCCACTCTTACACACGCTCTACTATTTACATAAAAACTTTTCACCCCTTTTAGTAACCTACCATCAAGTCCAAACAATCTTAAAACAGTCCACAAATAAATGAATAAATAAATAAATAAATAAATATATAAGATTTGAATAAGAGATGCGAGACAGACAGGCACACAGACAGACAGACAGACACACACACACACACAAACACACGCACACACACACACACACACACACACACACACACACACACACACACACACACACACACACACACACACACACACACTTTCATATCGGTGTCCCCCTCATGGTCGGATGCGGCGTCACTCAATAAACACATGAATAACAATGTATATCCCCCGTGTATAATAAATGACAGGGGCATGACTGTCACAGGTGCGTCCTACATCAAGCCAGAATCTGCATACCTGGGTTCGCGTGTCCTTGTGGGCCTTGGAGTCCCTAACACATTATCGTTTTTGACTTATTCTGATATATTGGTGGAACGGTCTATCATCTACTAGGTCAGAGTGGAGAAAGATGGGAGAGGCCTTCGTGTTGCACTAGTATGACTAAGCCTGTATGTGGTGGTGGTGATGTTGGTTGTGATGATGATGATGATGATGATGATGATGATGATGATGACGAAAAAGATCTTGATAAAGATGATGATGATGATGATGATGATGATGATGATGACCAAAAAGATGTTGATAAAGATGACAATGATGATTATGAACAAGAAGAAGTAGAAAAAGAAGAGGAGGAGGAGGAGGAGGAGGAGGAGGATAGAGGGTGAAGAAGAGGAAGAGGAAGAAGAGGAAGACGAAGAGGAGGAGGAGAAGGAAGAGGAGGAAGAAGATGATGATGATGATAAGTTCTTGGGAGGAAGTGATACAGCTTGACAGACAAGAGAGAGAGAGAGAGAGAGAAACAGCTTGACAGACAAGAGAGAGAGAGAGAGAGAAACAGCTTGACAGACAAGAGAGAGAGAGAGAGAGAGAAACAGCTTGACAGACAAGAGAGAGAGAGAGAGAGAGAAACAGCTTGACAGACAAGAGAGAGAGAGAGAGAGAGAAACAGCTTGACAGACAAGAGAGAGAGAGAGAGAGAGAGAGAGAGATTGACAGACAGACAGGTTATATATTAGACATGCACACAGATAATTTGTACAGATAGACACTTACATCGATGTACTGTACATACATATACATACAAGCATTCAGACATACATACATACATACATTCAGACTTAGGTACATATATTCAGACATACGAAGGCAGACTGTGTGGTTGTGTGTGTGTGTGTGAGAGAGAGAGAGAGAGAGAGAGAGAGCAGGGGGGGGGAGGGTCAGAAACAAAAATAGATGATAAAAGAGGAGGGACACGAAGAGGAGTGTCAGTGAACACAGAAGGAAAAAAAGAGGAGGAAGAGGAGTGGGAGAAAGAAAAGGAGAGGGAGGAGGAGGAGGAGAGAAGGGTAAGAGGAAGTGAGATGGAGGAAGAGATGGAAAACCAGTAAAAGTAAGAATGGAAAAGGAGGAGGGGGAGGAGGAGGAGGGGAGGAGATGGAGGAGGAAGAGGAAGAAGAAAGGAGGTAAAGGAAGAGGAAGAAGAAAGGAGGTAAAGAATCATGAAAGGGAGAGAAAACTTGAGGCTGTACAATTGTACAAGGTACCAGTAATTATCAGCACGAGAGAGAGAGAGAGAGAGAGAGAGAGAGAGAGGGAGGGAGGGAGGGAGAGAGAGAGAAGAAGCAGTATAAAATAGAAACAGGATGAGGAGGAGGAGACGATGAACAAGAAGCAAAACGAAGAGTAGAGGAAGAAAAAAGACGAGGAAGAGAATGTGAGGCAATAAGAGGAGGAGGAAGAAAACAGAAGGAGGGGGAGGAGGAGGAAAGGAGGTAAAGTAGGAGGAAAGGAGAGAAAACCTGAGGGTGTACAATTTTACAAGGCAATTATCAGTGGAAACTACGACACCCTCTTAAAAGTTGTGTGTGTGTGTGTGTGTGTGTGTGTGTGTGTGTGTGTGTGTGTGTGTGTGTGTGTGTGTGTGTGTCTCTCTCTCTCTCACTGTTCTTCCTCTCCTCCTTCCCTACCTCCTGTCCCCTAACACTTTCCCTCATTCTCTCCCCCTACCTCAATGCCCTGCCTCACACCCCATCACCTCTCCATCCTTCTCTACCCCACAACCTGCTTCACCCTCCACCTGCTCCACCCTCCACCTGCTCCACCCTCCACCCCACACACACCTGATATCAGCTGACAGGTATGCCATCCCCTCTAATTGTTTTTCTCAATACATTCTTCTCCCACAAAAAACTGTCATTATGTTTGTATCATTTTCCAGCACCCACTGAATGCTGCTTCACACGCAAGCAGATAAACACATATATACATACATCCAGTCATGCAGAGAGAGAGAGAGAGAGAGAGAGAGAGAGAGAGAGAGAGAGAGAAGAGGGGAGGTTTACATGCTCTAGTCTTTCGGCCTGGCTTCCTGCCTGTCAGAATCACTAGTTTAATAGTACTGAATTAGATTGCACTACTGGTAATTTAGAATAATGATAGAATGCCTTTAGAAGAACAAGTAATTAAATCTTGAGGAGAAAGATCGTGGGTCAAGTTCTGAAGGGGGGATGATGATGCCTTGTTGGGGGTATACGCTCTCTGAAGGTTATTGTTATGTTTTATTTTTCGTATCTTAAGACGAAAAATTAAGCTTAGGAGAGACTTAATCAGCTGAGGTTAAATACAGCCTTTATTAAATATTTCAGTGTCTTGTATAATATTTAGTGATTCTTACATTATTGTTATTATTATTATTATTATTATTATTATTATCATTACTCCTCCTCCTCCTCCTCCTCCTCCTCCTCCTACTACTACTACTACTACTACTACTACTACTACTACTACTACTACTACTACTCCAACCACTAATATCATCATCATCATCATCTTATCATCATCATCATCTTATCATCATCATCATCATCATCATCATCATCATTACTACTACTATCTTCAAACAACCTAATTTACCCCAAAATAGGCTTTTGAACTGGAGGGGTTAGATAAGCTAAATGAAATCGTATAGAAAAGGCAAGATTAAAAACCAAATAGAATCAAGTTTGCACAGGCCACAGTGACACCACGCCCTAATTGTTTACTTCAGTTATTTACCTTGACCAGTTGACCTGGGCGAAAATCAAATCACTTCTTCCCATTCCTAATGAGAAGGTCAAGGTTGATCCTAATCCAACCAGGCATATGGAGATATTTTGGTTACACACACACACACACACACACACACACACACACACACACACACACACACACACACACACACACACACACACACACACGCAAGCACGCGCGCACACACACACACACACACACACACACGCAAGCACGCGCGCACACACACACACACACACACACACACACACACACACACACACACACACACACACACACACACACCGCGCGCACACACACACACACACACACACACACACACACACACACACACACACACACACACACTCTCATCACTTCTTCCCATTCCTAATGAGAAGGTCAAGGTTAATCCTAATCCAACCAGGCATATGGAAATATTTTGGTTACACACACACACACACACACACACACACACACACACACACACACAAATTAATACATATAGACAGACTTGATCACATCAGACGTCGCACATAAAGAACGTCACACTATCGAAAGTGGACTATACTCATTTATTTATTTATTTGTTTATGGGCAAGAGAGCCAGATCACCCACGCTAAATATACCCTCCACTGTGGCAGGTGGTGGGACGGTAATGGCAGGTGTTGATTGGGCTTAATTGCCAGGTATACACAGTCCCTAATTTCCAGGTAGGTTACATGCATTCCCTTGTCATTACGCCCGTAGTTTGCGTTGCATATTCGTAGCTCTGATGCATGTAGTGGGTAATGATCTTCAGGGCTGCACTGATTGGCTTAACGTTAATTTGTGGGCTAGGGGATTTATGTGTTTTCATTATATAATTTTTGTGTGTCAATGAAGATTTTGTTAATGTTGCGAGGGGGAGGGGGTTGTTTGTGTGTGTTTAGGTTTATGTAGTGGGAGTTGTGGGGGGTGGGGGAGTCTGTGTGTGTGTGTGTGTGTGTGTGTGTGTGTGTTGACCTCATTATAACAGGTTTTGAGATAAGCTTTTGTTATTAGATCCAGTTTCCATATCCACTTACATCCATTCTACTATGTGTGTGTGTGTGTGTGTGTGTGTGTGTGTGTGTGTGTGTGTGTGTGTGTGTGTGTGTGCTTTTCTGTGAAGTTTGTGTAGCGTTACAAAAGTCACTGTGCAATTAAAAACACTGCCATATCTCACACTGTCACACCTCACACTGTCACACCACACACTGCCACACCACACACGGCCACACCACACACGACCACACCACACACGGCCACATTACACACTGCCACACCACACACTGCCACACCTCACACGGCCACACCTCACACGGCCACACCACACACTGCCACACCACACACTGCCACACCTCATTTTGCCACACCTCACATTGCCAAACCTCACTCTGCCACACCTCACACTGCCACACCTCACACTGCCACACGACACACTGCCACATCTCACATTGCCACACCACACACAGCCACACCACACACTGACACACCTCACACTGCCACACGACACACTGCCACACCTCACATTGCCAAACCTCACACTGACACACCACACACTGACACACCTCACACTGCCACACGACACACTGCCACATCTCACATTGCCACACCACACACAGCCACACCACACACTGACACACCTCACACTGCCACACGACACACTGCCACACCTCACATTGCCAAACCTCACACTGACACACCACACACTGACACACCTCACACTGCCACACGACACACTGCCACATCTCACATTGCCACACCACACACAGCCACACCTCGGACCCCCCAAACCTTTAAGAGGATAACTGCAGACGGCCGTATGACCCATGCTAGGCAGCACCCTTTAGAATGTGACACTAGAATAAGAAAAGGATGGCAGAGAAGAGAGCTCTCCCTCACCCACCAAGCCCTCTGGTTGAAACCGGGAGGGAAAAGTGAGGAAAAGCACAACGCACAGTAGAAAAACTGGCGTGGAAATTTT
>NC_137069.1:9500934-9515934 GCF_032717465.1 Coenobita brevimanus | reverse complement strand
TGACAATGTATTTCCCTCTTGTGCGCAATATATGGAGCTGTAACTGCCTAGGGAAGCTATGGGGGGAGGGAGAGGGGAGGGAGAGTGAGGGAGGAGGGGAGGAGAGAGAGGGGGAAAGGGAGGGTGAGAAGCTGGATAAATAGATAGATAGATAGATAGACAGATATAAAAATGATTGGTAAAAGTAGACAAACATGCATATAAATAGATAGATAGATAGATAGATAGATAGAATCAGTATTAGAGAGAGAGAGAGAGAGAGAGAGAGATGATGATGAAAAAAATGTGAGGGAAGGTGAACAAAGGAAGAGAGAAAAGAGGAAAAAGAAGAAATAATTTTGTGTGGAAAAAGAAAAGAAAGATGCTGAAAACCTGTACAAATTTTCTTTTCCCCAAATAATGGAAAAAAAGAGAAAAAAATGGAGTCGGCTCAAAATTTTCATAGCCAGCGAAATTTATAATACAACTAGTGTGACCTCTGTCTGATAGATGAGAGAGAGAGAGAGAGAGAGAGAGAGAGAGAGAGAGGGAGGGAGGGAGGGAGAGAGAGAGAGAGAGAGAGAGAGAGAGAGAGAGAGAGAGAGAGAGAATTGCCAAGGAGGAAGGAATGGAGGAAAGAGAGAGAAAGAATCGCCAAGAAAGAAGGGAAGGAGGAGAGAGAGAGAGAGAGAGAGAGAGAGAGAGAGATTGTTGCGACGGTGGCCAGGGAGGAGAAATTAAGGTCGCACAGGAGAGGGAGATTGGAGGAGGGAGATAGAGAGGGGGGGGGAATGGAGGGAGGGAGAGAGAATGAGAGGGAGAAAAGAGAAGAGGGAGGATAGAGTTGGCGACAGGAGGACAGAAAGTATCGTCCTCACCTTATCATAAATCATTAGTTTGACCCAACTTAGAATACAGTGTCCATTTCTGGTGTGCTGTAAAATAATATAATAAAACAGACAAAAAAAAAAAGGAATCATTCGAGAAAGTAATGCGAAGGATGATACTGGAAAACACACACACACACACACACACACACACACACACACACACACACACACACACACACACACACACACACACACACACTAATTAATTTGTAGTGTTTTATGTTTCTCTGTAGTCACAGTTAGGTAGGGCAGAAAGGTAGGTAGGTAGGTAGAGGTAGGTAAGGTAGGTAGGAAGCAGGAGGGAAATCTAGAAATGGGAGAAAAAGCTGGGAGAGAATCTGTGTAGGAATGGAGAGAAGATAGGAGAGAAAAGTGAAAGAAAGGAAGGAGAGAGAAAGAAAGGAAAGATAGGGAGAAAATTCGAGAGAAAGAGAGGAGGAGGAGGAGGAGGAGGATGGAAAATGGGGGATGGAAAGAAAGAGAGAGAGACATATAATAAGATGGCCATGGAGGGGGAGGGGAGAGAAGATTTATATCAAGAGGGGTAGATAAGATGGGAGGCGAGGCAGGGAGAGAGGGAGGGAGGGAGGGAATGAAGGAGAGAGGAAGAGTGGATATCGATGCAGAGAGAGAGAGAGAGAGAGAAAGGGAGAGATAAGGGGAAAGGAAGAACGAGGGGGAGGGAAGGAGAGAGGAAGAGGAAAAAAAAAGAATGAAAGGGAGAGAGACACACAGACATGGGCAAGAATACATGAATGGGAGGAATATGGAAAAGAGGACTTGAGAAAGGGAGATGATGATGATGATGGTGATGGTGATGATGATGATGCCGATTCCGATGATCGGTTGAATTCCATCCGCTTTATAAATGACCTTCGACAGAGCAAGGAGAAGAGAGGTAGGAAATACTAGCCGAAAATTAACCCTCCTATCCCTTAACATTTTCCAACAGGCGAATAAGTTTGAGGCGAGATCATTAATATAAACACATCATCTTGTCCATTTTTTATAGTGATTTTTTTTTTCTGTGATATTAATTTCTTCATTACTAGGCACGTCTTCAGTTATTCATTTTCTTTAGCAGCAGACTCGTTTATTCATTGATTTTATGCATCCGCAGCTGTGAAGGAAAAAAATCTCTTGCTGTCTCTAAACCCCTCCAGGTGTAGATGCTGTCCCTCACCTGTACAAAATCGTCTGAAGGTTAAAAAAACAGAATTTAAGAAAAATAAAAGAGGCTTTATTATTATCCATTAATATTTATAATAACTCCCTCGACAAACTGGTACAAGGTTTTAGTCTTTAGTTTCCTGTGCATCGTCTGTCAACTTTTCCCTTTTTTACAATTTTCTTACAATTTTCTTACAATTCTCTACCAACTTTCTCACAACTTTCTTACAACTTTTTAAAATTTAGTTACAACTTTCTTACAACTTTCTTTAAAGTTTCTTACAATTTTTCGTTTTCTTACAACTTTCTTCACAACTTTCTTACAACTTCCCTACAACTTTCTTCCAACCTTCATGTAACTTTCTTACAATTTTCTTACAACTTATAACTTTCTTACAACTTTTTTACAATTTTTTTCTTACAACTTTCCTTTTTTGCAATTTTCTCAATTTTTCTTTTTACAATTTTTTACAACTTTCTTACGACTTTCTTACAACATTCTCTTTCTTCTTCCTCGTAAGTTTGGATTACCATTGTCTTGCATCTCTTATTCACTTTTTTAGGTCTCTTCGTCTTTCGTATATACTAAGCAGTTCTTTAGCACTGCCACTTAACTCAAAATTTCCACTCCAACTTCCATCTTTTCATTCAGCTGGTTATAAGGACTTAAAGGGAGGATCCAGGTGGTTAGAGTATGAGTTCAGCTGGTTAGAGGGAGGGTTCAGCTGGTTAGAGGGAAAGTTCAGCTGGTTAGAGGGAGGGTTCAGCTGGTTAGAGGGAAAGTTCAGCTGGTTAGAGGGAGGGATCAGCTGGTTATAATGATTTAGAGGCAGGGTTCAGCTGGTTAGAGACAGGGTTCAGCTGGTTTTAAAGATTCAGAGGTAGGGTTCAGGTGGTATCTCTCTCTGCCCCCTCAAACGATACTGATCACAGGTGGCAAAACTACTGCACAATGTTCAGGTAGAGAAAAAAAAAATGTGGATATGGACTAACATTCAGATTTTTTTTTCTTTATCGGCTTCCCCCAAGGTGGTTTAATATTTTTGGTTTGACTAAAAAGAAAAAAAAAGAAAAAAGAAAGTGATCTTGTTACCTGTCCGAACTGAAAGTAAGAACAAGGTAGGTAAATTAGCATCTCAGGTAGGCTACAACAAGGCCGTTTTAACTTTGCCTCTCTCCTCATCCCACCGAACAGTCTCAATTTATTTATAATGCCTGAGGGTTAAACTTGAGATGAAGCAAGTGTAGAGGTACCCCACCCTTTTCCCAACCCCCGTCCCCCTTACCCCTCTTCGCACCCCCCTACCTCCATCTAACCCCCACCTCCCCCCACTACACTACCCCCACCTCCCCCCACTACATTACCCCCACCTCCCCCCACTACACTACCCCCACCTCCCCCCACTACACTACCCCCACCTCCTTACCCATTCTCTGATATTTACAAAACTTCTCTAACTTTACATTAAAAAAAGGAACCTTATTGATCTTTATGGTGGGAAATAAAGTGTATAATTATGAGAAATATATTATTAGGTGTGGATAGCCCAGGACTTTATTTTTATTCACAACTTTAATGCCGTCCTTACTGGATATTTAGTGTGGGTAATAAAGATATATATTATTTTTAATTCTGCTCCCTCCACTCCACCTTACACCGTCTCACCCCATACCCCAGCTCCTCCCCCCCCCTTCTTCTCCGCCTGTTCCACTGATCCCCCTTCTTTTCCATACCCCCCATCCCCTCTCTGTCCATGCCCCCCCTTCCCCTCCTTTCCTGGTGCCGCCCTGGGATTTTGGTTCATATATACAAACTTTCCTTAGATTAAGATCCATTGTAAATACTTGGCCAAAACACACACACACACACACAACAGAGAGAGAGAGAGAGAGAGAGAGAGAGAGAGAGAGAGAGAGAGAGAGGCTTCCATCAGGCCAGCTTGAACAATTTCCGCCCCTGCTTCCATTCAGCTCTATGTGTATGTGTTGGTGTTCTCAGCTCTATATATTCCCGTTCTCAGCTCTATATATGTGTCGCCTTTCTTAGCTTTTTGTATGTTTCGCATTCTCAGCTCTACTGAATGTGTATATGTGTCGCCCGTCTGAACTCACCTTCCCGGCTCTTTTTGTGCCTGTGTGTGTCGTGGTTCTCAGCTGTATGCATGTATGTCACCTTTCTCAGCTCTATGATGTGTGTGTGTGTGTGTGTGTGTGTGTGTGTGTGTGTGTGTGTGTGTGTGTGTGTGTATCTCTAAGTCCACCTCACCATCACTGTGTCCATCCTAATCTCTCTCTCTCTCTCTCTCTCTCTCTCTCTCTCTCTCTCTCTCTCTCTCTCTCTCTCTCCAGTTTGTGTCATCTCTCTCATTACACCTTCCTCTGCTATTACTGTCTGTCTGTCTCTGTCACTTCTCTTCATTTCTCTTCATATTTACCTGTATTGCTTAGAAATCTCTTCAGTACAGGTAGATATTATTCCTGTACAAAATAAGCATAAGACATAAAGGTGATCTTAATTAATACCTTTTGTCCTTGAGTGTTTCTTTCCTTTAGACAGAAGTGTATCGCGTAAACTGAGTAACAGAGCTTTATTCAGATAGATAAATTGATATAGAAGATAGAAAGACAGAAACAGAGACAGAAACACTCATTTTTCCTCATCCATACCAGAAAACTTTCCAGTATAGAGCAAAAAATAAAACATGGCAGTGAAATGGCAGGCAAGGGACGCAAATCTACATACATATTTTACCCTCGCTATTACCAGGGATGTGCTGGAGAGAGAACTAAAAGGAGATGCTGCCACGTCCCCTCACCCTCACCCTCACCCTCAGGACAGGCTTGGAGGGTGAGGGTGAGGGAGGTGGGATCGACTCAAGAGGTCCCCTGTTAATTGATAAACCCTGGCGATCAAAGGTCTTTGTCCCTTGCCTGCTCCTGTAGAAGGGGGGATGAGGAAGGGCGTGGCAGGGAGAGTAGGGCAGTGTTTATCATACACTGCCTTTCCCTGCCCCCTCCCCCTTCAGGTCAGTCTCTCATCCCCTGCTTCTTTGTTACCTTCCCCTAGTGATGCTGTCTTTATTTAGTTCTCGGTGAAGGGTTTGGCAGGGAGAGAAGGGTAGTGTTCCCCTACCCTGCCTTCCCCTTACCCTGCCTCTCCCTGCCTTCCCCTGCCCCTTTCCCTTCAGGTTAGTTTCATATCCTCTGTTTCCTTGTTACCCTTCCTTTGCCACACATAGAAAGGTAAATTTCAAGAATGATGTCCTCTCTATTTGCCCCTCGGTGTTGAAGGGTTAACAGGGACAGCAGAGTAGAATTCTCATACCCTGCCTCCCTTCCTTTGAAGTCAGTCCCTTACCCGCTGCATTTTCGCCTCCCATCCTCTGTCACCAATAAACAAATGTAAATATGATGTCACCTGTATTTTGGCAGGGAGAGCAGGGCAGTGTTTTCATACCCTGCCCTCCCCTGCTGTCCTCTACCCCTGCCACACACCCCAAAATTAAGTTTATGCATGATTACGCTTTCTGTATTTAATTCTATACCCTGTTCACTTTTACTTGGCGTAAAATTGCCTTCTCTCCATCTTGAATACTGAGCTGTACAAGAGATTAAGAATAGAATACGATGCCAGTCCCGAAGAAGTGCTGTAAGATGCAGAACCGCGGTATCAATTTTGCCATAAGGAAAATAAGCTGCAAAATGACCAAAATCCCCCTGCCTTCCTCCCCTGCCACCCCCTGCCACACCAAAAAGGAAAGTTAAGAGTGGAAACTGAACACCAATGATCATACTTATAAACTTTCTCAAGCCTAAGTTGCTTTTAAGATTATTTGTGTATATGTCTGTCTTTCATTCGTACACCTGACATCATCATCATCATCATCATCATCATGGAGGAAAAAAAAAGATGAAAACTAAATGTGACTTTACTGCGGGATTGTTGCTTTTCTTTTGAGAGAGAGAGAGAGAGAGAGAGAGAGAGAGAGAGACAGACAGACAGACAGACAGACAGACAGAGACAGAGTGAAAAAAAAGAAAAAAAAAAAGCAATGTTCTTGTCGCAAACTCTACTTCTACTCAAGGTCTCGGACTAAAAATTGCCACGAAAAATTTATTGCTACGTGAAAATGCTACGATAAAATTGTCACGAAAAATTACTACGAAAAATTGCCGCAAAAAATGCTCCGACAAATTGCCGCGAGAAAGCTCCGGAAAATTGCCGCGAAATATTGCCACGAAAAATTGCTGCGAAAAAATCCTGCGAAAAAATGCCACGAGAAATTGCTCCGAAAAATTGCCACGAAAATTTGCTTCAGAAAAGCCGCGATAAATTGCTACGGAAAATTGCCACTATAAATTGCCACGAAAAAGTGCTGCGAGAAATTGCCACGAAATTTTGCTCCGAAAAATTGCCACGAAAATTTGCTTTAAAAAATTGCCGCGGTAAATTGCTACGGAATATTGCCACGAAAAATTGCCACGAGAAGTTGCCGGGAGGAAATGCTACGAAAAATTCCACGAAAAATTCTCGCGAACAATTGCCCACGAACGTACCCCGACTCCATCAAGAACAACAACACGGACAGACAACGTACCACGGACCTCTAAGAACAAGGCCAGATTCTCTCTCTCTCTCTCTCTCTCTCTCTCTCTCTCTCTCTTTCTTTGTCGTCCTCGTCCTTGTCCTCGCTCTCTTCTTCCTCTTCCTCGTCGTCCTCGTCCTTCTTGTCTTCGTCGTAGCCCTCGTCCTTGTCCTTGTTCTCTCCTTCATCCTTTCCTCCTCCTCCTTCTCACCTTCGTCGTCGTCGTCGTCGTCGTCGTCGTCGTCGTCGTCGTCCTCCTCCTCCTCCTCCTCCTCCTCCTCCTCCTCCTTCCTTTCATCGTCCTCCTCCTCCTCGTCTTCGTTTTATCCTTGTCGATGTCGTCGTCGTCGTCGTCGTCGTCGTCGTCGTCCTCCTCCTCCTCCTCCTCCTCCTCCTCCTCCTCCTCCTCCTCCTCCTCCTCAACATTCCCTTTGATGCATAAACTGGGGAATAGTTTTGTAAGTCAATTGTCTGAGTAGCCTCGTTTTAAAATTCAGAATGGAAGAATAATGCTTTCAACTTCCTTTTCATTAACATTCTTTTTGATGGCTAGAGTTAAGAATTTCATAGGCACATTTTTGAAATATTGGAGGACAATTAAAATGCCTTTGTTTTGGGGGGTGGAACAATTCTGAAACGCTTAGGCAATATTTTGAAAAGGCTATTGAATTCCGAAGGTGGCATTAATGGATTCTGAAAGTTATTGTTCAGTGTGTGGTTGTTTATAGTTATGAAGGGTGTTGACGTTGGTGTTTGCAGGTCTCTCTCTCTCTCTCTCTCTCTCTCTCTCTCTCTCTCTCTCTCTCTCACACACACACACACACACACACACACACACACACACACACACACACACACACACACACACACACACACACACACACACAGCCAGATAAACGCAAATATAACTATAACCAATTTATCTTCATCTGACGGATCTGTCCCACTCTCACAGTCTTATTGCATGAATTTCGATAACCCTTGGGTATGAGGTAGGGATGAGTCTCCTTGGTTACTAGCTAAAATGGCCCCTCCAATCTAACTACACTTGGTCATCAACGGAGCTAAGAAGGGTTAGGCATCTTGGCCAAGTTAGAAAAATTTCACTGATCGCTGTACCAAAAACACATACGTTGGTTGGGTTGAGAGTCCTTGGCAACTTACTCGTATGCAGCGGGAAGATGCATGGACGAGGTAGTTAAGACAATATTTCTTGCTGGTTTTTCCTTCTTTTTCGAGGAAATTATCTGGCTGTTTTTTAAGAAGTTTTCTGGCTGCTGCTTTTATTTTTTTGGAGGACGTTTTCTGGCTTTTTATAGGAAGAGATTTAGCTTTATTTCTTTTTCAGAAAGGTTTCTCTTATTTTCTTTGTTTTGAGGAAGTTTTCTGGCTGGGTCTTCTGTTTGGGGGGAAGAAGTTTTCTGGCTGGGCTTTTTCCTTTTTTTGGAGGAAGTTTTCTGGCTTTTTTTTTTTTTTTTTTTTTTTTTTTTAGGAGGTTTTCTAGCTGCTTTTTTTTTATTATTGGAATCAGTTTTCTGGCTGTTTCTGGAGGACGTTTTCTGGCTGTCTTATCTTTTTTAGGAAGTTTTCTGATTGTGTGTTTTTTTTTTTCTTTTTTATGGAGGGAGTTTTCTGGTTGTTTTCTTCCTTCTTTGGAGGAAGTTTTCCGGCTGACTTTTTTTGTAGGAATTTTTTCTGACTTTTTTCTTTCTTTTTTGAAGATGTTTTCTGGCTGGGTTTTTCTTTTTCTAGGAGGAAGTTTTTGGGCTATTTTTTTTTATTGGAAAATTTTCTGGCTTTTTTTCTTTCCCTTTTTCTTTTTCTTTTTTTTTTTCTTGGCTCAGCGACACCCAAGGATCTGTTTCAGGGATGTGGCGTTTGTCTGTGGGATTTTTTTTTTTCCTGTAATCTAACCTGAGCCGACATGAATAGAGTTGAAAATTTACCAAAGAACGCAGTTCTTGTTGCTTAACCTCTCTCTCTCTCTCTCTCTCTCTCTCTCTCTCTCTCTCTCTCTGCCAGAGCAAACCCGTCGACAACAGGTAAGCAAGTACTTGTATTGGGCAGTCCTACAGGTACATTATTGATCCAGCGCCCCCTTGTGGTAGACAGTCCCTCGGCAGGGTCGGAACAGGGTCCTTCCCACGGCGAGGTGCTGGGAGGTATGAGGAGGTTTTGGTTCAGGGTGGACGCCTCAGATGCATAGCTCAGCCCAGGGTGCACAGTGCCACCACGTGAAGGCCCCTCATCAGTGCCTAAAGGGAACACAGCATATCTGAATTTATTTGAAGTGTACGGAGGGGAACTGAATACAACCAAAAGGACTTGTATACTGGAAGAGAGTAAATAAATCTTGAAGAGAAATAAATATACTTGTTTATACTTAAGTGGATCAAAGTTTGCCTCAGTGGGACTTTAACTGCCCTATCTGACCCTGATTTGTGGTTATTAGGTCAGGGGTAGTCTGGTTTAACCTTAATTCACCTCTCCTACTCCCCTCTTAGCCTCCTTCTCCTAAGCCTTTCCTGAACTATTTCTTTTCTTTCCTCTTAATCTCTTCACCTGTTTCTCCATTCTCCTCCTCCTCTTCCTTCTCCCTCTTCCCTCTCCTCCTCCTTCTTCCTCTTCCTCCTCCTCATTCTTCTTCTTCTTCTTTCTTCATGTCGTTCTTCTTTTACATTTTCTTTTTCTCTCCTCCTCCTCCTCCTCCTCCTCCTTCTCCTCCTCCTCCTCATTCATCATCATCATCATCATCATCTTCATCATCTTCTTCTTCTTCTTCTTCTTCTTCTTCTTCTTCTTCTTCTTCTTCTTCTTCATCTTTCTTCATCTCCTTCTTCTTCTTTTCCATTTTCGTTTTCTCTCCTCCTCCTCCTCCTCCTCTATGCCTCTTGCCTTCCTGTTCTTCTCTCTGCCTCCTGCCCCCCTTTCCACCCCTCCTTTTTCTCCTTCCTATATCCTTCCTCCTTCCTCTCTCTGCCTCTTGTTTTCCTCCTCTTCCCCTTGCATCTTACCCTCCTATTTCTTCTTCCTTCCTTATCATCTCTTTCAGGGGATTTGTTTTCGTATGTATTCCAAGGGCTGGCTCGATGAGTGAATGAAGGTGTGGCCCATTATCACTGCCCACTCTGATGATGCTTCTCCCGTTTCATGTTTTTCTTTTTCTATTTTCAGGACCATGTCTACTCCATATCTCTCCTTAAAAATGGGATGTTGTGGATGATGAGTGTCTTGGTTTTATTGATGATGATGATGATGATGATGGGATGCTCTGTCTCGTGTTTGGCTTCCTGTAGTGTCATTTGATCCTGTGTTCTGTGTGTGTGTGTGTGTGTGTGTGTGTGTGTGTGTGTGTGTGTGTTTGTTTCTGTATGTATGCTTATATCTGCCTGAGGTGTATGCTTCTGTGTGTACGTTTTTGTGTGTATGCCTCAGAGTTTTGGTGCCTGTGATAAATAATGATGCATCTAATTCTGTGTGTAGGTGTGTGACGGGCTGTGAGAGAGATAACGTCACTAAATACACTACCCATCAATACACTTACACTACTACACTTCAACACTTCATTAGCTCTTTGTATTCTCGTAGGGTTAGGAGGCTCCCTAACACCTCTTCCTTAGCGATTTATTTTTGGATACTTCTGGCTAATATCCTTTGGTACGTGATATATGCAGAGGATGGCGATGTTGGAAAGATTTATGGAACACTGATGAAGACAGTAAGGTGTAATACACAAAATAAATCTCCAAGGAAAATGTGTTAGGGAGCTTCCACAACCAACAAGAATATGTACGACTGTTCTTAACCCTTCATTACGAGGATGTGTATTTGCAGTTTTCTCTCTCTCTCTCTCTCTCTCTCTCTCTCTCTCTCTCTCTCTCTCTCTCTCTCTCTCTCTCTCTCTCTCTCTCTCTCTCTCTCTCTCTCTCTCTCTCTCCGCCTGGTTGTAAGGGGTTAACACGTGCTCGATGATATGGTTACCATCCAGCGTAGTAGGGGTTTTTCTCGAATCAGGAAATCTTGCATCTTGTCCCTCAGTGTAGAATCAACTTCAGCACTCCATCGAGTGAGTGGATGGTGGCGCCCTCACCCACCGCGAAGAGGATAATAATTGTAAAAGAATAGGATCGTCGGTAAAATCTGAGACGTAACTTTGCTGAAATTCTCTGAGGAGTTTGGTGAGAGAGAGAGAGAGAGAGAGAGAGAGAGAGAGAGAGAGAGAGAGGGGGGGGAGTGGGAAAACAGACAAAGACCACCTATGATATTACCTACATACTTAATACATCCTTATAAATATAAACAGAGAGACAGACAGATAGACAAAGAAAATACGAGAGAGAGAGAGAGAGAGAGAGAGAGAGGGGGGGGGAGTGGGAAAACAGACAAAGACCACCTATTGTATTACCTACGTACTTAATACATCCTTATAAATATAAACAGAGAGACAGAGAGACAGACAGATAGACAAAGAAAATACGAGAGAGAGAGAGAGAGAGAGAGAGAGAGAGAGAGAGAGAGAGGGTAAGAGGCAAGAAACGAAAGATGAGGCGATTGAAGGGAGTGAAAGTTAGATGGGGGGAGGGGAGGGAGGAGGGGGAGAGAGTGTCTGGAGAAGGGGAAGGGGCGAGAGAGGGGGAAGGGAGGGGAGAGGGAGAAGGAGTGAGTTTCGGGGGAGGAGGACGAGGAGTGAGGAGGGAGAGAGGAAGGAGGACGGGGAGGGGGAGAGAGTGTCTGGGGAGGAGGAGGAGGGAGTGCAGAAGTGGATGCCAGAGGAGGAGGAGGAGGAGAAGAGGCAGAGATAAGAGTGGACGTTGCCGGGAAGCGAAAATCACCTGAAGATATCGGAAGGAAGAGATAAGATGGCCGAAGAAACTTGAAGACGCCTGCTTCTGACTTGCCCTAGAATTGTAGATAAACGTATGATAAGAGGTCAAGATTATACCAAGAAACAGTACTAAGATGGTTGGATACAATGATTGGAACTTGTAGTGTTTGTTTGGTTTATTATGCTTTTTCTTGTTCCCCTCCTCCTCCCCGTCTTTATCTGTCCGTCCGTCCTTCTGTCCGTCCGTCCTTCTGTCCGTCCGTCCGTCCTTCCTTTCATTTCATTTTCTTTCATGGACTTGGTTGTGTCCTGTCTTATTCTTCTTATTCTTTTCTTAATTTTACTCGCATAAAGGCCGCCTTCACGGCCTCCGCTCAATGTCAGACAGCAAACCAACAAACATACAGAAATCAGATCATTATAATATATCTAATACTATACCATTATACTATACTATTTTATGAGTATAAGGAGGGAGGGAGGAGAAGCGAGATAGTGATAATACAACAAACATGTCACTCTTCTCTCTTGTGTCATGCTGGTAATTACAACGCTGGACCAAGGACGAATCCATCCCCTGCCCTAAAGGCAAATACTAAATTTGAAACAAAAGACCAGAAATGAGTCATAACTGGAACCGGTGGCCCGATTGACCTGGAAATTGTTTTATTCTTCAAGTTAGAACATTTTAACGGTACCTTGCTCTAACAAAAATTTGCGCTACATGCGCCGTTTTTGCTGTGTTACGATAACAAACCAACAAATCAACAAATATACAGAAATCGGATCACTGTAATACAGACAGATTCACCTCCCCTTCCTCTTCTTCCTGTATGCGTCCGTCCGTCCGTCCTTTCTTCCTTCCTTTCTTATCTTTTTTTCGTTCTTGGGCGTGGCTGGAAGGACGCACATCAAAAGTGAGAGGAGTGGAAATTAGTTTCCTGAGAGAAGTTTGTGGCATGACGTGGAAAGATTATCAGCAAAATAAGGAAGTTAAGGAAGGCTGTGGTGATGATGTGAAGGCGCTGGAGAGTATTAGATGAAGTACCTTAAGATGTTATGGCCAGGTGGAGAAAATGGTGAGAGAATAACTAAGATTGTTAATGACAGAGGTAGAGGAGTAACGGAAAGATCGAGGATTAGGTGGAGGGATGGGGTGGAGGGGGAGTGGAGGGAGGGAAAGATCGAGGAATAGGTGGAGGGATGGGGTGGAGGGGGAGAGGAGGGAAGGAAAGATCGAGGAATAGGTGGAGGGATAGGGTGGAGGGGGAGAGGGGGGAGGGAAAAAGCGAGGATTAGGTGGAGGCATGGGGTGCATGGGGAGTGGAGGGAGGAAAAGAGCGAGGATTAGGTGGAGGGATGGGGTGGAGAGCTATATGAATGAGAGTAGTATGAGTTGGAGATAAGGCAGCCTGATAGCGAAGGACAGGATGAAAATTGAGGCTGTTTGTTGGGTCACCCCTTCCTGGTTTAAGACGTCCTAGAGATAGATAAACAGATAGACAGACATTGCTTGAATTTCGGTCATTTTTTCAGTACTATTTTGACGTATCTTTGTTTATATCCTTAGATGTAAAAATAATTTTAAAAAATCGCAATGATGATGGTATTGCTGGTGATATATTGATTTATTTTTATTTTATTTATGTAGGTGTGAATGTGTCAGACAGTGGAATGTGTTGTTTGTGAGTTTGACGAGAAATGAAGTGTGTTCCTTGATAGTGCATCAGGGTAGTGGTGTGTGTGTGTGTGTGTGTGTGTGTGTGTGTATTTCTGTATGTATGCTTATATCTGCCTGGTGTGTATGCTCCTGTGTGTACGTTTTTGTGTGTATGCCTCAGTGTATTGGTGCCTGTGATAAATAATGATGCATGTAATTCTGTGTGTAGGTGTGTGACGGGCTGTGAGAGAGATAACGTCACTAAATACACTACCCATCAATACACTTACACTACTACACTTCAACACTTCATTAGCTCTCTGTATTTTCGTAGGGTATGGAGGCTCCCTAACACCTCTTCCTTAGCGATTTAAGTTTGGATACGGTTGGTTAATATCCTTTGGTAGGTTATATATGCAGAGGATGGCGATGCTGGAAAGATTTATGGAACCCTGAAGAGGACAGTAAGGTGTAATGCATAAAATAAATCTCCAAGGAAAAGGTGTTAGGAAACTTGGACAGCCAACTGGAATATGTATTACTGTACTGTACTTTTGATCCTTTCATTACGAGGATGTGTATTTGCAGTTCATTCTCTCTCTCTCTCTCTCTCTCTCTCTCTCTCTCTCTCTCTCTCTCTCTCTCTCTCTCTCTCTCTCCGCCTTGTTGTACGGGGTTCACACACTCTCGGTGATCTGGTTATCACCCAGCGTAATAGGCCTACACGTCTTTTCGAAACAGGAAATCTTGCGTCTTGTTCCTCACTGTAGCATCACCCTCAGCACTACATCGAGGGAGTGGATGGTGACGCCCTCGCCCACAGCGAAGGGATAATAACGGTAAAAGAAAAGGATCGTAGGTAAAATTTGAGAGACAACTTTGCTGGAATTATCTGAGGAGTTTGGAGAGAGAGAGAGAGAGAGAGAGAGAGACAGACAGACAGACAGACAGACGGACAGACAGACAGAGACTTACAGACAGACTGAAAACAAAGAAAATACGAGAGAGAGAGAGAGAGAGAGAGAGAGAGAGAGAGAGACAAAGACAGAGACAGACAGACAGACAGACAGACTGAAGACAGAAAATACGGGAGAGAGAGAGAGACAGACAGACAGACAGAGACAGAGACAGACAGAGACAGACAGAGACAGACAGACAGACTGAAGACAGAAAATACGAGACAGACAGACAGACAGACAGACTGAAGACAGAAAACACGAGAGAGAGAGAGAGAGAGAGAGAGAGAGAGAGAGAGAGAGTACGCGAAGAAAGAGAGCGAGCGAGAACGTAAGAGGCAAGAAACGAAAGATGAGATTGAAGGGAGTTAGATGGGGGAGGGGAGGAGGAGGGAGAGGGAGTGTCGGGGGAAGGGGAAAGGGGAGGGAGAGGGGGAGGGGAGAGGGAGAAGGAGTGAGTTTCGGGGGAGGAGGACGAGGAAGGAGGAGGGGGAGGGGGAGAGAGTGTCTGGGGAGGAGGATGAGGGGGTGCAGAAGTGGGTGCCAGAGGAGGAGGAGGAGGAGAAGAGGCAGAGATAAGAGTGGACGGTGCCGGGAATCGAAAATCACCTGAAGATATCGGAAGGAAGAGATAAGATGGCCGAAGAAAAATGAAGACGCCTGCTTCTGACTTGCCCTAGAATTGTAGATAAACGTATGATAAGAGGTCAAGATTATACCAAGAAACAGTACTAAGATGGTTGGATACAGTGATTGGAACTTGTAGTGTTTATTTGGTTTATTATGCATTTTCTTATTCCCCTCCTCCTCCCCGTCTTTATCTGTCCGTCCGTCCTTCTGTCCGTCCGTCCTTCTGTCCGTCCGTCCTTCCTTTCATTTCATTTTCTTTCATGGACTTGGTTGTGTCCTGTCTTATTCTTCTTATTCTTTTCTT
>NC_137069.1:9475934-9495934 GCF_032717465.1 Coenobita brevimanus | reverse complement strand
TGGAGATGATGTCTTGGAGGCCCCTTGAATAATTAATTGAGGTGGGTTTAAGACGACCCTTGAGAAATATACAAGAAGGTGGAGGAGGAGGAGGAGGAGGAGGAGGAGGAGGAGAAGGAGGAGGTGAAGGTGGAGGGGGAGAAGGTGGTGGAGGGGGTGGAGGTGAAGGTGGAGGGGGAGAAGAAAAGGAAGTAAAGGATGAAGAAGATTTATGCCTATCGTGGATGAATTTGAGATAGGGGTATATAGTTAGAATTACTGAAGCTATTCTTGAGGAACTCCTGGATAGATAGATAGATAGATAAAGAGACAGACGACAGACAGGTAAGTTGATAGGATGAAAGAAGTGAGTAGGTAGAAGAAGGAAATAAGAGAAAAGAAATAATAGAGAGTAAAATGAACGAAGAATTGAGTGGATGTGGAAAGGTGGAGAGAGAAACGGGGAGTCGATAGACAGATAGATGACAAATAGGTAGACAGGACAGGCAGGTTGACCAATAGATACATAGATAGATAGAATTACTGATAGATAAACGAGCTGTGATAGAGCATTGATATATTTTTCTTTAGGTTGAACAGCGCGGGTAGATGTTAATATTAGACTCGTCAAACAGGTGTAGTAAACAGGCAAGAACAACAACAAGAAAACAAAACCCTAATTCTATTTTTTTTTTTTTTTCGTTATTCTAGTCTTAGTGTCGTATTCCAGGTGCTTCTCGAGACTGCGTAATGCCAGTTGCTTAACGATTTATTCTGTATTTTGCATCTAGTGCGTTACTGATGCAGACTGCTTATGTTAAAGATATATACGGTAAATGCCGTACAAGCGAATGTTAAGGTGTAACATACTAAATAATTCTCTCTCTCTCTCTCTCTCTCTCTCTCTCTCTCTCTCTCTCTCTTCCATTACATTATAATATATATATATATATATATATATATATATATATATATATATATATATATATATATATATATATATATATATATATATATATATATATATATTACACAGTATATGGGTAAATCGTCACGTTCCATTGAAACTAATTTATTAGATTGACTTATTAGCCAACAGTGATTTAATTTACTATGTTGTGTGGGATGTGGAGTGATGGTGGTGTTGGTGGTGGTTGTGGCTGTGGTGGTAATGGTGATAGTTATGGTGATAGCGTCAGTGATTGATTGTAGAGTGTTACTATAGTTAAATTGAAACCTTGTCACTTCACTCCACCCTCATGCATATACTTCTCAGTCTTCTCCTCCTCTTGCATATACTCCTCAGTCTTCTCCTCCTCTTGCATATACTCCTCGATCTTCTCCTCCTCTTGCATATACTCCTCGATCTTCTCCTCCTCTTACATATACTTCCCTAATCTTTTCCTCCTCTTGCATATACTTCCCTAATCTTTTCCTCCTCTTGCATATACTTTTCAGTCTTCTCCTCCTCTTGCATATACTCCTAAGTGTTCTCCTCTTGCATATACTCCCCAATCTTCTCCCCTTCTCCTCACGCTAGAAGCCAAAGAAACCTGAAAAATCACTCGGCCCTTTCCCTGACCAACAGACGCCTTATATGTCTGCCGATTTGTCTGCCTGTCTACCGGTCTGTCTGTACCTATCTGTCTGTGCCTCTCTGTCTGCCTATCTGTCTATATCAATCAGTCAACCAATCATTGACACACACACACACACACACACACACACACACACACACACACACACACACACACACACACACACACACACACACACACACACACACACACACACACACACACACACACACAACACTAATACTAATATTTCTCTACATCTCTATGAAAAGCTATTGGTTTCTATCCTTCAGCTTGACGTTGTGATTTCAATGGACAGATTTATATATACTATTTATACAGAAGTGTGCAGTTGGGTTATCATAAAAATAAGCTCTGTCTGTCTATCTGTCTATTGCCAGACGCCTCAATCACGTAAGGGGTGGCCACAAACAAATCGCCTCCATGTCACCTTGTCCCCTGCCATATTTTGCAAAAGAAATATTGGAAAAATAATCACAATGGTTGCTAAATATGTGGATAATGCATTTTATAATCTTTATATTTACTGAGTTAAATTTGGGTTTATTTACAAAACCCTAGTGAATAAATGTATATATATTTTTAATGATAAATGTTCCTGTCCCTTCATGAACTGAGTATTGCTGAAGACATGAATAATGCAAAATGTCTGTGATGATAACTCGCTCAGATGAATAAAGTGGCTTGTAAAATCATCAGCAGCGAGAGAGAGAGAGAGAGAGAGAGAGAGAGAGAGAGAGATGGGGGGGGTTAAACAGATTAAAAATGAAAGTTAAGGAAAAGTGTAAAAGAGAGAGACGCAGAAAAACAGCGGTGTGTGTGTGTGTGTGTGTGTGTGTGTGTGTGTGTGTGTGTGTGTGGAGGTCTCGGCGGCCACCTGCTGTCGGCCCCGGTGCAGCTGTGGTCCACTATCAGGTCCATATGGGCGAAAGAGACGAGGTGGAGTTTTGCCGAATGTGCAGGGAGAGAGAGAGAGAGAGAGAGAGAGAGGGGGGGGGGACGGGAAAGGAGGGAAGAAGTGAATAGGTCAGAAGGAGGAAATAAAAGAAAAAATTATCGAGAGGAAAAAGTTGGTTTGCCGAATGTGCAGAGAGAGAGAGAGAGAGAGAGAGAGAGAGAATAGTAGGTGAAATTGAGGAGGAATTTTACCTGTGTAAGGAAATTAGTAGGTGAAAGTATGTAGGAGAGAAATTAGTCTTGTCGACATCATCATCATCATCATCATCATCATCATCATCATCATCATCATATCATAATCATCATCATCATGACCGTCATCACCATCATCATCATCATCAACAACAACAGGAACAACAACGACAACAACAGTGTCTCTTGGGGGAGTGGGGGGCGTAAAATAGGAGGGGTGCCGCTTCCCTTAGCCAATTATTGATGGCTGAAGAGAGATGAGGAAATAAGAACTAATGAGAGAGAGAGAGAGAGAGAAATGTTTGAAATTGTGGGAATGCGATTAAATAAGGAACACCAAAAACAGAATATTTTGCTGTAAAGTAAAAAAGAAAATAAATACGAGTGTGAATAATTGATAGATAGATAAACAGATAGATAGATAGATGGATAGATAGATAGATATGGATATATACATATACTGGAGGTTTAAAAAACAGGAAATCACAAAATACTAGAAACGAAAAATACAAAAATCTAGTCTGAAGAAAATATGATTAAATCTATATTATAATGATCCAGTTTCTGTATGTCTGTTGGTTTGTTACGTAACACAGCAAAAACGGCGCATGAACCGCAAATTTTTGTTAGAGCAAGGTACCGTTAAAATGTTATAACTTGAAGAATAAAACAATTTCCAGGCCAATCGGGCCACCGGTTCCCGGGTTAGGACTCATTTCTGGCCTTTTGCGTCAAATTTAGTGTAATGGTATAATTTGGTATATTGTAATTGTATAGTGATGAGAAGGGTGGGTGGTGAACTGAATGAAAGGAAGGCAATGATTGATTATGTATGTGTGGATGAGAGGATGCAAAAATATGTAATGGATGCAAGAGCTTATAGAGGTTGGGCGAGTGGACTTTCTGACCACTACTTGGTGGTGGCCAGAATCAAGATCCAATTAGGATAGAGAAATAGAAGAAGGGAAGGAGGGGAAGAAGGAGCATTTGTAAGGATAGTGGAAAGGTTGCAAGAGGATGAGAAAAAGGCAGAGTATAAGAGAGAAGTGGAGGAACGATTGGGCAAATATGAATTGGAGCAGATGGGGGACGTGGAAGGCGTGTGCAGGATGTATACAGAAGAAATATGTGCAGCATGCGATGTGGTGTGTGGGATGAAAAGACGGAGGGGTGTGCAAGGAACAGCGTGGTGGAATGAAGAGGTGAGACAGGCTGTGGCACAAAAGAAGAAAGCATACAATGAATGGATGAGAAATAGGGGCGTGGAAGAAGGTGAGAGGCGGAAGAGAGAGTTATATGTAGAAAGAAAGAGAGAGGTGAAAAGATTAGTAAGAGAGAGTAAGAAGAGAATGGATGAGGAATTTGGAAGGAACTTGAGTGTAAAGTGGAGGGACTGTAAGAAAATGTTCTGGAAAGAGGTGAAAAGAGTAAGACTGGGTGGAAGTGAAGTTAGCAGGGGAGTGAAAGATAAAAATGGTAGATTACTAGTGGAGAAGGGAGAAAAAGTGAGCAGATGGAGAGAACACTTTAAGGAATTGTTGAACATATAGGTTGGAAGTAATGTGAGTATAAGTGGCTGGGGAATGGCTGGGAGAAGGAGGGAGGTGAGAAGACAGGAAGAAATCAGTAGGATAGAAGTTGTGGAAGCAATGAAGAAAGTTAAACTGGGGAAAGCCCCAGGAATTGATGAAGTGTGTGGCGAAATGCTGAAATATGGGGGAGAGATAGTAGTAGAATGGATGTGGAAAATGTGCAGATTGGCCTGGGAGGAAGGTAGAGTCCCGGAGGATTGGAAGTTAGGTATAATTATTCCCTTGTACAAAGGAAAAGGGGAAAAAGAAGTGTGTAGTAATCATAGGAGCATCTGTCTTCTTAGTTAGAGAAAGAACAGAGGAATTAGTTGGAGAAGAACAGGGAGGCTTTAGGAAGGGAAGAGGTCGTGTAGATCAGATATTCATTCTTAGATCTTTAGTGGAAAAGTTTCTAGAGAAGGGAAAGAAGTTGTATGTGGCTTTCATGGATTTGGAGAAAGCATATGACTGGGTGGATAGACAAGGATTGTGGAAAGTATTAAGAATATATGGAGTAGATGGGACGTTGTTGAATGCTGTGAAGAGTATGTATGATGGTGCTAAGGCTGCAGTGTGTGTGGATGGTGAACTGAGTGAATTTTTCTCTTTGAAGGTTGGGTTGAAACAGGGATATGTCATGTCTCCATGGTTGTTCAATCTGTACATGGATGGGGTAATAAAAGAGGTACAAGGTAGGGTAGTGGATGTTGGAGTGGCCCTGGTGAGAGAGGGTAGTGTTTGGAAACTCCCTGTACTGTTGTTTGCAGATGATACTGTGTTGTTGAGTGAAGACGAGGGAGAACTGCAAGGCTTGGTGGGTGAGTTTGGGAGAGTGTGTAAGAAACGGAATCTAAAGGTGAATGTAGGGAAGAGTAAAGTGATGGTCTTTGAGAGAGGTGAAGTCCGTTAATGTACAGCGAGGTTGGATGGTGAGGAATTGGAAAATGTGAGTACGTTTAAGTACTTGGGTAGTGTGATGAGTAAGGATGGAGGTTTGGAGGGTGAAGTGCTTGAAAGGGTACAGCAGGGAAGAAAGGTTGCTGGTTCCTTGAAAGCAGTGATAAGAAGCAGGGAAGTGAGCATGGAAAAAGTTACTACATGACAGTATTGTGATACCAACTCTAACGTATGGAAGTGAAGCTTGGACTTTGTTGGAAGGACACAAGTCAAGAGTGAGAGCAGTGGAAATGAGTTATTTAAGAGGAGCCTGTGGAGTCACATGGAGAGACCGGTTGACAAATGAGGATATAAAGAAGCGTTGTGGTGTGGATGTGGATGTGACAGGATGCGTTAGGAGGAATACACTGAGGTGGTTTGGCCATGTGGAGAGGATGGAGGGTGAAAGACTGACGAAGAGAGTGTATGTGAGTGAGGTGGAGGGGGGAAGAGGGAGGGGGAGGCCGAGGATGAGATGGAGGGATGGGGTGGAGTGGTATATGAGAGAGGGGGGTGTGAGTTGGGAGCGGGGCAGTGAAATGGCGTGGGACAGGGCGACGTGGAGGCGATTTGTTTGTGGCCACCCCGAACAGGATTGAGGCGTCTGGCAATAGATAGATAGATAGATAGTAATTGTATAGTATAATGCTATAGTATAATGTAGTATAATAGCAAACAGTACTAGCCTGCCTCTCTCTCTCTCTCTCTCTCTCTCTCTCTCTCTCTCTCTCTCTCTCTCTCTCTCTCTCTCTCTCTCTCTTTTCTCAGCGGGTGTCCCCAGCAGAATAAAAATAAAGGAAAATTCCTCGCTTCGTCTCGCTCACGGCATGAGTAATTCAACTTTCTGTTACCATACGACTGAAGATAGGAAGTGACTTGACATCGAGCGGAGGCAGCCGAAGGCAGCCTTTAAGCGAGATTAATAAATGAAAAAAAATTATATACGAAAATTTCTGACTTCTTGGAGTATGAACGAGCATGTAAAAAAAAAAAAATGTGTTTGTTGGGATAGAAATGTGTGAAGAATTGTGAAAAATAATGTTCAGTAAGCAACGCCAGGAGTAAAAATGTTGGTAATAAGAAAAATAGTGTGTGTGTGTGTGTGTGTGTGTGTGTGTGTGTGTGTGTGTGTGTGTGTGAACCTTCGTCTGTCCACTGTTGAGAGAGATAACACGGCTCTCATTCTCTCACACAAGATTACCGCTGCCTCCCCCCCCCCAAGGAAAAGAGAAAAAGGAAGAGAGAGAGCGACTCCAAAGATTTCCTATCTTTCGTCTGTCCTTGAAGGGTGTTTGTGGTTGATCCATTTTCTCTTTTTCTCTTAATGCTTTCACCAGTTTTCTGTGCTGACGTATTTTGTGTTTTATTCTTGGCACTTCGTCTCGTTATTAAGATCTACACATTCCATGGAGTTCTTATTAATACTGTAGATATTTTTTATTTTTTTTATTTTTTTGGAGGGGGAGGGGTTGGGAGGAAGATTAAGAAGGCTGGCATTCCAAGACCGTTCGAGATAGAGACTTGAAATTTTCAGGAGTGACGTCTCTTGGTTGCAGTCTTCTTTTGGCACATTTTTTTCCCCCAAGCACTAGCACCGCACCAGCGCCCTCTTTTTTTTTTTTTTTAAGCCCTCTTTAATTTTTTCCAATTTTGCTCCTGCGCAGCAGAAACTACGGAATTCGATTGCTTTGCAGATGTTGCAGTATGTAGTCTTCAATATATATTAGTGCACCTGGGTATTGATATTGAGATCCACCAGATACTTTTAGATATATTGAGAAAAATTAAAATGACCGCCTCATGCCTGAAAGTGCTAATCGGAGAGTATTCGGCCAATTTTCGCCAAATTCGGTGGAAATGCAGTGGGTCCTGAGTGAACATGATATACATAATATGAATGACCTTGGCCCTGATCTCAAGGCGATGGGTCAAAATCCATAAAATATTTTGACTCAAACCAAAAGCCCCATAGTATTAGGTCTACAATGATAAAAGTTTTATCATCAGGAATTTGGAGTTCATTGAATATTGCTTCACCAGCTTCAGAATTGTAGTTGTTGCGATTATTTGTTATTCTTGTTTGTTGTTGGTGACGGTGTTGTTGTCCCAGTCTCACTTCTACAAGAACCCGGGGGACTTCAGACTGGAGCTTCCTTTTTCATGCAGTTCACTATAATGCAATCAATGAGTGGATGGTGTGGAGTTATGGGACGTATAACTAGAACAACCATGTTGTTTGCTGCTGGACCATCGGGACTTATGGCCCATAAAGGGTGAAAGAAGGCTTTAAAATCTTCGAAAAGAAAAAAAAAAGCCTGATTATGGATTTAACTAAGAATCGCAAAGTATTTACCAAAAAAAATCGTTATGAATTTACCAAACCATATTTTTAAAAGAATTTAATAATTATGGACCGCAAAGAGAAACATTAATAAAAAAGACCACTGTTGGAACGACGTAAATCAATAATTATCGTAAAATATATATGAAAAAAAAAAATTAAGAACCTTTGCGAATATGCCCCTAGTCTCTGTGAATTATAGTGTTGGAGGGGGTGGGGGATGGTAGGAAGGTGCCTGTAAATGTCCTGGAGGCTCAGGGGCAACTGTAAAGGACTTACTTAAAAGCAGTCCCTCAGTAAGTCAGTAAGTAATTCAGTGACACTGGCTCTTCTAGACTGGGCATGGGAGGGTTCGGTAACCAGGCAGCGGGGCCGCCTGGTTATGTCGGTGCCACCACGTGAAGGCGTCCCTCTCCAGTACCGTTAATTCAGTGTACAGCCAGACGATTTTCTTCAGCTGAAAAGAATACCTTAGGGTAGTCCTCTTGGTTTAACGTGGCCCACATTATTATATCCTTTTGGTGTTTGTTTAATCGCTTAGTGGCAAAATAACACAATACTGAGGCTGTACGTACTTCACACAGCACTCCTGTTTGCCTATCACCATATTCCAGAGTGAACCTAATGTTACAGCTCGGCATTTAAGATGGCGAGAAGGTAATTTTAAGTCAAGCTGTTGCTGTTGTTGTTTTTGAGTAACCCCAGTCTGTGTGGCCGAGCAATCTCATCAACCACAGGCAAGCATCCGTCCCCGCAGGGCCGTTCCGTCCAATGAACTGATGTTCCCTTGCGGTAGACAGTGTTGTGGCGGAAGAGCGTGGAGGTTGGTTCTGGATGAACGCCGCATTTGCTTCTCTTCACCCAGTCAGCAGAGGCACAATAGCAGATTCTACATCTCCCCGTCATATGGTTACCCCCCCAGCATTGTAAATTATTTCCCATAGTACGGGAGGCCATTAGACTTGTCACTCAGTGTAGAGCCAGCAGATGTGGAAAGAACAGTAATGAAGAGTGACAGGGAAGATGGGAGAAATAGGATGAGAGGAGGGCAGACACAGAAAAGAACGATAAAGGTGAAGGAAGCAATAGGCAGCAGTACATGAAGTGAGTGGATGGTCGTCACCACCTACCACTAGGCCAAGTTAGAGTAAAAAGAGTCTATCTATCTATCTATAGCCCAACGCCCTAATCCCGCAAAGGGTGGCCGCAGACAAAACGCCTCCAAGTCACTCTGTCACCCACCATTTGACTACCCTCCCCCCAACGCACCCCCCCTCCCTCATATACCTCTCAACTCCATCCCTCCACCTCATCCTCGGTCTACCTATACCTCTCCCTCCCTCCACCTCTCCCTCCCTCCACCTCACATAGATACACCCTCTTAGTCAGTCTTTCATTCTCCATTCTCTCCACATGTCCAAACCACCTCAGTGTATTTCTCCTGATCTTCTCAACCACATCCACATCCACCTCACAGCGTTCCTTCACTTCTTCATTCGTCAACCTGTCCCTCCACGTCACTCCACATGCTCCTCTCAAGTAACTCATTTCCACTGCTCTCACTCTTGACTTGTTCCCCTCTTCCAAGGTCCATGCCTCGCTTCCATACGTCAGGGTAGGGATCACAATACTATCATGCAGTGACTTCTTAACTTCCATACTCACCTCCCTATTTCTCATCACTGCTTTCAGTGTACCAACAACCTTCCTTCCCTGCTGTACCCTTTCACGCACTTCATCCCCCAAATTTCCATCCCTACTCATCACACTACCCAAGTACTTGAATGCACTCACATTCTCCATATCCTCACCATCCAACCTCACTGCACACTCTGTGACTTCATTCCTTTCAAATACCATAACTTTACTTTTGTTTACATTAACTTTCAGATTCCTCCTCCTACACACTGTCCCAAATTCATTCACCAAACCTTGCAACTCCCATTCATCTTCACTCAGCAGTACTGTATCATCAGCAAACAGCAACACCAGAAGCTTCCAAATCTCACCCTCATTCATTAGAGCCACCCCCACATCCACTGCCCTACCCTGCACCTCCTTTACAACCCCGTCCATGTATATATTAAACAGCCATGGAGACATCACACAACCCTGTTTCAGTCCCACATTGAGATCAAAGAACTCACTCAGCTCACCATCCACTCGCACCGCAGCCCTAGCTCCCTGGTACATACTCTTCACAGCACTCAACAATTTCCCCTCCACTCCATGTATTCTTAATACCTTCCACATACCTTGCCTATCTATTCTGTCATAAGCTTTCTCCAAGTCCATGAAGGCAGCATACACTTTCCTTCCCTTCTTTAGATACTTCTCCACTAAACATCTTAGAACAAATATCTGATCTACACACCCTTTTCCCTTCCTAAATCCCCCTTGTTCTTCTCCACCTAGCTCCTCTGTCATATGCCTAACCCTATCTGTGAGTATTCTACCATATATTTTACTAGTCACACTAAGTAGGCAAATACCCCTATGGTTACCACATACTTCTCTCTCCCCTTTTCCTTTGTATAAAGGAACAATTATACCTGATTTCCAGTCCTCTGGAACCCTTCTCTCTTCCCAAGCCAATCTACACAACTTCCATATCCACTCCACAACAATCTCACCCCCATACCTAAGCATTTCACCACACACTCCATCAAAGAGTAATGGGGTTAATGAAGGCTATATTTAACCCATCTAATTCAAAGGTTTTTGAGATTGAAGAAAATAATGAGAGCAAGAATATTGTGAAAAGATGGCATTATATTGAAGGGGTTGAGATGAGAGAGAGAGCGAGAGAGAGAGAGAGAAAGAGAGAGAGAGAGAGAGAGAGAGAGAGAGAGAGGGAGGGAGGGAGGGAGGGAGGGGGCACCATCTACTGCTACCATCTTACATTTTCTTTGCCTTTGTTTCAGTCTTTCATAACTCATTTGTGCTCCACCTCATCTCTACTTATCATCCTAATTTCTGTGTCTTTGTCTTTGCATCTGTGTCTTTGTTACAGTCTTTGTTTCAGTCTTTCAGTAGTTCATTTCTGCTTTCCGACCCACTGCATCTCTGTCATCATAAATTCTGTCTTTGTTCCCTCTTTCTCTCCGTCTTTGGTTCACTCACTCATCCCTGTTCTCTGCCCAGACACGTCTTTATGTGCCATCTTCTGTGTCTTTGTTTAAATTTTCTTTGTTCCAATGCACATCATTGTTTTCTACCCCAACATGTCTCTGTCATCATAATGTTATTCTCTTAGGTCTTTGTTTTAGTTGCTTGTTACCATTTTCTTCTCCAATGCGTCTCTGTCTAACGTAATCCCTGTCTTTGTGTCAGTCTTTGCTTCTTTGTTTCAGCTGCTCATCATTGCTTTTTCTTCCAGTGCGTCTGTATCTACCATCCTGATTTCTTTTGTCCTTGTTCTAGTCTTTACCTCAGTCACCAAATTACTCTCTTCTGCCCTGATTTATCTTCTAGCGCCATCCTTTACTCATACTCTTTATCTTTACTCAATTATTTCCTTAAGTCTTTGTCTCAGTCTTTATCTCAGTCTTTGTCTCAATCTTTGTTTCAGTTTTTGTGTGTCCTCTTTGTTTGTCTGTTTCAGTCTGTTTCAGTTTTTGTTCCAGTCTTTGTTGCAGTCTTTGCTTCAGTCTTTGATTTAGTCTTTGCATCAATCTTGCTTCAGTCAGTCTTTGCGTCAGTCTTTGCTTTAGTCTTAGCTTCAGTTACTTCATCTGTGCTTCAGTGTTTGCTTCAGTCGTTGCTTCAGTCTTTGCCTCAGTCTTTGTTTCAGCCTTTGCTTCAGTCTTTGTCTTAATCTTTGTTTCAGTCTGTTTTACCTTTGCCTCAGTCTTTGCTTGTTTTTTGCTTCAGTCTTTTCTTCAGAGTGAGTGCAGCGACGAGCAACAAAAATGATACCCAGACTGAGGAACAAATCTTGAGCTAAAGTTATTTAACCTATCAAAGTGCACACTGCGAGGGGATCTGATTCAAGTATTCAAGATTATTAAAGGAATTGATAATATGGACGTTGACAAGTACTTTACAATTGATCGTTCGAATTATACTAGAGGTAATGGTATAAGATTATTGGAAAGCATATCCAGTCTAATGAAGCCAAGCATGTTTTCATTAACAAGGTTGTTAACATTTGAAATAAACTGTTCAGGGATGTTGTTGTTTGCAGTACAGTGGTGACATTCAAACATCGCTTGGATAAGTACCTCGCTTTAAATCCCCAGATAAACGTCTTCATGACTGAATAATAATGTAAGCTGTTTTCCTCTGTTTCAGATCGAGCTGAAAGTATAGCAGGGAAATACTATGTAATTAATGATACCTGTAGCTTATTAGAACTTGTAGTGTATAGATATAGTAGGTGAGAATATAGATTAACACTTGTCAGTCTTTCCTGTGATAATTCCATGTCAGTTTTTCCATGCCGCCTGGTGGTCCTTCTCACTTTTATCCTGCCAGCTTCAACAGAAGGGTTTCGTGGCTAGGGGGAAGCCTTCTTACTTTACTATCCTTACCTTCAACTTGTAGAATTAGATATCATAGTGATGGTCTTCTCTGTAACAAGCAGCCTCGAAAGGACCATTAGGTCTGTTGATGTTTGCTTTCCTCTGCACTCCTTTGTTTCAGTCTTTGTCTCAGTAACATCAGTCCTTGCTTCAGTCTTTGCTTCAGTTACATCAGTCATTACTTCACTCACACGTCACTGTTTTCCCTCACTCACGCCTTCAACCTTGGTCAGTAAGCAGCTCCTCTCTCACAGCCTCGGGTTCCCCACAACAATGCCTCTGCTAATGGCCGCCTTCTCACGCTGTACACTTTATTTCCTCCTCCTTTTGTTCCATGGGTGTGGGTGTGGGTGTGAGTGTGGGTGTGGGTGGGGGTGGGTGGGTATGGGGGTGTGGGGATGGGGAAGTGTGGGTGTCAGGGGGTAAGGGTGTGTGTGTGTGTGTGTGTGTGTGTGTGTGTGTGTGTGTGTGTGTGTGTTCTTACCTAATTGTATCTTTACAGGAATGAGTCAAGCTCGTACTGTCCCGTGTCTTAAACCATATTTATTGTACACTCGGAAGCACTAATTTCTCCCCCCCTAGTAGCCGGAGTCGCGGCCAGTGAGAGACCAGGCGTTCGAACACCCCACACCCACATCCCCTCCCCCAACCCCAGTGGCAAATGTTGTTGGACAAATGTGGAACGGCCAAAGCTGGTGATCTTACAATGTCATGATTGTTTTTATAGAGAATCAGAACCAGTAGGGGTAAGTATATAAAGGTATTTAATGTGTATTACTGTGCTGTTATCCACAACATATGAAAAAGGAACGAAAATGAAAGAAGACCTACATTGTATTATGTGTTATTGTCTGTAATAGTTACGTCCTATATTATAATGTTACAAATAAGTATAGTATAATGAACAGCATCTGTTGAAAGATATGATGTCTTTTCTCACACATTCTCATTCCCACCACCACCCTTCTCTCTGGGTTTATATCAACCAAACACCTCTCTTATCCTCCTGTCCCCCACTCCCACGCTTAGTTAACCAACATAAAGATATTGATAAAATGATCCGTCAGGTATTGATCATATTAATATTAGCATACACCTCAGTATTAAGCACCAACAAATCAGTAACATACAATACTTCGATAAACCTGCCAACTATTTCATCTTGTAAGCTGTTACGTGACATATGCACTGCAAGTTTGACCTTGTTACAGGGACATACTGCTGTTTATTGCTAACACAGGTTATGGGTGTTTTTGGACGTCCATCAATTCATATTAACGTGACAATTTAAGCCTCACATTATAAACATGTAAGGTTTATATTCCTGTCACTACCGTATTAACCAAACGAATCAGGGATCGGTTCTGACGAACCACAAACTCTCTGCTTCAACGAAAATATTTCGACCTCTTGTCACAACAGTGACAAAATGTCACAATGTATACGACTGAATGTGGGTCAGTCGTCTACATAATGACATTGTGTCACTGTTGTCACAGGAGAGTTTGTGGTTCGTCAGAACCGATCCCTGATTCGTTTCGTCCATCCATTAATGACAGGAACATAAATCTTAAGTGTTTATAATGTAAGGCTTAAATTGCCACGTTAATATGAATTCATGGGCGTCCAAAACCACACACAACCTGTGTTAAAGTAAAACAACCTTATGTCCTTGTATCACAAGGTCCAACTTGCGGTGAGTATGTCACGTAACAGCTTACAACAAGATGAAATAGTCGGCAGGTATACCGAAGCATTGTATGTTATTGATTTGTTGGTGCTTAATACAGAGGTGTATTATAGTAATAATATGATCAATACCTGACGGATCATTTCATCACTATCTTTGTTTACGTTGGTTAATAATGGGTGTGACTGGTGGACGAGAGGATAAGAGAGGCGTTTGGTGGAGACAGGAATCGAGAGAGATGGGTGGTGGTGGCGGGAGTGAGAATGTATGAGAAAAGACATCATATATTTCAACAGATGCTGTTCACAACACTATACTTATTTGTAACATTATAAAATAGGACATAAGTATTATAGACAATAACACATGGCACACTGTAGGTCTTCTTTCATTTTCGCGCCTTTCCTCTATGTTATGGATAACAGCACAGTAATAAACATTAAGTACCTTTATATACTTACCCCTGCTGGTTCTGATTGTCTATAAAAACAATCATGACACTGTAATATCACCAGCTTTGGCTGTTCCACGTCTACCCAACAACATTTACACTGGGGTTGGGAAAGGGGAGGTGGGTGTGGGGTGTTCGTACGCCTGGTCGCTCACTGGCCGCGACTCTGGCTGCATGGGGGGAGAAATTAGTGCTTTCGGGTGTACATATCCTTAAATTTGTGAATTGTTTTGGCACACACTATTGCATTCGGTAGTGCATTCCATTGATCAATTGCTCTGTTTGGGAAACTGAATTTCCTTACGTCTTTATCACCTCTCTTCTTACGCAGTTTTTTGCATTGTACTCTTGCTGATGCTTCTCCATATGTTAAGTAATCATTTATGTCTATTTTCTCCTTCCCTGATATGCACTTATATAGCATTATCATGTCACCTCTTTTCCTTCTCTCCTGTAGTGTTGGTAGATTCAATTTATTTAGTCTTTCTTCGTAGCTTAGGTCCCTTAAGCTTGGTATCCATCTTGTAGCGGCCCTTTGAACTTTTTCAATCTTGTCTATATGCTTTTTGAGATGAGGACTCCAGACTACTGATGCATATTCCAGGGTTGGTCTAATGAATGATGTTATTATCCTTCTTAGCATGTCATCATTTATGTATGTGAATGCTATTCTCATATTTGCAAGCAGTGTGTACATGTTCCGTACCTTCTCGCTGATGTGGTCAGCCGGAGATAGTCTGTTATTGATAATCACACCTAGGTCTTTCTCTCTTTCTGATGTGTATAGGGTTTTATTTCCTAACTTATAATCCCAATCAGGTCTTTTTCCACTTTTACCAAACTTGATTACATGACACTTGTCCACATTGAATTCCATTTGCCATGTACTACTCCATTCATGAAGTTTATTTAATTCTTCTTGTAGCTCTTTACAAGAGTCTGTGTTAGTAATTCTCCTTTGTATTTTTGCATCATCTGCAAACATATTCAGATAGCTTTCATTTCCAGTGTTACTGTTTATATCATTTATATACACTAAAAACATGTGTCCCGGGGTTTTTTAAATATCACGGGGTTTTTAAAATAAATTCTGAATATTATTTAACTGATAATAATATTCAATAATATTGCAGAGCAGGGACAATGATTGTCTTGCTAAATCAAGCAACGATTCTCTAAGAACGAGAATTTATAAACTTTCTCGACAGTACACAGCAGAGACTAATCACTCAATTGCTGTTCAATAGTACTGTAGCCTCTGGAGAAAGTTACTTCACCCCTGACAATAAATAACTAACAATAGTATCAGGTTCTTGCTGATGCTTAACTCCTAGGAGGCACAATGGATTTTAAGTTTAATACACAAAACTGGCCTAAGTACCAGTTATGAAAGGCAAACGTTTATGCAAGCTAGGAGCTATATGGGAAATAAGCTTAATTATGGAGAAATGAAACAAGAGTTTACTTTACATTAAGCTCAAGAAAAAGAAGTTAAATTTATTGATTACAAAAAAAAATTTAACGTTACATTTCAAATCAAATTAATGAGATCGCACTCACTCACTCACACAAGAGCTAAATCCTTACGCCTAAGAAAAACACCTGAATTAAACTCTTAAGTCTAAGAAAATACAAAAAGGAAATACTAGTCGATGAATGCTTTGTATCACCAAGGGTGGGAGCACTGGGCGACTGCACTAGTGGAGCTTGGGTGCTAGCTGACCTCTCACACTTCTGGCACAGGACCTCTCTCCGTCAGAGCAACAACTGGACTGAGTAAGTCGTGGGAAAAAAGGGGGAGCAGTAGGCCGCATTTTTCTAATGGTCAAGTGAGCGAAACGCACCCAAAACAAATCGCTCGGCGGAAGCGCTAATGTCTCACACAGAGACGATCACGTATGACAATGCAAAATTGATTTGACAAAGCTTCCGTCCGAATGAGCGGTTAACTGAACGATAAACAGCGAGTTTTCCACTAATAGATCGTGGCTTCTCACAAAAGGGTAATGTCGCGAATTTGATTCGTGACAACATGATTGGTGCCAGCACTGAACCCTGTGGTACTCCACTAGTCACTTCTTTCCATGATGAGTAGTTTCCCCTTAGTACTGTCCTCATTTCTCTTTTTATGAGAAAGTCTTGCATCCAACAAAACAGTTTGCCTCGAATTCCTCCTTGATGGTACAGTTTCCATAAAAGTCTTCGGTGTGGTATTGTGTCAAAAGCTTTCTTGAAATCTAAATAGATACTGTCCACCCATCCTTCCCTTTCCTGTATTGTGTTTGTTACTCTGTCATAGTAGCTCAACAGATTAGTAACACATGATTTTCCTTTTCTGAAACCAAACTGTCTTTCTGTTATCATACTGTGTTCTTTTAGATGATTTACCCAAGCTCTTCTTATAAGCTTTTCTAATACCTTGCTTACAACACTGGTCAGTGTTGTGTGTGTGTGTGTGTGTGTGTGTGTGTGTGTGTGTGTGTGTGTGTGTGTGTGTGTGTTTACCTGTTTACCTTTTTATCTTCCACTCTTATCTATCTATCTTTCCATCTATGACTGGCATACCTGTAATCATAGGCAAGGTAAAGATGTAGAAGCCCGATTCCCAATACCATTTTCTTTATTACATTATTAATTTACATTAAAGGGAACACTATTTTAAAATCTCATACTTCTTTCCACACGAACACGCATTTGATCTATAGTATTATAATAAAAATCGCTTAAATTTGAAATAACGCTATAACTTGATTTTTTAAAGTAAATTTATTGGTAATAGTTGAGATTTATTAATTTTCATAGAGACGGCGTGGAAAGTTATAGTCTTGGTGTTTTAACACGTTATAGAGACATTTGTTGTGGTGGTAGGTGGTGGCGGCCATCATTCACTCACTTGATATAGTGCTGCCTACCTCTTCCGTCACCTTTATCATTCTTTTTATGTGTCTGCCACCCCTCTCTTCCTGTTTCTTACCATCATCAACTCACTTGATGTAGTGCTGCTTACTTCATCACCTTTATCATTCTTTTTCTCTGTCTGCCATCCTCTCTTCTTATTTCTCACCATCATCCACTCACTTGATGTAGTGCTGCCTACTTCTTCCATCACCTTTATCATTCTTTTTCTGCGTCTGTCTTCCTCTCTTCCTATTTCTCACCATCATCCACTCACTTGATGTAGTGTTGCCTATTTTTTCTCTCACCTTTATTCTTTTTCTGTGTCTGCCCTCCACTCTTCCTATTTCTCCCATCTTTCCTGTCGCTTTTTATTACTCTTCTTCTCATTTCAGGTGGCTTTACATTGAGTGGCAAGCCTAATGGTTTCCTGTAAGCCAGGAAGCCATTTACAACGCTGAGTGGTAACCATATAATCAACCCAAACGTGTTCCCTACGCGTCAATAAGTGGGTTGGCGGAGGGTGAGTGCCCCTCCCCCAGTAAAGCAGCTATATAAATCAAAGACAAACGGCCACCCCTTACGGGATTATGGCGTCTGGTTGTTGATAGATAGATACATAGATAGATAGGTAGATAGTTACAAAGAAGCACTTGACTTTGAAATAACGTAATAGGTACTTCATCTCGATATTCCTCTATATTTACAAACTCTGTATTGATGAAACATAATTCTCTCTTGATTTTAAGCGGACAAAGTAGAGATTATGTTACAAGGACATTGCTAAATGAGAGAGAGAGAGAGAGAGGGGGGGGGTGAGAAGGAGAGGGGAGCGGGAATGGAAGGGAATGGAACAGTAAGGCAGGGCAGGGTAAGGCAGGGTAGTGTGAGGCAGAACAGGATGAATTAGGATAGGGTGAGGCAGGACAGGGTTAGGCACGGTAGGGCGAGGCAGAACAGGGTGAGGCAGGGTTGCACGTTGCAGGGCACGATAAGCTATGGTAAGGCGAAGCACGGTAAGTGATGCAGAGTTGGGGAAAGAGGGGAAGGGTGAGGTAAGAGTGAAGCAGGGCAGGGTAAGGCAGGGTAAGGTGAGACAGGGTGAGGCATGAATAGAGAGAGGGAGAGGCGAGGGGATGAGAGGGGGGAGGGGGAGGGGGGCGCAAATCCCCCTCCAGTCAGCACTTGTAGGGTAAGAGGGGAGTGGCCACAATCCGGTAACCTCTTGTGTAAGGCTTCCCAATCTCAGCCCATCAGGTGCACATCATTTATTCACACACACACACACACACACACACACACACACACACACACACACACACACACACACACACACACACACACACACATTTAAATATCACCACTTGTACGCTAAGACCCACTGCCCATACCTAATACATGCTAAGGTTGTCTCGTTCAGAACTGTTATGATGGTTTTAGCGGTGTGTGTGTGTGTGTGTGTGTGTGTGTGTGGAAGACAAGTAAAGACTATTAACCCTTCCGATATGATAACATCCTATTCCTGAGAGCCTCCTTCTGTGCTATCCTTGTCATATTCTAGTAGCTTTATCACTGTCTTGAAGGAGCTGCCTAGTGTGGACCATCTTGCCCTGCTGCAGTTATTTTCTCTTGTTATGTTCTTGTGTTCTTGGTATATTTTTGTTCTGTTCTTTTTATGTCTTTGTCACATTTATATTATTGTATTTAAGTTCTGAACAAATGTTTATAATGAAAAGGTTAAAGAATGAGTAAAAAAAAAAAAGTTTAGTTTCTTTATAGATCGTTCATTCTGGCAAAAATCTCCAGTCTCCTTTAGCTCAGTTGGAGGACTTCTTTGGCTAGTAACCAAGGAGATTCATTCCTACCTCATAACCAAGGATCTTCGAATTTAATGCAGCCACGACTTTGTGCTTAATAAGGAGTAGTGGTGCAGTTCTCTCAGGTGAAAACGAACTGACTGTAGCAAGAGTCACCCACCCATCCAACCATTCATCCGTCCATCTTTCCATCCACCCACCCACCCATCCATCCATCCCTCCATCATCCCACCCATCCCTCCCTCCATCCGTCCATCCATCCATCCCACCCCTCCCTCCTTCCCTTCATCCATCCATCCATCATCCCACCCACTCATCCATCCATCCACCCCTCCCTCCCTCTATCCGTCCATCATCCCACCCACCCTTCCCTCCCTCCCTCCCTCCATCCACCCACCCACCCACCCACCCACCCACCCACCCACCCACCTACCTATCTGTCTATCTATCTGTCTATCTATCTCTGTCTATCCATCCATCCATCCATCCATCTCTCGCTACCTTCCTTCCCTCCTTCCCTCCCTCCCTCCCTCCCTCCCTCCATCTCTCCATCCATCCATCCATTCTTCCATCCATCATCCCACCCACCCCTCCCTCCCTCCCTTCCTCCATCCATCCATCATCCCATCCTTTATTGCCTCATCAGCAGTGTAGGAGGGCAGTATACAAGATAAATCACTATACTTCGTTCACTTTAACTTGGCAGAGATTTGCGTCTTTTTCCAGGCTTTTCACGTAGCTCAGTGGCAGAATAAGACAATACTACGGCTCTACATCTCTCCCATAGCACTTGTTCGTGACTAGCACCATATTCTAGTGTTGATCTATGACGAAATACAGCACGGCGGCTCTACATCTTTTTCATAGCACTTCTTCGTGACTAGCATCGTGTTCTAGTGTTATTCGTTAATTACAGTTCACTAATATTCACAAATAGAAAAACACAAGAGCTGTATATCCTTCCCATAGCACTTCTTCGTGACTAGCATCATATTCTAGTGTTGATCTAGTGTTATAGCTAAATGGTGGAATACAATACTACGGCTCTAC
>NC_137069.1:9465934-9470934 GCF_032717465.1 Coenobita brevimanus | reverse complement strand
AAGAGGGAGTGTAACGTCACTCGTAGGCAGAAGGACGAGGAAAGAATGAAGGAAAGACAGAAGAGGAAGGAAAGAAAGAAGGATGGAGGAGAGGAAAGGGCAGACATCCGAGAGCAGCACTACATCGAGTGAGTGGATGGTGAGCGCCCCCACCTACCATTAATGCGCTTCAAACATGGCATCTCTCTCTCTCTCTCTCTCTCTCTCTCTCTCTCTCTCTCTCTCTCTCTCTCTCTCTCTCTCTCTCTCTCTCTCTCACTAAACTCTTCACCTTAACTTGGCCCAGATTTTCGTCCTTTTGCAGCTTATATCACTAAGATCACTGGCTTAAAAAGGACATTGATACCGTTCTACATCCTTTCCATAGCACTTCTTCGTGACTAGCATCATACTCTAATGTTGCGATTTAACGTAGCGATCAAGATGGAGGGATGGCAGTTTTAGGTCAAGTTAAAGTAGAAACAGTATAGAAGTATAGCAATGATAAGGGTTATCTCAAAATATTTACACACACACACACACACACACACACACACACTTATACACACACGCCTACACACAAACAGCGCATAATCACACACACACACACACACACACACACACACACACACACACACACACACACACACACACACACACACACACACACACACACACACACACACACACTACAAATACATGAAATACAGGCTAACCACACACACACACACACACACACACACACACACACACACACACACACACTACAAATACATGAAATACAGGCTAACCACACACACACACATACACACACACACACACACACACACACACACACACACTACAAATACATGAAATACAGGCTAACCACACACACACACACACACACACACACACACACACACACACACACACACACACACACACACACACACTACAAATCAATCAAAATCAGACAAAACACACACACACACATACACACACACACACACACACACACACACACACACACACTACAAATACATGAAATACAGGCTAACCACACACACACACACACACACACACACACACACACACACTACAAATAAATGAAATACAGGCTACCCTCACACACACACACACACACACACACACACACACACACACACACACACACACACACACACACACACACACACACTACAAATACATGAAATACAGGCTAACCACACACACACACACACACACACACACACACACACACACACACACTACAAATATATGAAATACAGGCTAACACATCTAACAGGTACAATTCTTCCTTAATTTCCTCCATCGATTTTTATTTTTGTTTTTGCTTTTACTTTCGCTCACTCTGTTTTGAGAAGAGAACATTACATTTCTTTTTCTTCGTCGTCTTCGGACAGGCTGTGATGGCGGGTCGGTGGCTGTGGGCGGCCCTTTCTACCCTGCTGGTCACACTGGCACTGCTACTAACGCCGGGTAAGTAAAAAAGAAAAAAAAGGAAAAGAAGAACAAGGTTTCTGTGTGTGTGTGTGTGTGTGTGTGTGTGTGTGTGTGTGTGTGTGTGTGTGTGTGTGTCTCTCTCTCTCTCTCATTTTCACACCCCTAAGTTTCCATAAAATTTTCACCCCCTGTATGGACCTTATTACCAATGTCGAAGTCTTGAAGAAAGAGAATATATATATATATATATATATATATATATATATATATATATATATATATATATATATATATATATATATATATATATATATATATATACACACACACACAGCACGATTCAACAGTTTTCTTTCACTGCCTCAAAAAAGTAAAAAAAAAAATCATGGAGGCTCAAAAATATTCAAATTGGTAAGAACGATTTTTATTTTTTTTTTCCCTGGCTTTTCGTGGCGTATGTAATAATTTGTAATAACTTTTTTCTTTCTTTACCCAGGCGATTTTCATTACCCGTGTCCGCCTCGGAGGGACTCAGGGACGGGTATTGTTTTCACTCGGTTTGTCTGTTTGTATGTTTGTCTCTCGGTCTATCTGTGTGGCTGGTAGCAACTTTACGCGAGAACTATTGGTGCGATTGTGACTAAAATTACAGTGGTGATGGGCTATGACTCTCTGATCACCTGATTAAATTTTGGGCCAAATTGGGCCAAGGCCCAGACTGTAGGGCCAAAGAATGTAAAAAACAATGTAAAAAATGCGTTTTTCGTCATAACTACTTTCAAATCTGTTATATCGACATGACACCAAAACCTAAAGAAGCATCTTTCAAATCTGCATCCTATAACTTGCCTTATTACATCAGGGGGGTCACCCCCCAGTTAGCGATAGGGAGGGTCAGTGTCACTTGGGTCGGGCCTAAAATTTCTAATGGACATAAAATCGTCAATTTTCACCCGATTTATTCCAAATTTGATATGTGACATCTTTGACTAGATATCCTGTTGTTTATACGTCAGCACTAAAATGACTGCCGGGGATGGGTTTGCTGTGCCTTGGCACCGCATCTTGTTTATTTTAGAATTTATCGATTTGGAAGTCAGGTACTGGTATTCCAGATTTTTAAAAATCAAGGAAGAAGGAACCAAAGGCCTGCCGGGAAGATTCCCTCTCCACCCAAAAAAAAAAAAAACAGAGAGCCAATTTATTCCAGACTGTTTTAATGGAAGAAGGAACCAAAGGCCACAAACCCACAAGATTGTTCGCTCCAAGAAGAAAAGATAAACGTAATAACCAAATAGACAAATTCAAGCTCCGTACATTTCGAGACGCCTGGACACACTGGATTTAAAAGACTGGAGAGCATAGGTGTGTGTGTGTGTGTGTGTGTGACAGAAAAAGAGTCATAATTACGTGACGGCCATACATCTTTTAGAACTACAGTGCCGAGGTGGGTTCGAGCCCCACACAGGTGAGGGTGTTTTGATATCGATATAATTGGAAGAATGAAAGTGTCGGGGTGGGGTGGGGTAGGGCATGGTAGGGTAAGGTAGGGTGGGGGGAGGTAGGGGGTGGGGGTGAGGTGGGGGTAGGACCAGGAAAGCATACCCCCTGAAAATAGGTCTTGTTAAGTACCGTACTTGAGTGTTATTTCCCAGACTTCCCCAGCAACAACAACAACAACAATAACTAAATCCAGAACAAACACAAGACTAGCTCACGTTCCTCCCATTACCCTGGTTCTTGGACGCAGGTGTGTGTGTGTGTGTGTGTGTGTGTGTGTGTGAGAGAGAGAGAGAGAGAGAGAGAGAGAGAGAGAGGAGAGGTTTAAAGTAATTTGAAGACATGTTTAAGGAAGAAACTAGACAGAGAGAGAGAGAGAGAGAGTCATCAATCATGCACCAGCCCGAGGTGTTCCGGGCACAGATTGAAATCCCAAAGAGTCTGAGAGTAATGGAGTAGGAAGAGCAAAGGTTCTCTCTCTCTCTCTCTCTCTCTCTCTCTCTCTCTCTCTCTCTCTCTCTCTTAGCTGAATAAAATCGTCTGGCTTTAGCGGGAATAGGTTGCTCGAGTAGGCGAGCATGAGAGGACGAAGACCCGTATTTTCGTCGGGTAAGGAGGCTCCCTAACACCTTTTCCTTATCGATTTATTTTTGGATATGACTGGTTAATATCCTTTTATAGGTTTATGCAGAGTATGACGATATTGGAAGGATTTATTTAACACAGAAGAGGACAGTAATGTGTAATAAGCAAAATAAATCTCTTAGGAAAAAGATGTATGGGAGTTTCCTCAAAAGAGGTGAGTAAGATGTATTAAGCAAACCCGATCGCCTAGGAAAAGGTGTTAGGGAATACGGGCCTAAGTATTATCCTAGTATTCATCAGCATCTTAGTAATTATTCAAGTTAGGTAAAGAAGGAGATTAATCCGAATGTGAATAACTGAGGCCTGCTGAATAATGAATGGCAATGTGTGTTTGTGTGTGTGTGTGTGTGTGTGTGTGTGTGTGTGTGTGTGTGTGTGTGTGTGTGTGTGTGTGTGTGTGTGAAGTGAGCCCGTGGAAAGTTGTTACTGTCACCACCACCACCACCACCATCACCACCACCTCCACCAGCACTACCACCACCACCACGTTCCCCCGTCTTTATGAGTTTTATGTGATTTTCCTGTATTTTATCTCGTTTTTATGCTCTTTTTTAATATCACCCGACGAATTTATTATAACTTGAATATTTCGTTGATGATGCCCTGTCTTTACGATGCCACCTCTCGCCTCTGTTATGTCGTATGTTCCCTGTCTTTCTGAGGTTTATGTGATTGTGTTGCTTTTTTCTCGCTTTTTTTTTATATCACCAAACGAATATATTATACCAGATTCTTATTTACGGTGTCCAGTGCATTAACTATATCACCTCTCACCACTTTATGTCGTATATTCCCCGTCTTTCCGAGTTTTATGCGATTTTCCTGCACTTTTTGTCTTTTTTTAAATACCACCAGACGAATTTATAATAAGTATAATTTTTTTGATGGTGTCCAGTGCAATAACGATGTCACCTTTGTTTGTTGTACGTTCCCCACTGCTATGATCTTGTTTGAATTCGCTACATTTTCTTTCTTTCTTTCATTTTGTTTCTGTGTGTGGATAAAATCGTGTGCAGACAGTAAGAGTTTCACGATGCCGCCTCTCACCTCTATTTATAATGCGTTTCCCGCTGCTCTGAGTGTATTTGAAGTAGCTATGTTTGTTACTGCTGTGTGTGTGTGTGTGTGTGTGTGTGTGTGTGTGTGCATTTTCGTGTATTTTTGTGTGAAGCATTTCCAATGACGAATTTGGATACAACCCTGGGCCGCCGTAGCCTTGTTCCTCCCACCTATCATCAGCTCCCCTGCAGAAAGTCTGTGCCAGATCCATTTTCCCTACGGCTCAAAGGACATTAAGGACAAGGCAAGGATAATGAACGTGACCTTACATCGCCCTTCGACCATATAAGCCCTTGTTTTGACTCCTCTGACCTTAATGATGACCTCTCAACCAAGTCTGTCTCATCCTAGCCAGCTGAGGAAAGTGAGAA
>NC_137069.1:9423434-9460934 GCF_032717465.1 Coenobita brevimanus | reverse complement strand
TATTAAGCATCACATGGACAGATAAAGAGAGAGCTTCGTGGATACGGGAATAGAGGAGGGTAGAGGATATAATCAGTACAATCCAAAAGCATAAATGGATGTGGGCAGGTCACGTCCTTCATAGAACAGATAACAGATGGACAACCAGGGTAACTGAGTGGCAGCCCAGAGATGGAGTGAGAGGAAGAGGCAGACACGGGCCGGGATGAAGAGGTAGAGTGAGAGGAAGAGGCAGAGAACAAGATGGAGAGATGGAATGAGTGGAAGAGGCAAAGACCAAGATGGAGAGATGGAGCGAGAGAAAGAGGCAGACAAAGAATAAGGAGAGATAGAGTGAGAGGGAAACGCAGACAGACAAGAAGACAGAGCGATGGAGTGAGAGGAAGAAGCAGACAGAGAAGAGATGGAGTGAGAGGATAGAGGCAGAGAACAAGATGGAGAGATGGAGCGAGAGAAAGAGGCAGACAGAGAACAAGATGGGGAGACGGAAAGTGAGGAAGAGGCAGACAGAGAACAAGTTTGAGAGATGGAGTGAGAGGAAGAGGCAAACAAAGGACGAGATGGGGAGATGATTTTGCAGATTTGCTGGGATTGGATGGAACAGGTTAATAGCTAATAGGTCAGAGTGGAGAAAAATGAGAGGCTTTGGTCCTGTTTTAGAATGATGATGATGATGATGATGGTGATGATGGTGGTGATTATGATGGTGATGATGATGATGATGGTGATAGTCATGATGGTGGTGATGATGATGGTGATGACGATGATGGTGAAGATGAAGATGATGGTGGTGATGATGATGATTATGTTGATGATGATGATAGCGGTGATGATGATAGTGATGATGATGATGTAGGTTAGTAAATCGGGGAAATACCTACGAATAAATAGAATATCTGTAAGTAGGTCTACTTGTAAGTACAGAGAATGAAGGACAGCCTAGAGTGGATACGTTAGAAAGCTTGAGTAGATATGGTAAGTAGTGTAAGTAGGTTTCTTAGTGATTTAGTATATTAGAGTAAGTAGGCCTTGTGTTAAGTAGACAGACAAGCCTTAGATTGAGTGAGTATACTCGCGTAAGTAGGCCACTGAGTAAGTAGATTAGCGTACCACAGTAAGTATGCCTGGGTGTAAGTATGATAGTATATCCGAGAAAGTAAGTTGGTTAGTATATCAGGATAATTAGGTTAGTATATCAGGGTAAGTAGGTTAGTATATTAGGGTAAGTAGGTTAGTATATCAGTAAGTATGTTATTATAGAGTATGTTAGTGTTTCAGAGTAAGTAAGTATGTTAGTATATCAGAGTAAGCAGGTTAGTATATCAGAGTAAGCAGGTTAGTATATCTGAGTAAGTATGTTAGTATATCAGAGTAAGTATGTTAGTATATCAGAGTAAGTTCGTTAGTATATCAGAGTAAGTATGTTAGTATATCAGAGTAAGTATGTTAGTATTTCAGAGTATGTTAGTAGTTCAGAGTATGTTAGTATATCAGAGTAAGTATGTTAGTATTTCAGAGTATGTTAGTATATCAGAGTAAGTATGTTAGTATATCAGACTAAGCATATTAGTGTATCAGAGTATGTTAGTATATCAGAGTAAGTATGTTAGTATATCAGAGTATGTTAGTATTTCAGAGTACGTTAGTATATCAGAGTATGTTAGTATTTCAGAGTAAGTAAGAGCTTTATGTTAGTATATTAGAAAAGTATGGTAGTATATCAGAGTATGTTAGTGTTTCAGAGTAAGTAAGTATGTAAGTATATCAGAGTAAGTATGTTAGAATATGAGACTAAGTAGGTTAGTACAACAGGGTAAGAGCTTTATGTTAGTATATCAGCGTCAGTAGGCAGTGTCCCTAGCGTGGGGTATGTCGTGCCGAGCATATGAGGGTAATGAGTTGGAGTCCACTGGCAAGGCTATACACACGGATGCATGCATACATACATACATACATACGTACATACATACACACACACCTGTACCGTGGATTGTTATAACTGGATACAGCGACGATACATACATGATACGTAGATGATACATACATACATACAGTACACACACACATACATACATACATACATACATACATACACCCGTACCGTGGATTGTTATAACTGGATACAGCGAGCATACATTCATGATACATAGATGATATATGTGTGATACAGGACACACATACATACATACATATATATACTTGGCTATTATAACAGGGACAAGAAGGATCCAAGGAATATGGTGAGGATACATACATGATATGTATATAATACTGGCCACACACACATGACGTTTGTGAAAAGTCTGTATACAACAGATATGACTAGGTAGAAGGAAGTTTTAAGGTGTCGTATGTATATATAGATTGATAGATAGATAGACCGATTATATAGATAGATAGATAGATAGATATGTGTGTGTGTGTGTTTGGCCATTCATGCATGAGTGGATGAGCAAAGTGGGAGTGTGTCGTCCTGTCTCGGCTACCACCCTTTACTTGGGGGAAGCAGCCTAGATATATAGATAGATAGATGTATGTGTGTGTTATATATATATATATATATATATATATATATATATATATATATATATATATATATATATCCATCATCCAATCCTACGTTGCCCCATGAGGAGCGTAGGAGCCCGGGGCTAGGCAGTTGGTCCTGACATTTAAGATGAGAGTGACCAGCCTCACTCATACCTGAGTGGCATTGCGTGAGCAATAAACCCCAACCACCCCTTGGATATAAACCTTCACCGGCTCAATCCGATTGGAGCACAATAATTACCCACTAAACCACCAGGCGCCAAAATTTGGTTATATGGTTACCACCCAGCGTAGTAAATGGTTTCCTGGTGAACAGGAAACCATTTGGCTTGTCACTCAATGTAGAGTCACCCATAGGCAGAAGGGAGAGGAAAGAATGAAGGAATGAAAGACAGAAGAGGGAGTGTAAAGTCACCCGTAGGCAGAAGGACGAGGACGGAATGAAGGAAAGAAAGATAGAAGAAGACGGAAGGAAAGAAGGATAGAAGAAGATGGAAGTTAAGAGAGGGATGGAGGAGAGGACAGGGCAGACACCAGAGAGCAGCATTACATTAAGTGAGTGGATGGTGAGCGCCCCCACCTACCACCAAGCATATATATATATATATATATATATATATATATATATATTGTTGTGTGTGTGTGTGTGTGTGTGTGTGCAGGCGAAAAAAAAATCGGTGAAAATGTACGAAAATAACGCTGTAAAACTTAACAGCATCCTCTTCAACAGTCCCGTGTCAACATACTGGGAAGTTTGACCTTGACCTGTGACGTGAAAAATACACCATTTTTGGCCTCACCTCCACCAACACGCTTTGACATGACCGGGAACTTTTATGCACAGTATAGTGTATCTCTGACAAACAGTTTCGGGGACAATTTTATCATGAATTTATAAAAGAAAAAAACAGGGATAAATGAAATAAAGAGTAAACTGAGGATGAGATGGAGGGATGAAGTAGAGAGGTATAGAGAGGGGGTGCGAGCTGGGGGGAGGGCAGCGTAATGACAGGGGACAGGGCTACATGGAGGCGATTTGATTGTGGCTACCCCTTATGGGATTAAGGAGTCTGGCTGTAGATGGGTAAATAAGACGAATTTTTAAAGAACATTTTTATAATTACCTGAAAAATAAACTATAAAATAATTGTAATCAATAGAGATAAAGGAAAGATAATGAGAAATTTATGAATAAAATACTGATTAAAAAATGGTTAATATCAATTCATGCCAATAAATTACTAACCAAACCTTCACTGACAGCTGTTCATGCAGGCTGGGCGTATATTACGTATGCATGGTGATTCGCTCTCTCTCTCTCTCTCTCTCTCTCTCTCTCTCTCTCTCGTAACATTACGTCCCGACCGTCTAAGACGGATAGAATTGTCCGCGTGGTCTATAGGTCGTATTTAAAATATTTTGGTTATTCCCTAACACCTCTTCCTTAGCGATTTATTCCAAACATTACACTCCTGATTCTCGTATTTGCTGCAGTCCATATTAAAACGATAAAAAAAAAAAAAAAAGCATGCCAGGAAATATTAAAAGCCAAGTATGCAAGATAATCGGTATGGAAAGGGAGCTGCGACGCCTCCCTATAACATAAACCTCTTCTTCTTCCCCTCAGAGGAGATCGAGAGTTTCCACCGAAACTGCGCCACCAACGACACCATCATGACCAACACGTGCGAGACCTACACGACCCGGGTCCTCATCCGCCGGGTCTGCTCCTGTGACTTCTCCTACTGCAACTCAGCCTCTAGTCTACGGTGGACGGGGCTAATAGGAGTGGTGTCTCTAGCGGCAGTCCTCTGTTTGGGGTCTACCTGAGTCCCCGCTGATGTTGCCTTCTCTATTTTCCCATTTCCGTATCCCATTTTCTCTAAGCTGTGACTGCCCTTTTTCTTTTTCATCCCTCTTCCATCTCGTTTCTTCGAAGCGGTGGCTATTTTTTCCCGTCTCAGCTTTGACAACTCTTTTTCCCCTCTGTCTGCTCGTTTTCTCTAAGCCGTGACTACCCTTTATCTTTCCCTTGTTTTTTCATGAGTTTTGCTGCTTATTTTCTTTCCCCTATCCCATTTTCTCTAAGCTGTGACCGCCCTCTTTCTTTTTCCCTCTTTCATCTCATTTTCTCTAAGCAGTAACTATTTTATCCCCTCTCAGCTTTGACTATGTTTTCCCTCCCTCTCTCTTCTCGTTTTCTCTAAGCTGTGACTGTCCTTTTTCTTTTCTTCCCTCTTCCTTCTCGTTTTCTCAAAGCTGTGACTATTTTTTCCCCTCTCAGCTTTGACAACTCTTTTTTCCCCTCTGTCTTCTCGTTTTCTCTAAGCAGTGACTACCCTTTTTCTTTCCCTTGTTTCTTCATGAGTTTTTCTGCTTATTTTCTTTCCCCTATCCCGTTTTCTCTAAGCTGTGACTACCCTTTCTCTTTCCCTCATTCTTTACGTTTTCTCTAAGCATTGACTATTTTTCTTCTCCATTTCTCTTTCTTCATGACTTTTTTTTTTTTCTTAGACTTTTCTTTCATAGGGTAGTTCTGTGCCTGTGATCTACATGAGTCCCTCCCCTATTATAACTTCTTCACGTGTTGGTTAGCCTCTCGTTTTCTTCCACCTTTTACCATCTTCTATCTTTCTCCACGACTTTTCTTGTTTCCTTCCTCGTCGTTTTCGTCTATATGGTGTAGGTCTATATCTGGGATCTACACGAGTCTCCTCTAATGTCACTTCTTTCCTTATCTTTTTAGCCTGTCTCGTTTTCTTTAAGCATTCCCTGTCTTATTCTCTCTTTCCTCATATCCTTTCTTTTTTTCTTCATACTTTCTCTCTCTCTCTCTCTCTCTCTCTCTCTCTCTCTCTCTCTCTCTCTTTCTCCATATGTGAGCTCAATCCTCTTTCGAAAACCCCAATGAAGAAGACCGCCCACCTAAGTGTTTGAGAATTAGAAAGGAAAAACAGTGAGAGGCATTGGGAAGGAAAATAAAGAGAGAAATAAAGAGAGAAATTATGAAGGAAAATAAAGATTAAAATAAAAAGAGAGGAACTGGGAAGGAAAATACAGATTAAAATAAAAAGAGGAATTGGGAAGGAAAATAAAGAGAAAAATTAATGGAGAAAATAGGAAGGAAAATAGAGAAAAATAAAGAGAGGAAATGGGGAGGACAATAAAGAGAAAAATTAAGAGAAATTAAGAAGGAAAATAAAGAGAAAAATAAAAGAGAGGAATTGGGAAGGAAAATAGAGAAAAATAAAAGAGAAATTAGGAAAGAAAATAGAAAAATCAAAGAGAAATTAGGAAGGAAAATAAAGAGAAAAATAAGAGGAATTGGGAGGACAATAAAGAGAAAAATAAAGAGAGAAATTGGAAGGAAAATAGAGAAAAATTGTGTTGGAAAATAGAGAAAAACAGAGGAGTTGGAAAGGAAAAAGAGGAGAATTGGGAAGGAAAAGTAGAGAGAAAATGGGAAGGAAAAAAAGAATGAAATTGGGAAGCCTTACAAATAGAACTATGGATCAGGGAGGAGGAGTGAGCCAAAAAGGGATGAGATTTGAGATGAGATGAGCCAAGCCAGCGGTGTCAGACGAGATTTGAGATGAGAGAAGTGCGCGAGAATAATTAAAAGTGAAAAATGCTTTACAACGACTGAAAAAATGGATCAGAGAAGAGAAGTGAGTCGAGGTGAGAAGAGATATGAGATGAGAAAAATGAGATCAGTTGTGAGCTAGAATTATGTGGAAGTTAAAATCTGGAAATCTGGAAGCATTACGACAACTGGAGCTGTGAATCAGAGAGCGGAAGTGGTCTGAGAAAAGTGGGATCGTTTGCGAGCAAAAATTATAGAAGAATATGAGACTAAGTTGAAAATGAATGAAAATGAATGAAGTGACATGAAGTTCTAGGGTTGACAGAATAGTAAATAGCATGAAGTGACTAAAATGAAGGGAAGGGAAGTGTGGATAAAGAGGGTGAGGTAAGGGAAAGTTTTGAGATGAAAGAATGAAGGAGAGAAAGCTAAGGAAGTGACAAGAAGCAATGTCCTAAAACGATCAGAATATTGAATAAGAAAAATGAAGTGAGCTGGAATGAAAGGAGAGTTAGTGATATGCTAAGGAAAGTTTAGTTAAAAGGGCTTATAAGTTAGAACATAGAAGAAGGAACTGAAACTCTGGAATGTTAGAAAGTGTGAGGGTTACTTAGGTGAGTTTGCTGAGTGAAGAAATTGATATAAGCTGTCTGTGTGTGTGTATGTGAGAGAGAGAGAGAGAGAGAGAGAGAGAGAGAGAGAGAGAGAGAGAGAGAATGAAGAATTGAAATCTAGAGTCCTGGAACCATAGATGAAGAAGTGTGAGTTGAAATAATTTGAGTGAGTGATGTGAAATATAGTTAATACATCCGAAACAAAATGAAACTGGATATCTAAAAGACGATAAGTGAATTAATGAGAGATGTATCTTATTTCAGAGTGAGAAAGAATATGAAAATTTTAAATGCAGCTGTCGATGAGTAAACTGAAATGTTAATTTGAAAAAAAAAAAAAAAAAAAAACTGAAAAAAATGAAAACAGTACAAGTCGATGAGTAACTTTATATATATTTTTAAGTTATGGAAATATATATATATATATATATATATATATATATATATATATATATATATATATATATATATATATATATATATATATATATATATATATATCAAGGAATCTGAAAGCTCTACGATCTTTGGAAACTGATCATGGAGCTGAGGTGAGATAAAGCTTGACGTGAGATGAGCATAGTAAAACGAGTGAGCAGATGGATATGAGAAATCTTTGTGAGTTTGAGAGAGAGGGCGTGGTTGAAGTTAGCTGGGATGTTTGAGGTGAGGTGAGAGAAAGTTGAAAATAAATGAAGATGAGTGAAGTGACATGAAGTTCCAGGGTTGACAGAATAATAAATAGCATGAAGTGACTAAAATGAAGGGAAGGGAAGTGTAGATAAAGAGGGTGAGGTAAGGGGAAGTTTTGAGATGAAGGAATAAAGGAGAGAAGGCTAGGGAAGTGACAAGAAGCAATGTCTGGAGTGCCTGTAGGTTAAAATGATATGAAATGTAAAGAAGTGAGGCGAGGGAAGGAAAGGCATGAGATGAGGTGTATAAAGTAAAGGGATGTTAGGGAAGAGAAATTAAATTAGTAGAAAAAATTGAACATGAGTAAAAGTTAGTGAAGAGAAACAGTGTCAGCAAAAGTTTTGTGAATAGTTGAAGTGAGTGAAGAGACATGAGAGGAGTGAGGTGAAATTAATATCCCTTCACACCGATGATCTGTATGTTCTATCTTCAGATGTTTTTATTCATCTCAGGAAGAGTTAGATGGATCCTTCCTTAACCCCTCCTCTTCTGTACTCCTTTCCCCTCTAACTTGGCCTAAAAATTGCCGTCCTTCCATCTTCACTGCCGAGATGTGGATTAGATTAACACTAGAATATGATGCTAGTCACGAAGAAGTGCTGTGGAAAGGCTGCAGAGCCGTTGTACCGTCTCTGAAATACACTGCTAGTCACGAAGAAGCGCAGTGGAAAGGGTACAGGTCCGTAAAACTTTTTTTTTCTAACACTTACTCACGTGAAATAAATTGAAAAAAAAAAAAAATCTGAGGTTAATTAATAAGTTCAGTATATTGCAACTTTCACATTTTTTTTTTCACTGCTAAAAATTTTTTCCTTGGCTCAATAAAACCGTCTGCAGAGAGAGAGAGGCGGATTTGAGTTTCCATTGAAAACTGAAGGATGATTTTTTTCCCCATTGCCAATTCCAGACGATTGTATTCATCTTTAAGACAGACCATTTTTTTCACAGCAGGGGTTAGGTAGTCAGTAAACCCCTTTAGTACAAGAGGCCTTTTTTCCAGAGCTGAATAAAATCGTCTGGAGGCAGCAAGACTTAAAAAAAAAAAAAAGTCCTGGGAGTGAGAGGTAAAAAAAATAAATAAATAAATCTGTGAGTGGCAGGTTGTAGGCGGATGGACTGGGACGTAAGACTTGTAACTGTAGGATGATGTGGACTTGGAAAGATTCAGTTATTCATTCCCCTTGTCGTTCCAGTAAAACGAATCTTAGTTATGGCAGGTAATTTATCGTAAATCTGTTTGTGAATCCACTGTAAAATATTCGGAAGGTCGACAGAAAAATATTTGTCTTAGTAAAAAAATCGAGAGAGAGAGAGAAAAAAACATTATTGTGGGTTGGGCTGCTTTCCAGAAATTATTATGTAGGGTTGATTGACTTGGAGTGTATTGAGTGTATTTTTATCATTTTATCTGGCACATCTGGAGTGTATTCACCTTTTGACGATGGTTTAGGTGATCAGTACTGAAGTTAGGTGTTGAATTGTGGTCACTGATGATGACATGAACACTGGGTCAAAGGTCAAGCTAAACAACCATTCTGATTTAGTGGGATATTTAGAGAGCTGAGTAATTTGACAAGACTATTAACTACAGACAGCCACTTTAGTACTATACTTAAAAAAAGGACCCTGCTTGAAAACAACACCACTTTGAAACACCACCACTTTGAAACACCACTTTGATATTGTGTCAAAGGGGAAACCAAACAACTGTTCCTCTTTGATGAGGGATAAGTATTTCGACAACACTATTAATGCAGTCACTTCAGCACCATAGCTCAAAAAAGTACCATTCTTCAAGACAAGATCACTTTGAAACAAGCTTCAAAACAATATTGTGGTTTGAAATAAAATAGTTCGAGTCAACATCATTTTCCGAAACACCACACATCCAAGCAACGTCACACTTCAAAGCAACACCACACTTCAAAACAACGTCACACCTCAAAGCAACGCCACACTTCAAAGCAACACCACACTTCAGAGCTGATCATGTAAGTCAGTCCTTTGCTTGTAGAGTCTGAGTGCCATAATGGGTTCTTATATGCCCAAGTTCATGTCCTTATACAGCTACAAGAGTAAGTTAGATATTTCCTTTTATATTGTCCCAGTTACTAGTGGGTTAGGATGACGACGACGATGATGATGATGACCGTTTCTCATTCGTTAGTGGGTTAGGACGATGGTGATGATGATGATGACGATAATGATGGCTACTGTGGAAACATTTCCCCGAGAGGGAGACATGCTGTGTGTAGCGGCATACGCACATCATTCGATATAGTTGTGCCTGTTGAAAGCAGAGGAATTTACCAGAGAACGTATTAGTGCTGATTCAAAGAGGTTTAATAATCTAGGAATTTGCTCTAGTTTTCTGGTTAATAGTCTTCATTATTAATAAATTAAATGCTACTGCATTTAACCTTTTTTGGACAACTACGATGTAAATACGTGTATAGATACCTATAATGATAGGAATATTCCATGTACATGACTGAGCATGCGTGGTATGATGATATTGAAAACGGATGAAAGTCTTGTATTAATGTAGATAATATTTGGTTTTAGTTTTAGTTTTGAACTAAGATTACCTTGTTAAGTTAGACCTTCCCTGTAAATTTCATGAAGCAATTCAGTGTGTTAAAATAATTGTAATTAAATAATATTTGGCATCTCTGAAATCAGTGAAGGAGAATATACGCCATTTTTTAGTAAGTTTCGTTCAAGCAAGCTAGCTGACGGGAGCGCACTGTATATAGCCAGCACCAGGACTTAAGGATTCGACCCATGCAACCCAGCCAAGACCGCAAGTCCGTCACTGTCTGTCATTCGGACACTTATCTAGCTAAGTATCCTTAAAGATTTGGCCAAACTGAGGGGAGCAAGCTAGGATCAAGGAGATAATAAGAGGTGAGTTAGAGTGTCAGTTATGCCCCACACATTCAAAGAGACCCCTATTACTTAATGTTAACATTTGGTGTCTTTAAAGAGGAAAAATCTCATAAAAATGTCTTACGACAGTTGTTAAGAGTGTTTTGTGGTTTTTCATCTCTCGAGGCTGCTTTACAGGATGGATTATGAAGCACTGTGTTAAATCAGAAGGAAGTATAGATAGAAGATTGAAGTATTAACAAAAGACTTCTTGAAATCTGATACTCCACACAAGCAAACTGAACCACTACTTCTTCTTCAGCAGATTATTCCAGTGAACTAAGTATTTTGGTATGCACTATGCTCACCTGACGCAAGTATGCTTGGAACAACTCAGAAAAGTGCCATCCTCTGAAACACTTTGGATCAAAACAGCACTTCAAATCAACATAATGCTTCAAATCATCAAAAGGCTTCGAAACAGCATGCTTTGAATCAACTCCAAGCATCAGAACAACAACATAATGCTGCAAAACTCTCCAAGACACGATGCTTCAGAACACCGTAACTTCAAAACTACTTACCCAGTAATGCTTCAGATGACTATACTTCAAAACTGCATTAGGTATGTCATCAAAACTATGTAACCTTGAAACCACACACCCAGTAATGCTTTGTAATGCTCCAGAACGTCATTTTGCTTCGAAACTGCATCAGTTAAGCCACTCAAAACAATGTAACTTTAAAACAAACACCAAGTACTGTTTCAAAACATCACTTTGCTTCAAAACTGCATCAGATAAGTCATCAAAACAATATATATTTAAAACAACACACCCAGTAATGCTTCAAAACATCTCTGTACTTCAAGATGGCATCCAGTAAGCCGTTAAAACAACATAACTTCAAAACAAGCCCAGTAATCCATCAGAAATTGGGTGCTTCGAAACTACATCTTGTGAGTCAGTCTGTTTTTTTTTTTTCCCTACCTCACCATTTTGGCACATCACTCCCCATGTGGGAAGCCGTCCACTTTACCCTTTCAGTACCACAACGTCCTTAATTCTTGCTGACAACAGACGATTTTATTCAGCTTGGGATGGCACCTCTAGTAATGTTGGGAGGGGTTGCCATTACCTACACTGTTTTTACCCTAACTTGGTCTACATTTGCAAACTCCCTATATTGAATGTTGAGTCGTAACACCAGCACTAAAATAGAATGCTAGTCATGAAGAAGTGCTATGGGGAGGGATGTAGAGCCGTATTATTGCTTACATCTACCATTGAAAAAATAAAAATCTGCAACGAAAATCTGGGCCAAGTAAAAGTGAAAGAGGTATAGCTGTGAAAGACATTGCTCCTAACTTACCACCTCACCCATCAACCCAAGGCCATTAGAGGTCAAGCTGAGGAAAATCGTCTGAGAGCAAGAGTGAAATTCATATGTCCTGGTACTGATGGAATGAATTTTACTTTCCAACACAGGTAACCTCACAGCGGGACCCGGTGTGAGGTAACCATTTCAGCTCGAAGACGCCTTTTTCTTTTATTCTTGCAACCTTATAGATACATTATTTTTATTTTTAGCGTAGGGGGGTGAGGTTATACTGGGGTTAATTAAGACTATTTTTACCTCAACAGCTCAGATGATGCTGTTAGTCAAGGCTGTAAATAACATCTATAATTAGATGGGGTTGATAAAGAACTGAATAACTAAAAAAATAAATAGGGTTCTTGAAGGTTATACATAACCCACACATTTCAAATAATGGAATTAAGGAAGACTATGTATCCTTTATAATTCAGTTGATGGGGATTAATGAAGGCTTTAAAAATTAATAAAAAAGTAATTCAGTTAATGGGGGTAATGATGGACATAAGTACAGTATTATCCCTTGCAGTGAATGGGATGTTAGTTAAGGCGATACATAACTCCTACAGCTAAATAATAATAATAATAATAATAATAATAATAATAATAATAATTCCTTGACGGTACTGAGTAGATGTGAAAGACGTCGCGGTGGCCGAGGGGTTAGTGATTCTCAGCCTGGGGGGCATAACCTCCAAGGGGGCTAAGGCAAGACTTTTTTTTTGGGGGGGGGGGATGCAAGATATTATTTTGGAGAGGGATGCAAGATTTTTTTTTGGGGGGGGGGCTTTTTTTTTTTTTAGGGAGTAATAACAAAAAATTTTTTTTTGGGGGAAAGGGGGGCACGGTGGGTTGTACATTTGTTAAAGGTTCAGGAAAGTATGTAGATTTTGAAATGAACATATATATTACTTTTTTGGGGGGGGACGACTGAAGAGAATATGCAGTATATTTCTTCTATTAAAATGAATATCTTCCCGCTACATTACTAAACCAAACTGCTTAATAATTCTTTAATGTTTGTGGGGACCTTTGGGGCGAGGGAAATATATCTGAAGGACCACTAGGAATCTGATAGTTATCCAGTGGAGGGTAATAGTAGAAGCTAATAGTAATAATAGTAAAGATAGTAGTAAGAATAGTACCGGAGTAATAGTAATAATAGTAAAGATAGTAGCAAAACAGTAGTAGTAACAGTAAAGATGGTAGTAGCAGTAATAATAGTAGCAAAGATAGTAAAAGTAGTAACTGGTATGAGTAGTAAAGATAGTAGTAAAAACAGTGGTAACAGTAATAGTGTAAAAATAATGGTAACAGAAATAAGAGCAGTAAAGATAACAAAAATAGTAGTAACAAAAATAATAGTAGTAATAGCAATGAGGTGGGTAAGGCTGAGAATTACTGGGGTGTGGGTTAATGCTCAGCTAGCCACGCCACAGATTTTAACTGCGCAGGAGGAAGCTGTGTGTGTGTGTGTGTGTGTGTGTGTGTGTGTGTGTGTGTGAGAGAGAGAGAGAGAGAGAGAGAGAGAGAGAGGAAACGACAATGTTAATAGGAAGAGATGATAATGATATGAGGAAGAGATGATGTTAATAGGAAGAGGTGATGTTAATAAGAAAAGATGATGTTAACAAGAGATGATGGTTTTAACAGGAAGAGATGATGTTAATATGAAAAGATGATGTTAATAGGAAGAGCTGATGTTGATGTTAACAGGAAGAGATGATGTTGATTTTAATAGGAAGAGATATGTTGATATTAATAGGAAGAGATGATGATAATAGGAAGAGATGATGATAATAGGAAGAGGTGATGTTAATAGGAAGAAATGATAATGATGTTAACAGGAAAAGATGATGTTAGCAGGAAAGATAGGATTTTTCTGAGTAATATTTCATCGTCTGGGGGAAGCAAGAATATAATAGGCAAAGGCGTCATCGGCGTGAAGAGGTTAATGGTAAGGGTGGCCTTCTAAGCGGCTTGGGAGATGACGTAACAGCCTTTCCACCGCGAATTATTCTAAGCATTGCCCCTGAATATCGTCTTCTGTGTTACTATGTCAATTTAAAAAGAAAGTAAGAGATATTAATGAGATATTAAAAGATATATGAAAGATATATTAAGAGATATTAAGAGACATTAAGAGATAATTAAAGAGACAGATATTATAAAGTGAATGTTAAGGTAGAACAGGCAGAATAAATCGCATAAGAGATGGCGCTAGACGTCTTTAACACCATTTAGGCTGCGGCCCCCTATGGTGTTGAATTACTATTAACACTGTTATATGATTACTACTACTACTACTACTACTACTGCTACTGCTACCAGCACCACCACCAGCACCTGTACATCACTACCACCACCACCACCTGCACCACTACGACGACCACCACTACCATCACCACCACTATCATTTCTACTGCTACCACCATTTTAACACACATACACCATTAATCTAACATAGCTAAACCTGTCTGGATACTGAAACAAAAATTGCGTCTTATGTGCGAGACCCAAATTTAAACAAAACACAAATATTGGAAAAAAAAAAAAAAAAAATGAATTTTGAGAGAAGTTAATATGGAAATTTTTTTTTCATGTCAGATTTAAAACCACCACTTTCTGTTGTTATTTTTGTCATATTTTTTCCGTAGTCTTAAAACTCCAAAATCCATGAATATTCGGTTCTAAAATTTTCTCGTCTTGATGTGTCTTGTATATTAACATAGAACGATTTAACGCCGTCACTGCCACACCATATACCGTAATTTCGCTAGCTTGGTTGTCTGCCTAGTATCTCTTCCCTGCCATACTCCTTTCACTCTAACTTGGCTTAAAATTGCCATCTCGCCATCTTGAATGCTCAGCTGTAACAATAGATTAGTAATAGAATCTGATATTTGGCCTATGTTCACCTTCAGTGTTAATTTGCAACAATAGATTAACACTATGATACAGTATGTCCTAAAATTCCATTCCTCAATCTTGAATTCTCAGTTGCAACAAATGGATTAGCGCTAGAGTGCTAATCACGATGAAGTGCTTTGGAAAGGGTGTAGGGCCATAGCATTATTATTATTATTATTATTATTATTATTATTATTATTATTATTATTATTATTACTGCCACAGGCTCCAACAGCAGCAGCACAGTATAGGAAGGACGCTGCCCAGTGAGTTGTTGTTCTTATGATCAGCCTTTAGGTGTGCAGTACACAAGATCGGCTGAGGCGAAAATAAACACTGGCTCCTTATAGTTCACTATCTTTATTTTCCAAGTAATTCCACTTAATGCTTTCCACTTCACTGTTCTCACAAGCACTGGAGCTATAAACATTTTACTGATTGCAGTTACACTTAATGTTTAGCAACACTTCACAGTTAGTACACTTAATGCTTGCTAACACTTCACTTATTACACAAGTACTGAAAATAACCTTCACTGACAGTAAGTACACTTAATACACTTCACTGTCTTCTCAAGTTCCAATGATATACAAACTTCAATAACCCGTCACTGTTTGCCACTGTTTCCACAAGTACCGGAAATAATCTCCACTGACAGTAATTCCACTAAACTCAAACTGAACCAAAACCGACTAAACTCCAACTGACTGACTAACTCACTAAGCTCTTCCCCATCCTTATATAAGCTTCCATTACTCTCAAAACTTATATTTCTCCAACATTTTAGGACATACTGTCTTGCATCAGCCACTAGCAACAACAGTTACCAACTATGAGACATCAAAACTTTTAGAGTTGTCTTACATTACATAACACTCTAAATCATTATCCATACTAACTTAAATTACATAATTTAACAAGCAATTACTTAAATAAAACATTATAAAGAAAAAGAGCACAAAAATAAATGAATGTTTAACTTACGAAATAACTACGCTCACAAACACCAGGCAAACTGGCAACCCTGACGACTCGTACCAAAACTTACGGTACCATAAAGGTCTCGAAGGTACGAGACCACCTAACTGGCAAATCCCCCTTCATAACACTACCCCCTCCCTAGTTCTTTGTCGTCCCGACAAAACTGCACAATATATACAAACATAAACCCTAATCTTAAAAAAAACATCTAACTATACACAAGATAATCTTTCAACTTATCAGGTCTTCTATGCCGCTTCTGACGATGTCTTTGCTCTTCTGCACAGTCCACTCCTCCAGGAAGGTCTTGGTCCTCTTCTTGACACAGCACACATCACAGGTCCGACACCACTCTTCAACATCCTGATGCATGCCAATCCAGTAGAACTTGTGTCGCAGCCGGCTTCCCAGGTGCCCACTAGTGATCTGGTTATGGGACTTATCCAAGATCTCAGACCTCATCTTCTTCAGAACCACCAGTTGCCAGCACTCGCTGAGGCCATTGGGCGTCTCCCACTGACGCTCCAGTAGTCCATTGCAATGAAGAAGGTCCCACTGACTCCAGCAGCTTCCGGTCGCAGGGCCCAACCTGGAAACTCCTTCCCATGATGGTCGCACTGCACTCCGCTGCAGCCACTCCAGCACTGGTTGGAAATCTGCACCCTCCATCTGCATCCTACCCAGGTCTTCTCCGTCTGACACCGGCCCCGTCACTACAGTACAGCAGCATTTCTTCCTGTGATTCCCATTCCTACTACACTGCTTGTCGTCTGTCCTTCTGTCTTCTCGCGCACTATTCATCAAGGTTCTTTTGCATTTCTTCAGTGGTGGGTCTTCTGCAGCCTTCTTCTTATCATCCCAACCATTCTAATCCGCAAGTAACTCAAACTGTGCATGGTAAGCTTCCCAAGATACACTACCATCACTTTCTTGAGGTTTCTTCTTAACTGGATCCCCCATTATAGCCATGCACTTCACTGGTTTGGGGCCTAATAACTGAGGCATCATAATTAAGTCCAGGACTTACAACTTCTGCATTCTGATTATTCAGCCCTGTAATGCCATCTCCAGATGCCCGGGATCCGTCAAGATTCACCATACACTGTCCATTCCCTTCACACGCTCCCTGTACACTAACCTGAGGCTCAGCAGTGCAATATTTCTCTACAGCCTCAAATTTCTCACTAATTATCTTCTCATGATTGACTACATGCTTCAACTGGTTATCTACATGCTGTCTGCACTCCATCACTATTTCCTCACTAATTGACTTCAACTGGTCGTCTACATGCTGTCTGCACTCCGCCACTATTCCCTCACTAATCTTCAGCTGGTTGTCCACATACTGTCTGCACTCTGTCACTATTCCCTCGCTAATCTTCAGCTGGTTTTCCACATGCTGTTTGCACTCCGTCACTATTTCCTGATTAACTGTCTTCAATTGTTCTTCTACATGCTGTTTACACTCTGTCAAATTATTGCTTACCTCATACTTCTGCTGCTCTAGCTCGGTATCTACTTCCTCCTTAAGCTGTTGCTGTTCTTCCTTGATTTCCCCCATGAATGCATCTGGCTGTCCTTGCATCCTCGGTGTAACTCCCTCTGTTGCTTTTGTAATGCCTCCCGAAGACGTTCATATCGTTCTTTCTCTTCTTCATTCTGTGCGTGTAATTGTTCTTTGATTTCTTTCTTCTGTGCCTGTAATTGTTCTTCGAGCTTTTTCTGTCCTGCATTCCGTGCTGCCTATAGTTGGGCACTTTGTGCTTGTAACTGTGCTTGGAGTTTTTCCTGTCCTTCACTCTGTGCCTTTAGTTTATCACTCTGTGCCTGTAGTAGCTTCACGATTGTCGCCAGGGAAATTTCCTCCTCCTGTCCAGCTCTAGACCTTGTTTTCACACCTTCTGCTTCCATGTCGAAGGTTAGACTCACTGCAGCCCTGAAATAATCCTCACTCCTGACACCAGCATTACGTCCCCACCCCACACTGCCACAGGCTCCAACAGCAGCAGCACAGTATAGGAAGGACGCTGCCCAGTGAGTTGTTGTTCTTATGGTCAGCTTTTAAGCGTGCAGTACACAAGATCAGCTGAGGCGAAAATAAACACTGGCTCCTTAAAGTTCACTATATTTTCCAAGTAATTCCACTTAATGCTTTCCATTTCACTGTTCTTACAAGCACTGGAGCTATAAACACTTTACTGATTGCAGTTAAGCTTAATGTTTAACAACACTTCACAGTTAGTACACTTAATGCTTGCTAACACTTCACTTATTACACAAGTACTGAAAATAACCTTCACTGACAGTAAGTACACTTAATACACTTCACTGTCTTCTCAAGTTCCAATGATATACAAACTTCAATAACCCGTCACTGTTTGCCACTGTTTCCACAAGTACCGGAAATAATCTCCACTGACAGTAATTCCACTAACTCATACTGAACTAAAACCGACTAAACTCCAAACTGACTGACTAACTCACTAAGCTCTTCCCCATCCTTATATAAGCTTGCATTACTCTCAGAACTTCTACTTCTCCAACATTTTAGGACATACTGTCTTGCATCAGCCCCTAGCAACAACAGTTACCAACTACGAGACATCAAAACATTTTAGAGTTGTCTTACATTACATAACACTCTAAATCATTAACCATACGAACTTAAATTACATAATTTAACAAGCAATTACCTAAATAAAACATTATAAAGAAAAAGAACACAAAAATAAATGAATGCTTAAGAAATAACTACGCTCACAAACACCAGGCAAACTGGCAACCCTGACGACTCGTACCGAAAATTAAGGTACCAGAGAGGTCTCGAAGGTACGAGACTACCTAACTGGCAAATCCCCCTTCATAACATTATTATTAAGCACTTCATAGTCCCAATATTTTTTCTACGTCTTCACTTCCGAGATTTATTTTTGTTATTATTATTATTATTATTAAGCACCATCTACACTGGGTCCTCGTTATTAGTCGCTTTTTTTTTTTTTTCTTTAAGGCTGCAGTTACATATACAAAAATCGACAAAATCAGTTCCGTAATACATCTATTTTTTTTTTTTTTTTTATTAATAACGGTAGTAGTATATAGGAAGAAATTGCCTATCAAAATTTCCAGAACTAAAAAACTAAATTCTTTTATTATATCAATTTTTTATCAATATCCATAGTAGTTTATAGAAAAATTGTTCATCAAAATTTTCTGTCATTGTTTCCCCCTTTTCTTGCTAATTACCTTCAATATTTTGGAACCTGAATAAAAATGTTATTATTTTAGGGGAAAATTGGGACTGAAATGATTATCTTCCTCAATAACTCTCGTGTGGTCGATAGGAGCTCTCGTGTGGTCGATGGGCATATTATTATTATTAATATTATTATTATTATTTTATTATCATTATTATTAGTTATTCTTCATCCACTGCAACCCTGTAATGCTAATTTGCCACTTCAGTTCACGGCACCGAACATATAATAATAATAATAATAATAATAATAATAATAAAAATTAGGTGGTATTTTTTACATACAGAGGACTAATACCGAGCACTCCATTGTTAATACCACCACACCAGTACCCACACCAGCAGTTACCAGTGCTTCAACGTGTGCCATAAAATCAGTCCGCCCATTTTACTTTACCATATATATTAGTATAGGGGACGAGGTGGGCTGAAACACGGCAGCACTTAGGAAAGGATGAAAGGGCTGGAATGTTCAAAAAGTAGATTATTTTTTTGTGTAGATAATATTTTGTGGTGTGTTCGAAAAGTAGATGACTTTTATGTGAAATGTTCAGAAACTTTTAGAAAGTATATATCGTATAGTGTGGGGGATGTTCTAAAAGTAGATGATTTTTATGTGATGCTTCAGAAAGTGGATTTTTTCAAATGTTTGAAAAGTAGATAATTTTTTACGGAATGTTCAAAAGTAGATAATTTTTTAATGGAATGTTCTAAAAGTAGATGATTTTATGGAATGTTATAAAAAGTAGATGATTTTTATGGAATGTTCGAAAAGTAGATAAATTTTTATGGAATGCTTGAAAAGTAGATAATTTTATGAAATATTCGAAAACTAGATAATTTTTATGGAGTATTAGAAGAGTAGGTAATTTTTATGGATTGTTCGAAAATAGCTAATTTTTATGGAATGTTCAAAAAGTAGATAATTTTTATGCTTTTATGAAATGTTTGAAAAGCAGATTATTTTTAATGGGATATTTGGTGAGTTGTTTATTTTTTATTTTTATATATGTGTTTAGGTTGTATTAACTTTGAATATACAAAAATACAAAATAATAAACAAATTCAACAGGCAAAAAACAATAGAAAAAAAGAATGGTTGAGCTGTTTGGAAAGTGGATTGTTTTATGTTCATGAGCATGGATTGTGTTTACTTTGAGTACCAGTATACAGTAATAGTAAATAATAAACATAAATTCAGTATGTTAACAAAAAGTTGATATTTTGGGAAGTTTTTTTAATGAGTATCTGTTGGAACTGCTTTTACTTGGAGAATGCAATAGTAAAAAAAAAAGTAAATAAATAAAGACGCTTTTGGTATATGGAAGTAGTGATGGTGTAAAGGCTAGCAAGTTCAGTTTAGAAAATGAGTGGAAAGGTTGACATGGTATGAAAATGAATTATTATTTATGTCTACTGTATATGCTGGAAATGTGTTTTATTTGAAGATACAGTCACAAAAATACATGAATAAAATCAGCATATGGAAATAAGGAAGGTTGTAATATTCGCATTTTCAGCATTGAATAACTGATGGAAAGAGTAGCATGTTCAGAAACTGGATTATTAATATTGTCCATGTGAAATAGGTAATTAAAATGAAAACATTCAGTATCTAGCAGTAGGGAGGAGTGAAAACATATGTATGTGGAATGTAACTTACTTAATCCAATAACTGAAATTACTGTGAAAATAAAATAGATTAATATTTTTGTCCACGAGCAGTAAATAAACAAAAACAAACTCAGTATCTGGCAGTAGGGAGGGGTGAAAAGATTAGTGTATTTGGAGATTAACTAAATTAAACTCAATATATTACTTAGTGAAAATAGATTGATAAGCACCACTTTACCTGTGAATATTATCGTTCATCCATTTCAATATCCCTAGTAATGTGAGACTGGATACATGTTATCGAATTTCCACCCCCCATGCCTAAGTGCACTGTCCTGTTTATGGGTAATATTATTTTTATTTGTTTTAATATTAATCTTTTCAGTCTCATGACAGTTTTACAGTTATATTTTTGCTATCTTCAGACGATTTTCTTCTACTTAAAGGGAGTTATATTTGTGAACGTGTTAATGGAGGCAATTTTTAACCTTTTCAACACAACTATTTTATACAAAGTTATTTTTTAAAAAAGTAGAGGGAGCAGGAATAATACATAAAAATGTCGGACCTAAAGATTTAAGTCCATAGTAAATGACAAAAGATTGCTTAAATAATGTTTAATGTACGGTACTCAGCAGATTTAATTTGCCACTTTCTACCAAATGGAAGGATTAATTTGAAGGCAAACGTTTTATATTTTGGGAAACATTTCTCTTTTATAATGAGAACTACCTGTTTAATATTCAATAATGCTTTTATTTAATCGCAAAATTCCCTCGGCCATTTCGATTATTATTTTTATTTTTTGCTGAGATGAAGTAGATTTTAACAATTATTATCATCATCATCATCATCACCATCATCATCATCATCATCATCATCATCATCTAATCCCGTGTTACCCTGTGAGGGGTGTAGGAGCCCGGGGCTGGACAAGTTGGTCCTGACATTTGAACAATTTTACTACCACTAATCCTTCCTGAAATGAATATAAATCGTGTGGACAAAGCATAAATAAGAGACTTGGTTTTGAAAGGGTTAAAGAGTATTTACCTTAACTCTTTCACTACCAGTAATCACTCCAAAGCTGAATGAAATCTTGCTGTAGTAGTGGTGAGGTATGAAAGACGTCGTGGTTCTTAGGTATTCAGTAATCATTTTCTTATAATCCCCTTCTGTGCTAGAAGCACTTACTAGATTCAAGATATTGCCCAGAAGTAATAAGAATAGAATTGTGATGGAGAGAAATGGTATTAGAAAAGTGAATCACAGTTGTTGTTTTTGCTACGACACACAAACTAATGATGATGAAAACGGGGAAGGGATGGTGAAAACTGCGAAAGGGTATTGAAAGCCGAGAAAAGGAGGTGAAAACCGATGATTATGGTGAAAACTGTGAAAAGGTTGGTGAAAACTACGAAAAGGTGAAAAACGGTGACTCGATGATGAGAAACTGTGGCAGGATAATGAATAATTGTGAAAGAATGGTGAAAACTGTGAAAGGACACTGAAAATCGTGATAAGAGAGTGAAAAACTGTGAAAGGATGATGAAAACTGTGAAAGGATACTGATAATCGTGACAAGAATGAAAAACTGTGAAAGGATGGCGAAATTTATGAAAGGTCGATGGTATTAGAATTTGGTGATACTGGTGTTGTGGTATACGAGAAACAGCCCACCTCGCCTCCCTCTCACTATACTCTGTTCACTTTAACATGGGCCTAGAATTGCCATCTCTCCCCATCAGTGAAACGCTTAGCTGTAACAAGAGGCTAGAAATACGATACTAGTCGCGAAGAACTGCTGCGTAAAGCACTTAGGAGCCGCCATAGTATTGTCTTATGCCATTGAGCTACAGAGAGTGTGTTACAAAATGTTGAAATATTTGGCCAAGTTAAGGTAAACACACTATATGTACAGTTTTGATAACACCCCCACCACTTCAGTGATCCTTTTTTCATGCCAGCTGTGTCCTAGGTGAGAAGTTAATAGATAAGTAAATAGATTTTTATATAAAGAACACAGGTTTGTAATAGATATAAAAGAGAGATGTATGTAAAAATTTATGTAATATATATAAAAATAAAGATGGTTATCCTCCCTTTCTCCCGCCTCCTCCTTGGTTACCTGGCCAAGGGAAGATTTGTGTATCTTTTTTTTTTTTTTTTTTTTTAGTTTAATAAAATATGACTGAATGTCATTAAAGACATTGTATTCTTATCCTTAGAATGGTTCTGTCTCTTCATTTTTCGTTATTTTTATTTTTGGTGGTAGGTGGTGGTTACCATCGCCCGCTCACTTGATGTAGTGCTGCCTACTTTTTCCTACTCCTTTGTCATTCTTTCTCTCAGTCTGCCCTCCTCTCTTCCTATTTCTCCTATCGTGTCTGTCACTTTTTATTACACTTCTCTCCTTTTCAGGTGGCTTTACATTGAGTGACCCTAATGGTTTCCTGTACGCTAAGAAACCATTTACAACGCTGGGTGGTAACCATTTAACCAACCCATACGTGTTCCCTACATGTCAACAAGTGGGTTGACGCAGGGTTAGTGCCCCTCCCTGTAAAACAATGGTATAACTCAAAGACAAACGGCCACCTCGTAGGGGATTATGGCGTCTGACTATAGACAGACATTAAATATTTTTATTATTTTTGCTGCTATTATTATTATTACTAATTATTGTTATTATTATTATTATTATTATTATTATTATTATTGCTGTTATTACTCTTGTTAATAATAATAATAATAATAATAATAATAATATTATTATTATTATTATTATTATTATTATTATTATTTAACCCCGTATTTACTTCCATATAACAGTAATGGCGTTGGAGAAGGACGCCTGCACGTGATGGCACTGATATAACAGGCGGCTCCACTACCCCACAACACCAACATCCCTCAACTCCCTATCCCCCGAAAAGATGATGGTGGACCGCAAAAGGAGGGTAACATCAGCCTGCAGTCCACTGAGTTCGCGTCCTAATGAGCCTGGGACCAAAATAACATGAAAAAAATGGTACGTAAAGTTCCTGATGACAGGAAGTTGCTTTAGAATTAACAAGGAAGTAGACAACGTACGGAAGACTAAGTTTTTATTTCTTTATGTAACTGTTTTATTTTGCACTGGATAATTTTTTCTCTTTAATGCAAGCCTCCCATTATTTGTTTTTTATTTCATGCTGTCTCTTATGCTTGCTTGCTGTCCTAAGATGATTGTGTTTAGCAGGAGCGGTTGTTTGCCTGCGGCTGATGGGTCTGCTCGATCAGACAGATAGGGGTAATATGACAGCTACTACTACTACATTACTCCCTTTACTACTGTTACTGCTACTACATAATCTTTACTGCTTCTACGACTACTACTATTGTTGTTGTTGCTGCTGCTGCTGCTACGGCTACTACTACTATTAGCAGTAGGAATAGTAGTAGCAGTAATAGTAGTAGCAGCAGCAGCAGTAGTGTAGTAGTAGTAGTAGTAGTAGTAGCAACAATAGTAGTGGTAGTAGCAGCAATAGTAGTAGTAGTAGTAGTAATAGTAGTAGCAACAGTAGTAGTAGTAGTAGTAGTAGTAGTAGTAGTAGTAGTAGTAGTAATAGTACCAACAGTAGTAGTAGTAGTAGTAGTTGTTGTTGTTGTTGTAATAATAATAATAATAATAATAATAATAATAATAACAACAACAGTAATACCTCTTGGAGGTGTAGGGCCCCGAGGCTAGGCAAGGGTAATCCAGCAAATCTAAGGGCAGATGACCGGACTACTTCCCTTGATGGCATTACAGGATAAAAACATATGTAAAAAAAATAAAACTCCAGTCACCTCTCTGGGAATCGAAGCCACGCAAGGCCGACACTGCCGCTGGGGCGTCCTGACCACTAGACCACCAGGCAACTCCTTGAAGTGGGTAAGTCCCGAGTTTTCGAACTAAAGATTAAGATTTTTTAACTAAGACTAAGATTCAACATTTATTTAATTCCTTCACTAACCAAAGCACTGTCTTAAGGTAAATGAAATAGTGAGATAAGGACAAAAAATAAAGAAAAAAAAATGGAAATAAAAAAGGTTACGTATAGAAAAAAAAAAAAAAGTGAGCCAACCCCAACGCCTTGTTGGACAGTTCTCTTTATCTATCTATCTATCTGTCTATCATTCTATCTGTCTGTCTCAGTCTACCTATACATCTATTTAGCTCAACCCCACACAATTCAACCCCAGACGAGAGTAGTCAGCACGGAAGGTCGATTTGACTAGTGACCAAGGAGACTCATTCCTACCTCATAACAAAAGATCGTGGAAGTTTTTGTCATTCAGTGCCGTCACAAAAATAAATAAATAAATAAATAAAAGATAGCGAGTGCCCCTGTCTACAGTTTCCTCAGACAAATAGACAGATAGAGATGTAGATAGATAGACTGATAGACAGATAGATAGAGATTTAGGAAACTATTTATTGACTGAGAATGAAATGGAAAGACGAAATAAGGTAGGTGATCGAGAGTAATGTTTGGCGATGGGGAAGATAGATAGATAGATAAATAGATAGATAGGTAGATGGATAGGTAGATAGGTAAAAAGATAGGTAGATAGATGAAGATAGACTTATAAAACTGAGTTGGGTTATTAGTGAGGGTTTGCAAGTAACCCCCACTGACTGACAGGCGAGAGGGAAGATAGATAAAAAGATAGATAGATAGTTCCGCCTCTTGAGATGATTCTGTTCCGCCTCTTGATTCTGTTCCGCCTCATGAGATGGCTGTTCCGCCTCTTGATTCTGTTCCGCCTCATGAGATGGCTGTTCCGCCTCATGAGATGGCTGTTCCGCCTCATGAGATGGCTGTTCCGCCTCATGAGATGGCTGTTCCGCCTCTTGATTCTGTTCCGCCTCATGAGATGGCTGTTCCGCCTCTTGATTCTGTTCCGCCTCTTGATTCTGTTCCGCCTCTTGATTCTGTTCCGCCTCTTGATTCTGTTCCGCCTCTTGATTCTGTTCCGCCTCTTGATTCTGTTCCGCCTCTTGATTCTGTTCCGCCTCTTGATTCTTTAAAATTACTTCAATCCTGTGACGCATTTTTCGCAATATTTTATAACCGGGAAAAGAAAAACTAAGCACGCGCTACTCTCACATACCAAGCGCCAAATTTCACACTCGTTTTACACGCCAAAAAAATCGCCAATCGGCAGAAAAAAAATAATTCCTCGTATACCAAGATTTAAATAATTTTGCGTATAATAAATTGAAAAAATATAACCTAGCTTTTCATAATTAGTTTTTTGCTCCCATTTTTTCTTTTTCTTGTTTTTTTTTTCTTTTTTGGGCAATGGATCTCAGAGGAATATATTTTAATTCATAATTCAAGAGCATTAACATTTTTATCCTAGTTACCCACGTTAGTGATAAAGAAAACGGGTTAAGAATGAAAAGTGGTGGTGGTGGTGGTGGTGGTGGTGGTGGTGTGGATGTTTGTAGTAGTTGTTGTTTTTGTTGTGGTGGATGATTGTTGTTGTTGTTGATTGTGGTGGTGGTGGTGTAGTGGTGGTTGTGGTGGTGGATGTTTGTAGTAGTAGTAGTTGTTGTTGTTTGTGGTGGTGGTGGTGGTGGATGATTGTTGTTGTTGTTGTTGATTGTGGTGGTGGTGGTGGTGGTGGTGATGGTGGCGGATGAGTGTAGTTGTTTGATTGTGGTGGTGGTGGTGGTGGTGGATGATTGTAGTTGTTGTTGTTGTTGATTGTGGTCGTGGTGGTGGTTGTGGTTGGTGTTAATGCTGACTGTTATTAAATATTTAGTTGTTAATTATGGCTGTTTTTGTTATAACTTCTTGTGATTGATGTTATTGTTTGTAGTTGTTATTGTTATTGTTTGTTCTTGTGTGTTGTTATTGTTATTGTTTTAGCTGTTATTGTTAAAGTTATAATCTTTGATTTTGATGGTGATGATAATGATGATGATGTTGATAATGATGCTGATGGTGGTGGTGATGATGATGGAGATGATGATGATTTTAACAGCATGCAACAGGGAAGCAACTGACGGCCATGCAGGAGAAACTAAATTGCTAAGGGAGGTGTTATAGCTCTCCATAATGGCCCACACAGCCTATCAGATGCCGTAAATCCTCTTCCTAAGCGATTAATTGTATGCCACGCTTCACAAGTCACTGGCATAACATAGGGTTGTATTCTAAGTATTCTAAGTAGATAGAAGGCTCAATGACGCTGTTCTCGGTGTTTTATTGTGTATTTTACCTCTCTCTCTCTCTCTCTCTCTCTCTCTCTCTCTCTCTCTCTCTCTCTCTCTCTCTCTCGTTTTAGTATCGGCATCTGGCAATAGATAGATAGATAGTATCGGCAAATTACTTCATTGAAATAAAAGATGATTCTGAGGTTTAATGTGCAGAATAATTCGCTTATGAAAAGGTGTTAGGAATGACACACACACACACACACACACACACACACACACACACACACACACACACACACTCGTAACTAATTTATTCCAAGCCAGATTATCATGCGAGTTACAAAATACATATTAGAGCAAAAATCAAGAGACTGAAGAGTATTTCCAGCTTGAAATTTATTGCTGGAAATTAATGGCCGGAAGTACCCTGTAGTTCCTGGATTCTGGGCACACGGGTCGACACAGGATTCTCTCTCTCTCTCTCTCTCTCTCAGGTTTAAATATACGTCGTTCGTAAGCTGCCAGTAGACTTTTAAATCGAGGAAGAGAAGCCGCAGACATTTAAAAACAGTACAAGAGTCGGGAAAACAAAGTGCTTTCTGGCAACTGCGTGGGTATCTTTGCATCATCCATTTTTCTTATTTTCACAGCTTTACAGCGTTCTTGTTAGGATTATGCATGCTAGATGAAACTGCAATTATTTTACCCATGTCTTTTGTGTCTAGAAGGAATTATCTGCAACATAAAAACCGGGAATGGATTTAATAAAGGTGGCTTGTAATAGTGTGTTGCCATATCCTCCGCCTCTTAACATTATTCCTACCACGAGGCTGGTCAGTGCACATCAAGACTTTCGAGAGTGTGGATGTAAGCGTGTGCGGGGATTCGTTACTAAAACCTAACGCTTGACCGGGGAATTAGTGACTCACGAACTACTATGCGACTTCGAAAGTTTACGTTGATGGCAATGATAGTGAATTTAACGAAACGGTGGAGTCGTAAGAGGAAAAATTGTGATCTTGTCTACGAAGAGGGTGGACGCGCGGAGTTGTAATGGCAGAAGGTAAGTTGGTTGAAATTCCTTGTTGAACTAATATCTTCCTCATTTTGAGTTTATTTTTACTCGTGGATGTTATTTTTATTTTTTCTAATTGAGCCAGGAATGTAAAGACTTCATAAGGGAGCGAAGGAAATTGGCATATACGGGTATTTTGTTATTTCTGCATATTTATTTATTGTTTTCTTGGTTTGATCTGTAGATTGAATACATCTATCTATCTATCTATCTATTGCCAGACGCCTCAATCCCGTTTGGGGTGGCCACAAACAAATCGCCTCCAAGTCGCCCTGTCCCCCGCCATTTCACTACCCTGCTCCCAACTCACACCCCCCTCTCTCATATACCTCTCCACCCCATCCCTCCATCTCATCCTCGGTCTCCCCCTCCCTCTTCCACCCTCCACCTCACTCACATACACTCTCTTCGTCAGTCTTTCACCCTCCATCCTCTCCACATGGCCAAACCACCTCAGTGTGTTCCTCACAACGCTTCCTATCACATCCACATCAACACCACAACGCTCCTTTATATCCTCATTCGTCAGCCTGTCTCTCCACGTGACTCCACAAGCTCCTCTTAAATAACTCATTTCCACTGCTCTCACTCTTGACTTGTGTCCTTCCAACAACGTCCAAGCTTCACTTCCGTACGTTAGAGTTGGTATCACAATACTGTCATGTAGTAACTTTTTTACTTCCATGCTCACTTCCCCTATTTCTTATCACTGCTTTCAAGGAACCAGCAACCTTTCTTCCCTGCTGTACCCTTTCAAGCACTTCACCCTCCAAACCTCCATCCTTACTCATCACACTACCCAAATACTTAAACGTACTCACATTTTCCAATTCCTCACCATCCAACCTCGCTATACATTCACTGACTTCACCTCTCTCAAAGACCATCACTTTACTCTTCCCTACATTCACCTTTAGGTTCCGTTTCTTACACACTCTCTCAAACTCATCCACCAAGCCTTGCAGCTCCCCTTCATCTTCACTCAACAACACAGTATCATCTGCAAACAACAGTACAGGGAGTTTCCAAACACTATCCTCTCTCACCAGGGCCACTCCAACATCCACTACCCTACCTTGTACCTCTTTTATTACCCCATCCATGTACAGATTGAACAACCATGGAGACATGACACATCCCTGTTTCAAACCAACTTTCAAAGAGAAAAATTCACTTAGTTCACCATCCACACGCACTGCAGCCTTAGCACCATCATACATACTCTTCACAGCATTCAACAACTTCCCATCTACTCCATATATTCTTAACACTTTCCACAATCCTTGTCTATCCACCCTGTCATATGCTTTCTCCAAATCCATGAAAGCCGCATACAACTTCTTTCCCTTCTCTAGAAACTTTTCCACTAAAGATCTAAGAATGAATATCTGATCTACACAACCTCTTCCCTTCCTAAAGCCTCCCTGTTCTTCTCCAACTAATTTCTCTGTTCTTTCTCTAACTCTGTCTATAAGTATCCTACCATACACTTTTCCTATTATACTAAGAAGACAAATGCCCCTATGATTACCACACACTTCTTTTTCCCCTTTTCCTTTGTACAAGGGAATAATTATACCTGACTTCCAATCCTCCGGGACTCTACCTTCCTCCCAGGCCAATCTGCACATCTTCCACATCCATTCTACTACTATCTCTCCCCCATGCTTCAGCATCTCACCACACACTCCATCAATTCCTGGGGCTTTCCCCGATTTAACTTTCTTCATTGCTTCCACAACCTCTATCCTACTGATTTCTACCTGTCTTCTCACCTCCCTCCTTCTCCCAGCCATTCCCCAGCCACTTATACTCGCATTACTTCCATCCTCTACGTTCAACAATTCCTTAAAGTGTTCTCTCCATCTGCTCACTTTTTCTCCCTTCTCCACTAGTAATCTACCATGTTTATCTTTCACTCCCCTGCTAACTTCACTTCCACCCTGTCTTACTCTTTTCACTTCTCTCCAGAACATTTTCTTACAGTCCCTCCACTTTACACTCAAATTCCTTCCAAATTCCTCATCCACTCTCTTCTTACTCTCTCTTACTAATCTTTTCACCTCTCTCTTCCTTTCCACATATAACTCTCTCTTCTGCCTCTCAACTTCTTCCACGCCCCTATTTCTCATCCATTCATTGTATGCTTTCTTCTTTTGTGCCACAGCCTGTTTCACCTCTTCAGTCCACCACGCTGTTCCTTGCACCCCCCTCCGTCTTCTCTTCCTTCCACACACCACATCACATGCTGCACATATTTCTTCTGTAAATATCTTACACACACCTTTGTATAATTAGATGATTGTGGTGATGATGATGATGATGATATTGTGACTGTGTATGTTGAGTTCGCAATTCTTTCATCTTTCACTTCCATTTTCACCCTTACATGATTCATCTCCCCCCTCACATTCCTCACCTCCCTCCTCCCTCCTTCTCCTCCTGCTCTTCCTCTCTCCCCTCCTCCTCTTCTTTCTCCCTCTTCTCCTCCTATTCTTCCTCCCTCTCTTCGTCTTCCCCCTTCCTCCCCCGTTTCACCTCTTCTCCTTCCTCCCCCTCTTCCTCTTCCCCTTCCTCCCCCTCTTCCTCTTCCCCTTCCTCCCCCTCTTCCTCTTCCCCCTCCCTTCCTCTCCTGCTCTTTCCTTCCTCTCCTCCCCTTCCCCCTCCGTCTCTCCTCTTCCTCCCTCTTCCTCCTCCTCCTTTCTCCTCTTCCCCCTCCCTCCCTCCCTCTCCTCCTCCCTCACTTTCTCCCTCCTCATACTTCTTCCTCCCTCTCCTCCTCTTATCGCTCCCTCCCCCATCTCCTCTTCGTCTTCCCCCCTCTCCTCTTCCTCCCTCTCCTCCTCTTCCTCCCTCTCCTCCTCTTCCTCCCTCTCCTCCTCTTCCTCCCTCTCCTCCTCTTCCTCCCTCTCATCTTCTTCCTCCCTCTCATCTTCTTCCCTCTCCTCTTCCTCCTCCTTTCCCTCCTCCCTCCTCCTCTTCCGCTTCGCGCTTCCTCTCCTCCTCCTCCTCCTTATAGGTAAAGTACCGTATTATATAATGTGACTTTTTCATATCAGTCTTTCCTATAAAATTTCCATGTCAGTTTTTCCATGCTGCATGGTGGTCCTTCTCACTTTTTCCTGTCAGTTTTAACTGGAGGGTTTGGTGGCGGGCGGATCCTTCTTGCTTTATTATCCTTATCCTTCAGCATGTAGAATTAGATCTTGTAGTCATAGTCTATCCTGTAACAAGCAGCCTCGAAAGGACCATAAGGTCTGTTGCTGTTTGTTTTTCTTTGTATTCCTCCTCCTCCTCCTCATCATCATCATCATCATCATCATCCCCTCTCCGTCGCCTCTCAGTCTTCCCATCCTCCTTCGCTCCTTTCTTTTTCTTCCCTGTTTATTTTTCTTGTTTTTTTTCCTTTTTTTTCTGTTTTTCTATACTTTTTCTAATTCATTCTCTCTCCCTCTCTCTCTCTCTCTCTCTCTCTCTCTCTCTTTCATTTTTCTTTTTTTCAATTTTTTTTTTTTCCTTTTTCTATTTTCCTTTATATACTGGTCACCGGTACTATTGTTTTTCTTTTCTATTTTTTCTTTTTTTTCATTTTTGTTTAATTTTTGTTTTCTTCTATTATTGTTTTTCTTTTTTTAGTTTTTTTATTTTTTTATTTTTTCTCAATTTTTTCACCCTATTTTTTTTTCTATTTTTTCTTTTCCATTTTTCTTTTTTTTTTTTTTTCATCTTTTTTCTACTGTTTCTCGTTTTTTCTATTTTCTTTTTTCTTTTTCTCTATTTTTCCCTTTTTCAGTTTTTTATGTTCTGTTTTTTCCACTTTTTTATATTATTATTCCCATCTCCTCACCGTTAGATTCAGCTGACTTTCGAAATTGGAGGGGTATATTCACCTTGAGAGAGAGAGAGAGAGAGAGAGAGAGAGAGAGAGACTTTTCGAACTGGAGGTGTTTGATAGAGCCTTAGTTAACCCATTCAGCACGAGTGGATTTTCTTAAACTGAATTAAAAACCGTCTGGGAGCGGCAAGAATAGACAATAAAGGACTTCACTAGAAAATAAAGGATACGCGAGAATTATGTGCCAAGTAGAATAGTTACCCATTAAGCGGAATAAAGAAAACGGAGGAGGTGATGGAGGTGTGTGTGTGTGTGTGTGTGTGTGTGTGTGTGTGGTAGGGGATGAGAGGGATCTGTAGGAGGAGAGGGGAGGGGGGTGGTCAGGGAGGTAAGGGGGATATAGGGGTAGGGGGAGGGAAAAAAGAGTTGGTATGTGGCAGGGGTTGTTGATGAGTAGGGAGAGGCAGAGGATATGGTGTATGTATGGTGCATATGCTCTAGAGATGATATATGTATGGGGTATAATTAATCACAGTATATTTGATGTACAGTGCATGTATGGTGAAGTTACGACGTATGGATGGTGTATGTATGAGGCTTAGATGCTGTGTGCGGTGTGTACGTATGTCTGTATGGTGTAGGTCTGTGTAGCTATGTGTATGTATGTATGGTGTAGGTCGGAGTATGTGTATATGTATGGTATAGGTCTGTGTATGTGTATGTATGGTGTAGGTCTGTGTATGTGTATGGTGTAGGTCTGTATGTGTATGTATGTATGGTGTAGGTCTGTGTATGTGTATGTAGCCTATGTAAGGGTAGGTCTGTTTATGAATGTATGGTGTAGGTTTGTGTATGTGTAGGTCTGTATGGTGTGGGTCTGTATATATTATGTAGGTGTGTGTATGTATGATGTATGGAATAAGGGGAGCACGGAGTGTCCGGATTTCGCACCATGGCCTTGGGTTCTTTCTTTCTTGCATTACATTAAAAAATAACCGTGTGTGTGTATGAGGCAGAGTGACTTGGACCCGTATTCTCGTGGGGCAAGGAGGCTCCCTAACATCTTTTCCTTAGCGATTCATTTTCCAAACTACTCATTAATATTTCCAGGTTTGCTTCTTACGTCTCTTCAATATCGACATAGATTGCATGAATAAGACAAGAATATATTAACGGAACAGAGGAATAAATCGGTAAGGAAGAGGTGTTAGTAAACTTCCTAACTGTACTAGAATACAGCCCTTGGAGTGGGTGTGTGGGAGGGAGAGGGGTCTAGAGGGGAGGAGAATGGAATTAGCGGAAGAGGAAAAGGGATGGGTAGATGAGGTAATGAGTTTAGTGAAGGGGGAAGGGAGAAGGATAGGGGTGAGGGGAGGGGGAGAGGGGGGGAGGATGTGGGAAGGTGAGGGGAAGGTGACGGGGTAGGGGAGGGGAGGAAGAGAGGGGAGCTAAAAGTAAAGGGGAATAATGGTTAGTGAGAGGGGAGTCGAAATTAAAAATAGTAGATGATGATGATGATAAGGTGCTTTTTGAGATTATTTTTCCTAGGATCTTCGTTCATTACCCACTTAGTTGTGTGTGTGTGTGTGTGTGTGTGTGTGTGTTAAAAGAGCCAGCACCCCCTTAAGCTGTGTGTGTGGGTGGAGACGATGAGTGGGGTTGGGGTGCATCGGGGGGGCAGGGGGGTGCGTGAGAGCCCTTGCATCTGACTTGGTAGCAGGGCCGAGAAGCACCTGAGGCTGTTCTGGGCTTTGAAGGCTCCCTCCTGCTGCGCGAATAATAATAATAATAATAATAATGATTGAGGACGATGATTGATGATGGTAGTAGTAGTACCGTAGTAGTAGTAGTAGTAGTAGTAGTAGTAGCAGTAGTAGTAATGCTGCTGTTAATAATAATAATAATAATAATAATAATAATAATAATGAGTAACAGACAGTAATAAAGGAATTCACTAGCTCTCAGAACACGCCTTCTCCTCTACAACTACTAAAAAGTGACATTAATTCATTTACACTACAAACCATATAGGCTACACAGAAAGACATGTCAATTTATTTCCGCATATTGGCTGTACCTTAACGGAATTGTCGCTACAGTGTGTGTGTGTGTGTGTGTGTGTGTGTGTGTGTAGTGAAAGAAATAGGTGTATATACTGTATGAACGTGTTTTATCCTCACTGAGAGAAGTGTGTGTGTGTGTGTGTGTGTGTGTGTGTGTGTATGTGTGTGTGTAATAGTTGTATATACTGCATGTACGTGATTTATCCTCAATGTAAGTGATATTTTTGTTATTCTTACATTTGGTCATCTCGCGGTACTGTGCTGTGGAGAGAGAGAGAGAGAGAGAGAGAGAGAGAGAGAGACCTCCAAGTCCACAAGTAAAGGTGGTAAAGTCTCCCAAGTCCACAAGTAAAAGTGACAGAGCCTCCCAAGTCCACAAGTAAAGGTGGTACAGAGCCTACCAAGTCCACAAGTAAAGGTAAAGAGCCTACCAAGTCTACAAGTAAAGGGGGTAAAGAGCCTGCCAAGTCCACAAGTATAGATGATAAAGAGTCTCCCAAGTCGGTGTCAGAGAGCCTCCCAAGTCCAAGGGTAATAATTGGGTAGTTGTGCCGGTCGTTAAGTACCTCCTTGAGTCGTAACGGCTGTGATGCTTATTAACATTGGCCGTAAAAGTGGTCCTTCCGTGTTGTGTTGCTAATGACGAGATGGGATAAGGAGCCAGAGAAATTGTGTTAAGTATTTCTGTATGATCACTTATTTATTTTTTTTTTTTTATGGGTTATTCGGGACACTTTCTTGCGATTTTATTTAACTTTGGAAATAAGATGGGGTACGGTAAGGAGCCAGAGAAAATGTGTTAAGTATTTCTCTATTATTTATATACATTAGGATTTTATACTACTCTCATGCGCTGTTTTTTTTACTTGGAAAATGAAATGGAATAAGGAGCCAAAGAAATTGTGTTAAGTATTTCTCTATCATTATTTCTGCATGTGGTTATTTTAGGTTATTCGTACCACCTCTCGTACTGATGGGGTTGATGAAACCTATCTCTAACCCCTCCAGTGTGAAAAAAAAGTGTAATAAAAAAATTGTATCGAGATATTGCTAATGGTGAGATGGGATAAGGAGGCAGAGAAATTGTGTTGTTTCTGTATGATATATAATTCATCCCCAGGAGTGTTAAATATTTCTATACTATAAAGAACATTTTTTTCTCTACGATAACTTTTTCTTTTTTATTTACTGTATTTTATGGAGAGTTAAATATTTCTCACCTAAAACCTTTCTTTGTCTTTCTCCTTTTTATTTCTTCTGTGATGTTAAGTATTTCTCTATGGTGACATTTATTTATGTAGCTTATTCTTCCTGTGGTACTCCCAGACGATTTTATTCAGCACAGGAAGGAGTCTTTGGTAGTGGAGGGGGTTGGACAGCCTTACTTCATCCTTTCGAACTTTTTCTCCCAATCGTGCAGTCTCCAGACGATTTTATTCAGCATTGGGTGGGTGGGAGGGTGTTGGCGTAGGTGTGGGTGTGGGTGGGTGGGTGTGGATGTAGGTGTGCGTGCATGGGTGGTGGTTGGTTGGGTGGGTGAGTGTGTGGGTGTGGGTGGGTGGGTGAGGGGCTTTGAAAGAGAGCGGGTAGAGGCAGACTGACATGTAGCCTAAGTATGATATGTAAGTGTGTGGTCATGTAAGTATGAAAATTTGTGTGCGTGGGTGTGTAAGTGTCTCCTTGTAAGCAGGAACCCATGAATTAAGGCATGTAAGTATGTCTCCGTGAAAGTATATACATGTAAGTATTAAAATTGTGTGTGTGTGTGTGTGTGTGTGTGTGTTTAGTAGTGCAAGTGTATAGACATGTAAGTATAGGGACAAGTAAGCAAGATATCGTGTATGTCACCATGTCAGTATGAAATTCTGTGTGTGTGGGTGGGGGTGTATAACTCCCTGCAATGTGGCCATGTAAGTCACCATGTGCGTCATAAAATGTGTGTGTGTGTGTGTGTGTGTGTGTGTGTGTGTGTGTGTGTGTGTAAGGGGTAGTGACATGCAAATTGATGGGTGTTGGATGGAGGCCAAGGCAAGAGCTCCTTTTCGTGCCTCCAACCTCCAGTCCATTGGGGTAGTGCACAAGACACCACACACTATTTTACACTATGCTATCTATCTATCTATCCATCTATCTATCTGTCTGTCTGTCTGTTTATCTATCTGCCCATTGATTTATGTATGTTTATGTCTCTTTGGTTATATACTTCTTTCGGTTTTTACACTAACTCGGATTACTTTTTCTGATCGGACTTAATCTGTTTGGTCATTTACATCTCTTAAACCCTCCCTCTCTTCCTACATCTCCCTCTCCCTCTCTCCCTCAATCTTCCCTTCCTTCCTCCCTCCCTCCCTGCATATACCCCCTCCCTCCCTGCATCTACCCCCTCCCTGCCTCCATCTCCCCCTCAGTCCCTGCCACCCTGCATCTCCCTCTCTCTAACATCCACGCATTCCCTCACTTAGGCCTCACCAAACCTCTTCATTAACCACAACCAACACCTGTTCCGAAGCTTCACATATACCATTCCGAAACACTGACTCACTTTTATCATGCACGCTTAATTAAATGCATGGAAAATCACTCTTAGCAACGGGGCTGTTAATCTATACGTATATTTTGGGCTATTTTGAAATTTTTGGTCTTGTTTTTCGTTTGTTAATGACTTGTTTTCTTCAGAGGAGTTCATAGACGTTCCCTTCCCTTCTCTCTCTCTCTCTCTCTCTCTCTCTCTCTCTCTCTCTCTCTCTCTCTCTCTCACACACACACACACACAGCTTTTACTTATTTCTTTGTTTTATTTATTTATTTTTCACAGTATCAGGGAGTCAGCAACAACGAGACGCCATGATGCCAAGGTAGTTAAACAGATATTAATTAACCTCTTTATCAGTGTCAATTATTTTCTCATTTACTACTATTATTTCTCTTTATCTTTACTTGTCTAACACTGGACGGTTTTACTTGCTTCTTGTTGTCCCTGGACGGTTTATTCAGATTGGGACAGGCAAGAATTGGAGGGGTTTAGGTAACAGAGGAGGATAGTAAGGTTTAATAAGGAAAATAAATCCTTAAGGAAAATTTGTTAGGGAGCTTCCTTAATCGTCAGCCGGGAACAAGAATCAATATTATCTATATGTTTATCTGTTTATCTATTCATCAGTCTATCGATCTGACGCCAGAAGCCTTAATCCCGTAAGGGGTGGGCACAAACAAATCGCCTCCACGTCGCTCTGTCCTCCCTCAAACTCGCACCGCCTCCACTCCTTTCCTCCATCTCATCTGTGGTCTCCCCCTCCTCCTATCCCCCTCCACCTCACTCACATACATTCTTCTAGTCAGTCTCTCATTCTCCATCTTCTCCACATGGCCACACCATCTCATAGTTTCGTATTTCTCTTGACACGTGGATCAGCCAGAAAGATTGTTGGGAAGGACTGTTGCTATAAGTTATTTTGGCAGGGGGTGACAGACGGATATGGAGGTGTTGGTGTGATGGTTGCGGAGATATGGATGGAATATGTTATGAATGTTTTGAGAGTAAGCGATAGGATATTGGTAGTGAAAATTCTGTTGGGTAGAAAGGTAGCTGCGATTATATCGGCATATGCACCACAGGCAGGATTGGATGAAGCAGAGAAAGATAGATTTTGGGACGATTTAATATGTGTAGTGGGTGGTATGCGGGATGATGAGATAGTGATTTTGGGAAGGGACTTACATGGTCATGTAGGTGAAGCAGCACAAGGTTATGAAGGAGTGCATGGGAGATGTGCGTATGGTCTAAGGAATGCAGAAGGAGAAAGGATACTCGAGTTTGGGGAGGCAATGGACATGATTGTGTGCAACACATATTTTAGGAAAAGAGACAGTAGGTTAATTACGTATGAG